>NC_034188.2:85951620-86053991 GCF_002021735.2 Oncorhynchus kisutch | reverse complement strand
TGTGTGTCAGCCTCAACCACACACAGAGAGAGCTTGAGGGTCTGTGCATCCCTTTCCACACATTAAATCATGGTGCACACATATGATACCTGTGTGTGTTCCAACAGGAATTTATTCATAAATTTAACCTTGTTTTAACTAGGCAAGTCAGTAAAGAAGTAAATCTTATTTACAATGACGACCAAACCCAGACGACGGCCTCCCCCCGGCCAAACCCAGACGACGGCATCCCCCGGCCAAACCCAGACGACGGCATCCCCCCGGCCAAACCCAGACGACGGCCCCCCCCCCCCCCCGGCCAAACCCAGACGACGGCATCCCCCCGGCCAAACCCAGACGACGGCCTCCCCCCGGCCAACCCAGACGACTGCCTCCCCCCCGGCCAAACCCAGACGACGCCCCCCCCCCCCCCCCCCCCGGCCAAACCCAGACGACGACCTCCCCCCGTCCAAACCCAGACGACGGCCTCCCCCCGGCCAAACCCAGACGACGGCCTCCCCCCTGGCCAAACCCAGACGACTGCCTCCCCCCTGGCCAAACCCAGACGACGGCCTCCCCCCTGGCCAAACCCAGACGACGGCCTCCCCCCCGGCCAAACCCAGACGACGCTAGACCAATTGTGTTCCGCCCTATGGTACTCCCAATTACAGCCGGATGTGATGCAACCTGGATTCAAACCAGTGACTGTAGTGACGCCCCTTGCACAGCTGCGATACTCGGGAGCCCTGTGTGTGTGTGTGTTGGTGCCTTTACTAATAAACGAGAGTGTGTATTAATCGTCCTGATACCTCAGCTGGCATGTTTTATGGTGGGAACGCTGCACGACGTGTGTGTGTGTGTGTGTGTGTGTGTGTGTGTGCGTCCAACTGCCAAGACCAGCAGTGAACAGATGTCATTCCCACATGTCTCCCTTAGACTCAGACAGCCTCACAAACATTCAGTCACTCAGAGACACACACCGGTGTGTCTTCTCTCCTGTCCTCCAGTGTGTCATGACTCAGTACAGGTTCTCCTGAGGGCAACCAGGGAACCAACCCTGTGTATCTCCCTCAGTCCCTGAACCTGAGTTAACACACCATCACAGTTTACATTCACTGTGACCCAGATAGATAAGAGTGTATTTGTGGTCACATCGACCACCTGGGACCGTGGAGAATGTCCTGAATGATAGTTGTGGTGCTATTGAGCCTCCGACAGGGAAATGACCACAGGACCACAGGCCACGGACCACAGGACACGGACCACAGGACACGGACCACAGGACCACAGGACCACAGGACACGGACCACAGGACCACAGGACACGGACCACAGGACCACAGGACACGGACCACAGGACCACAGGACACGGACCACAGGACACGGACCACAGGACCACAGGACACGGACCACAAGACACGGACCACAGGACACGGACCACAGGACACGGACCACAGGACACGGACCACAGGACCACAGGACACGGACCACAGGACACGGACCACAGGACCACAGGACACGGACCACAGGACCAGGACACAGGACACGGATCACAGGAACACAGGACACGGACCACAGGACACGGACCACAGGACACGGACCACAGGACCACAGGACATGGATCACAGGAACACAGGACATGGATCACAGGAACACAGGACACGGACCACAGGACACGGACCACAGGACCACAGGACATGGATCACAGGAACACAGGACATGGATCACAGGAACACAGGACACGGACCACAGGACACGGACCACAGGACACGGACCACAGGACCACAGGACACGGACCACAGGACACGGACCACAGGACCACAGGACACGGACCACAGGACACGGATCACAGGAACACAGGACACGGACCACAGGACCACAGGACACGGACCACAGGACCACGGGACACGGACCACAGGACACGGACCACAGGACCACAGGACATGGACCACAGGACACGGACCACAGGACCACAGGACACGGATCACAGGACCACAGGACCACAGGACACGGACCACAGGACCACAGGACACGGACCACAGGACCACAGGACACGGACCACAGGACACGGACCACAGGACCACAGGACACGGACCACAGGACCACAGGACACGGATCACAGGACTACAGGACACGGATCACAGGACACAGACCACAGGACCACAGGACACGGACCACGGACCACAGGACACGGACCACAGGACCACAGGACACAGACCACAGGACCACAGGACACGGACCACAGGACACGGACCACAGGACCACAGGACACAGACCACAGGACACAGACCACAGGACCACAAGACACGGACCACAGGGCACGGACCACAGGACACAGTATGTGGTTTAGCGGCTGACCAAGATGGCTTTAGTACAGGTGACCTCACCAGGGTGATAACGGTAGAGACTGACCTCTACATAACAGGTGACCGCTATGCAACAGGTGACCTCACCAGGGTGATAACAGTAGAGACTACCTCTACATAGCAGGTGACCTCACCAGGGTGATAACAGTAGAGCCTACCTCTACGTAGCAGGTGACCTCACCAGGGTGATAACGGTAGAGACAACCGCTACATAACAGGTGACCGCTACATAACAGGTGACCTCACCAGGGTGATAACGGTAGAGACTAACCCTACGTAACAGGTGACCTCACCAGGGTGATAACGGTAGAGACTAACCCTACGTAGCAGGTGATCTCACCAGGGTGATAACGGTAGAGACGACCGCTACGTAACAGGTGACCTCACCAGGGTGATAACGGTAGAGACCAACCCTACGTAACAGGTGACCTCACCAGGGTGATAACGGTAGAGATGACCGCTACGTAACAGGTGACCTCACCAGGGTGATAACGGTAGAGACGACCCCTACGTAACAGGTGACCTCACCAGGGTGATAACGGTAGAGACGATCGCTACGTAACAGGTGACCTCACCAGGGTGATAACGGTAGAGATGACCGCTACGTAACAGGTGACCTCACCAGGGTGATAACGGTAGAGACTAACCCTACGTAACAGGTGACCTCACCAGAGTGATAACGGTAGAGACTAACCCTACGTAACAGGTGACCTCACCAGGGTGATAACGGTAGAGACTAACCCTACGTAGCAGGTGATCTCACCAGGGTGATAACGGTAGAGACGACCACTACATAACAGGTGACCTCACCAGGGTGATAACGGTAGAGACTAACCCTACGTAACAGGTGACCTCACCAGGGTGATAACGGTAGAGACTACCTCTACGTAGCAGGTAACCTCACCAGGGTGATAACGGTAGAGATGACCTCTACGTAACAGGTGACCTCACCAGGGTGATAACAGTAGAGACTACCTCTACGTAGCAGGTGACCTCACCAGGGTGATAACGGTAGAGACTACCTCTACGTAGCAGGTGATCTCACCAGGGTGATAACGGTAGAGACGACCGCTACATAACAGGTGACCGCTACGTAACAGGTGACCTCACCAGGGTGATAACGGTAGAGACTAACCCTACGTAACAGGTGACCTCACCAGGGTGATAACGGTAGAGACGACCCCTGCGTAACAGGTGACCTCACCAGGGTGATAACGGTAGAGACGACCCCTACGTAACAGGTGACCTCACCAGGGTGATAACGGTAGAGACGACCCCTACGTAACAGGTGACCTCACCAGGGTGATAACGGTAGAGACGACCCCTAGGTAACAGGTGACCTCACCAGGGTGATAACGGTAGAGACGACCCCTACGTAACAGGTGATCTCACCAGGGTGATAACGGTAGAGACGACCCCTAGGTAACAGGTGACCTCACCAGGGTGATAACGGTAGAGACGACCCCTACGTAACATGTGACCTCACCAGGGTGATAACAGTAGAGACGACCACTACGTAACAGGTGACCTCACCAGGGTGATAATGGTAGAGACTACCCCTACGTAGCAGGTGATCGCTACGTAACAGGTGACCTCACCAGGGTGATAACGGTAGAGACGACCCCTACGTAACAGGTGATCTCACCAAGGTGATAACGGTAGAGACGACCCTTACATTCTGCATTTGAACACCATTTTTTAGAGAGGCGTTAAAACTGCAAGGGAAATAGTCTATTAATTACACCGTTTTTACCAACTATTGAGTTACATTAATTGTGAATGATTATTCAGGCTATATGAGCAGATTTATAGAATGTTGAGACATGAAATTGCTGTCCTGGACAGTTTTTTGGGGAGGGGGTGATTCCCGGATTAAGCTGGAACAGAACTGGAATGGGAAACAGAATAATGGAATGATGGAAGTCTGATTCATGGAGCTCTTTGTTCAGATTCTCCATACAGACTCCATTCACTCTGCCTGGTCTGACCTGTGGTGGGTTCTGGGTCAGTATCTCTGAGTCTGTGTGTGCAACCCAAAGTGCACCCTTTTCCCTACACCCCTGACTGTGAAGGGGTGAGACAGAGACTGGTCCTGGCTGACTGTGCAGGGTGAAGGGGTGAGACAGAGACTGGTCCTGGCTGACTGTGCAGGGTGCAGGGGTGAGACAGACTGGTCTTGGCTGGCTGTGAAGAGGCGAGACTGGTCCTGGCTGACTGTGAAGGGGTGAGACTGGTCCTGGCTGACTGTGAAGGGGTGAGACTGGTCCTGGCTGACTGTGAAGGGGTGAGACAGAGACTGGTCCTGGCTGGCTGTGAAGGGGTGAGACAGAGACTGGTCCTGGCTGACTGTGAAGGGGCGAGACAGAGACTGGTCCTGGCTGACTGTGAAGGGGCGAGACAGAGACTGTACCCCTCTATCCCATCTCCCTCCCGTTATGTTTCATCCCACACAGGCTTTTTCTCTCCATCCGTCAATCTAGCTCACTCTTTCTCTATGAATCACTATATTCTACCTTTTTTCCGGCTCTTTCTTTCATTCTTTCTTCCTTTCTCTAAATCTGTCTTTTCTTTCCCTCCTTGGTGTGGGCAGGTGAGGTGACAGGTAGAGTTACCTGGTGAAACCTGACCTGTGTCCCTCCTCACATTCATCAGAGACACAAACCAAAAGCTACTCTGTTCCTTTCCTGTGAATTAGCCTCTGTCCCTGTTCAACTGAATCAAAACACCTCTGTTCTCCCTCTCTCTCTCTCACGGACAAGGACTGGGAGGGAGAGGGGCGGGAGAGGACTGGGAGGGAAGGGGGTGAGAGGACTGGGAGGGAGAGGGGCGGGAGAGGACTGGGAGGGAAGGGGGTGAGAGGACTGGGAGGGAAGGGGGTGAGAGGACTGGGAGGTAAGGGGGTGAGAGGACTGGGAGGGAGAGGGGCGGGAGATGACTGGGAGGGAAGGGGGCGGGAGAGGACTTGGAGGGAAGGGGGTGAGAGGACTGGGAGGGAAGGGGGTGAGAGGACTGGGAGGGAGAGGGGCGGGAGATGACTGGGAGGGAAGTGGGCGGGAGAGGACTGGGAGGGAAGGGGGTGAGAGGACTGGGAGGGAGAGGGGCAGGACATGACTGGGAGGGAAGGGGGTGAGAGCCCTGGGAGGGAGAGGGGCGGGAGATGACTGGGAGGGAAGGGGGTGAGAGGACTCGGAGGGAGAGGGGTGGGAGAGGACTGGGAGGGAGAGGACTGGGAGGGAGAGGACTGGGAGGGAGAGGGGCGGGAGATGACGGAGGGAGAGGGGCGGGAGATGACTGGGAGGGAAGGGGGTGAGAGGACTGGGAGGGAGAGGGGTGGGAGATGACTGGGAGGGAGAGGGGCGTGAGAGGGCTCGGAGGGAGAGGGGCGGGAGATGACTGGGAGGGAAGGGGGTGAGAGGACTGGGAGGGAAGGGGGTGAGAGGACTGGGAGGGAGAGCGGTGGGAGATGACTGGGAGGGAGAGGGGCGGGAGATGACTGGGAGGGAAGGGGGTGAGAGGACTGGGAGGGAAGGGGGTGAGAGGACTGGGAGGGAAGGGGGTGGGAGGGAAGGGGGTGAGAGGGCTGGGAGGGAAGGGGGTGAGAGGGCTGGGAGGGAAGGAGGGAGATGGGGATGAGAGAGGACTGCGAGGAAAGGAGGGAGAGGGGGATGAGAGAGGGATAACAACATGCACATTTCTCCCTTTGTGGATTAATAAAGCTGTTTTCTTCCTGTCTGTGGATAGTGTGTGGTGTATTGACTTCCTGTCTGTGGATAGTGTGGGGTGTATTGACTTCCTGTTTGTGTATAGTGTGGGGTGTATTGACTTCCTCTCTGTGTGTGGGGTGTATTGACTTCCTGTCTGTGTATAGTGTGGGGTGTATTGACTTCCTGTCTGTGTATAGTGTGGTGTGTATTGACTTCCTCTCTGTAGATAGTGTGGGGTGTATTGACTTCCTGTCTGTGTATAGTGTGGGGTGTATTGATTCCTGACTATGTATAGTGTGGGTGTATTGACTTCCTGTCTGTGTATAGTGTGGGTGTATTGACTTCCTCTCTGTGTATTGTGTGTTTCAACAACCATGACTGACTGTTGGTCATCTTATTCTAAGTGAATTGAATCAGAAACAAAGGACATAATGAGAGGGGTGTCATCAGTCCACTACTTTGTTATTAGCTTTGCGATGCTGTGAGGTGGTTGTTGTCTGATGCTGTGAGGTGGTTGTTGTCTGATGCTGTGAGGTGGTTGTTGTCTGATGCTGTGAGGTGGTTGTTGTCTGATGCTGTGAGGTGGTTGTTGTCTGATGCTGTGAGGTGGTTGTTGTCTGATGCTGTGAGGTGGTTGTTGTCTGATGCTGTGAGGTGGTTGTTGTCTGATGCTGTGAGGTGGTTGTTGTCTGATGCTGTGAGGTGGTTGTTGTCTGATGCTGTGAGGTGGTTGTTGTCTGATGCTGTGAGGTGGTTGTTGTCTGATGCTGTGAGGTGGTTGTTGTCTGATGCTGTGAGGTGGTTGTTGTCTGATGCTGTGAGGTGGTTGTTGTCTGATGCTGTGAGGTGGTTGTTGTCTGATGCTGTGAGGTGGTTGTTGTCTGATGCTGTGAGGTGGTTGTTGTCTGATGCTGTGAGGTGGTTGTTGTCTGATGCTGTGAGGTGGTTGTTGTCTGATGCTGTGAGGTGGTTGTTGTCTGATGCTGTGAGGTGGTTGTTGTCTGATGCTGTGAGGTGGTTGTTGTCTGATGCTGTGAGGTGGTTGTTGTCTGATGCTGTGAGGTGGTTGTTGTCTGATGCTGTGAGGTGGTTGTTGTCTGATGCTGTGAGGTGGTTGTTGTCTGATGCTGTGAGGTGGTTGTTGTCTGATGCTGTGAGGTGGTTGTTGTCTGATGCTGTGAGGTGGTTGTTGTTTGATGCTGTGAGGTGGTTGTTGTCTGATGCTGTGAGGTGGTTGTTGTCTGATGCTGTGAGGTGGTTGTTGTCTGATGCTGTGAGGTGGTTGTTGTCTGATGCTGTGAGGTGGTTGTTGTTTGATGCTGTGAGGTGGTTGTTGTCTGATGCTGTGAGGTGGTTGTTGTCTGATGCTGTGAGGTGGTTGTTGTTTGTGATGCTGTGAGGTGGTTGTTGTTTGCGATGCTGTGTGGTCATTGTTGTGTGCGATGCTGTGAGGTGGTTGTTGTTTGCGATGCTGTGTGGTCGTTGTTGTGTGCGATGCTGTGAGGTGGTCGTTGTTGTTTGCGATGCTGTGTGTGGTCGTTGTGGTTTGCGATAACTGTGTGTGGTCGTTGTTGTTTGCGATGCTGTGAGGTGGTTGTGGTCTGATGCTGTGAAGTGGTTGTTGTCTGATGCTGTGAGGTGGTTGTTGTCTGATGCTGTGAGGTGGTTGTTTTTTGCGATGCTGTGTGGTCGTTGTTGTTTGCGAGGCTGTGTGGTCGTGGTGTGATGCTGTGAGGTCGTGGTGTGATGCTGTGAGGTCGTGGTGTGATGCTGTGAGGTTGTGGTGTGATGCTGTGAGGTCGTGGTGTGGTGCTGTGAGGTCGTGGTGTGGTGCTGTGAGGTCGTGGTGTGGTGCTGTGATGTCATGGTGTGGTGCTGTGAGGTCATGGTGTGATGCTGTGAGGGCGTGGTGTGATGCTGTGAGGTCGTGGTGTGGTGCTGTGAGGTCGTGGTGTGGTGCTGTGAGGTCGTGGTGTGATGCTGTGAGGTCGTGGTGTGATGCTCGGAGGTCGTGGTGTGATGCTCGGAGGTCGTGGTGTGGTGCTGTGAGGTCTTGGTGTGGTGCTGTGAGGTCGTGGTGTGATGCTGTGAGGTCGTGGTGTGATGCTGTGAGGTCGTGGTGTGATGCTGTGAGGTCGTGGTGTGATGCTCGGAGGTCGTGGTGTGATGCTCGGAGGTCGTGGTGTGGTGCTGTGAGGTCTTGGTGTGGTGCTGTGAGGTCGTGGTGTGATGCTGTGAGGTCGTGGTGTGGTGCTGTGAGGTCGTGGTGTGGTGCTGGGGGGTCGTGGTGTGGTGCTGTGAGGTCGTGGTGTGATCGTCTGCTTAATGACTGAAATATTAGTTTCCTGAAACAAGGTGTGTTGATACGATCAGCTAGCGGAAAGGCAAACTGAAGTTGTGTTTTTTCCTGCAAGACTGCAGTGATATTATAAACCTCCATGTCGACCACATGACTTTCTATGTTGTTATGGTGCTAAATTACTCATTAATATGTAAGAGGAAAAGTGTTGAAAAGTGTTGAAAAGTGTTGTAAAATGATGTTGTTTGTCTGTCCAACAGGAATGAGCGTGCTCGCTGGATCAGTGCTCTGGGCCAGAGCAGCAATGAGGAGAAGAACCAAGACCGAACCAGTGAGTTCAGCACCACACACACACTTCACTCAGACAGCACTATCAAACATGGCTGGTCAGTGGAACTCACATGTACACACACAGCACCACTTGGTGGTGGAGTAGTAGAACTGTCTCCCAATCACTGTGTCAAATCAAAGTTTATTTGTCACGTGCGCCGAACACAACAGGTGTAGACCTCACAGTGAAATTATTACTTACCAACAAAAATAGGTATTAGGTGAACAATAGATAAGTAAAGAAATAAAAACAACAGTGAAAAATAACAGTAACGAGGCTAAATACAGGCACCAGTTAGTCTAAGTGACTATGCATATATGATAAACAGAGAGTAGCAGCAGTGTAAAAGAGGGGTTGGGGAGGGGGTACACAATGCAAATAGTCCGGGTAACCATTTGGTTACCTGTTCAGCAGTCTTATGGCTTGGGGGTAAAAGCTGTTGAAAAGCCTTTTGGTCCTAGACTTGGTGCTCCGGTACCGCTTGCCGTGCGGGTAGCAGAGAGGACAGTCTGTCTTTGAGGGGTCTGGGGGCGTCTACAGTAGGACAGGGCTATTCACATCCAAGCCTCTAGGTCTGGAGTACTGCTGCTTTTCTGTCATCTGATCATTCATTCCAGGTATAAATCAGTCCTTAAAGGGATACTTCTGGATTTTGGGCCATAAGGTTCTTTATCTACTTCCCCAGAGTCAGATGAACACATTGATGCCATGTTTATGTATCTGCATCCAGTATGAAGGAAGTTACAGCTACTTTCGTGAGCCAATGCTAACTAGTGTTAGCACAATGACTGGAAGTCTGCAGGAACAGCTGTTCCCAGTGTAAACTCTGTGTTGTGTCTGTATTGGCCAAGGGTTAGAATGTAAAACTCTGTGTTGTGTCTGTATTGGCCCAGGGTTAGAGTGTAAAACTCTGTGTTGTGTCTGTATTGGCCCAGGGTTAGAGTGTAAAACTCTGTGTTGTGTCTGTATTGGCCCAGGGTTAGAGTGTAAAACTCTGTGTTGTGTCTGTATTGGCCCAGGGTTAGAATGTAAACTCTGTGTTGTGTCTGTATTGGCCAAGGGTTAGAATGTAAAACTCTGTGTTGTGTCTGTATTGGCCCAGGGTTAGAGTGTAAAAACTCTGTGTTGTGTCTGTATTGGCCCAGGGTTAGAGTGTAAAACTCTGTGTTGTGTCTGTATTGGCCCAGGGTTAGAGTGTAAAACTCTGTGTTGTGTCTGTATTGGCCCAAGGTTAGAGTGTAAACTCTGTGTTGTGTTTGTGTTGTCCCAGATGCCATGCAGGTGGAGGTGACGAGGACGTACACAGCCAAGCAGCCTGATGAGCTGTCACTGCAGGTGGCTGACGTGGTCCTGGTGTCACAGACTGTGGAGGATGGTACGTTACACTGTTTGTCTCTCTCTCTCTTGCTCTTGCTCTCTCTCTCTTACCCCTCTCTCTCTCTTACCCCTCTCTCCCTCTTACCTCTCTCTCTTACCCCTCTCTTCTCTCTCTCTCTCTCTTACCTCTCTCTCTTACCCCTCTCTCTCTCTCTTATCTCTCTCTCTCTTACCTCTCTCTCTTACCCCTCTCTCTCTCTCTCTTACCCCTCTCTCTCTCTTACCTCTCTCTCTTACCCCTCTCTCTCTCTCTTACCCCTCTCTCTCTCTCTTACCCCTCTCTCTCTCTCTTACCTCTCTCTCTCTCTTACCTCTCTCTCTTACCCCTCTCTCTCTCTCTCTCTTACCCCTCTCTCTCTCTTACCTCTCTCTCTTACCCCTCTCTCTCTCTCTCTCTCTCTTACCCCTCTCTCTCTCTCTTACCCCTCCTCTCTCTCTCTTCTCTCTCTTACCTCTCTCTCTCTCTTACCTCTCTCTCTCTCTTACCTCTCTCTCTTACCCCTCTCTCTCTTACCCCTCTCTCTCTCTCTCTCTTACCTCTCTCTCTCTCTTACCTCTCTCTCTCTCTCTCTCTCTTACCTCTCTCTCTCTCTTACCTCTCTCTCTTACCCCTCTCTCTCTCTCTTACCCCTCTCTCTCTCTTACCTCTCTCTCTCTCTTACCTCTCTCTCTCTCTTACCTCTCTCTCTTACCCCACTCTCTCTCTTGCTCTTGCTCTCTCTCTCTTACCCCTCTCTCTCTCTCTTACCCCTCTCTCTCTCTCTTACCTCTCTCTCTCTCTCTCTCTTACCTCTCTCTCTCTTGCTCTCTCTCTCTTACCCCTCTCTCTCACCTCTCTCTCTCTTACCTCTCTCTCTTACCCCTCTCTCTCTCTCTCTCTTACCCCTCTCTCTCTCTTACCTCTCTCTCTTACCCCTCTCTCTCTCTCTCTCTTACCCCTCTCTCTCTCTCTTACCTCTCTCTCTCTCTTACCTCTCTCTCTTACCCCTCTCTCTCTCTCTCTCTTACCTCTCTCTCTCTCTTACCCCTCTCTCTCTCTCTTACCCCTCTCTCTCTCTCTTACCCCTCTCTCTCTCTCTCTCTTACCTCTCTCCTCTTACCTCTCTCTCTTACCCCTCTCTCTCTCTCTCTTACCTCTCTCTCTTACCTCTCTCTCTCTTACCTCTCTCTCTTACCCCTCTCTCTCTCTTACCTCTCTCTCTCTCTTACCTCTCTCTCTTACCCCTCTCTCTCTCTCTCTCTTACCCCTCTCTCTCTCTTACCTCTCTCTCTTACCCTCTCTCTCTCTCTCTCTTACCTCTCTCTCTCTCTTACCTCTCTCTCTTACCCCTCTCTCTCTCTTCTCTTACCTCTCTCTCTCTCTTACCCCTCTCTCTCTCTCTTACCCCTCTCTCTCTCTCTTACCCTCTCTCTCTCTCTTCTTACCTCTCTCTCTCTCTTACCTCTCTCTCTTACCCCTCTCTCTCTCTCTCTTACCTCTCTCTCTTACCTCTCTCTCTCTTACCTCTCTCTCTTACCCCTCTCTCTCTCTCTTACCTCTCTCTCTCTCTTACCTCTCTCTCTCTCTTACCTCTCTCTCTTACCCCTCTCTCTCTCTTGCTCTTGCTCTCTCTCTCTCTTACCCCTCTCTCTCTCTCTCTCTTACCTCTCTCTCTCTCTTACCTCTCTCTCTCTTGCTCTCTCTCTCTTACCCCTCTCTCTCACCTCTCTCTCTCTTACCTCTCTCTCTTACCCCTCTCTCTCTCTCTCTCTCTTACCCTCTCTCTCTCTTACCCCTCTCTCTCTCTTACCCCTCTCTCTCTCTCTTACCTCTCTCTCTCTCTCTCCGTCTATTTTTCTCCTCCTTGGGGGATCATTGAAAGAGATGTATCCGTGTAGTTTCTGACCAGAGGTGTTTGATGATGCGTATACACAGTTACACTCTTAAGGTGAAAGGTCATTTCCCATTGTCTCCATGGCAACCATCTCTTTTATGTGAAAGGGCATCCTAACACAGACAGAATAGAGCATCAAGCAGATGTCATTAAAGAGTCCAACAGCGGGCTGAGAGCTCACTTCCTGCTTTGAAGAGGAAACTATTTTCTCCAGCCCTGTGAAGTGATTTTCTGAAGGATAAATAAAGGAATATAGAGTGGTATGTGTCTCTCTTTCAGGCTGGTATGAGGGCGAGCGACTCCGTGATGGCGAGAGGGGTTGGTTCCTGTCAGAATGTGCTGAACCAATCATGTGCCAGGCCACTATTGAGCGCAACGTGCAGAGGATGGACCGCCTCCAGGGGCTGGAAACCAATGTGTGAGCTGGAACTGTAGGCTCCACCCATTAAATACACCAGTGACCTGCCTTCAATCAGACACACCAATGAGTGAGCTGGAACTGCAGGCTCCACCCACTAAATACACCAGTAACCTGCCTTCAATCAGACACACCAATGAGTGAGCTTTATGCCAGCAACAGCCCTCCACTGAACACACCAATAGAAAGTCTCTTTGGTCAACAGAGCAATGTGTGAGATCTTTCTGCCAGCGACTGAATACACCAATGAGCCGCCTTCAAGCACTATCAACCAATGAGAGTGCTGACTGCCACTAAATGCACCAATAGAATCTCTCTGTGGTCAACAGACACAGGTATGCCAGCTGACTGCATCTATTAGAATGGGTTTGGGGTCCAGTGATTGTTACCCATGCAGTGTAACATTCCCCATCTTCTACCAATCTCTATGGTAAGGAAGTTTGACCCTATGCCCTGTCAACAACACTTTGACTCCTCCCACTGATGGAAGACTGTCCAACCACTGCCCGTGTGACTGCTTTTTGGCCCCGAAGGACATCCCACTTGGACACACGCGCACACAGAACGTGCTGGGGTCAAAGTTTAAAACTGCCACGTGGATTGGTCACCTATAATAACAGTAGATTACAACTAATATAACATGTATTCATTTCATTTCCTTCTGAAAGACTCCCCAGGAATGAAGCTTACCTTCTGTACTACATAACTCAGATTTATATTAGTATATTTTCTGTCATGCTTTTTAAAGTGCCAGGTTGTTGTGATGGGACAGGTCAGTTTCACTTCTGCTCTGTGGTCAGGTTATAGTGTGTGATGAGACTGTTGGGGAAGAGGCTCATTGTAGACACACAAATTACACTTTACGTTAGACTTGTCTGTGTGTGGCTAGGAGGCCTTTTGTAATGTAACTGAATGTGACGACGGTCCAAAATGGCCAAATAAACGGATCATTTCTAGACTTCCCTGTGTGGCCAGTAGGAGCCAAAATGGCAGAATGGCTGGTCCAGTTTCCTGACTTCCCTCTGGTTAGAAGGTTACAGTAGAGTGAGGCTGAATGTAAGGAGCCAAAATGGCAGAATGACCAGTCCAGTTTCCTGACTTCCCTCTGGTTAGAAGGTTACAGTAGAGTGAGGCTGAATGTAAGGAGCCAAAATGGCAGAATGACCAGTCCAGTTTCCTGACTTCCCTCTGGTTAGAAGGTTACAGTACAGTGAGGCTGAATGTAAGGAGCCAAAATGGCAGAATGACCAGTCCAGTTTCCTGACTTCCCTCTGGTTAGAAGGTTACAGTACAGTGAGGCTGAATGTAAGGAGCCAAAATGGCAGAATGACCAGTCCAGTTTCCTGACTTCCCTCTGGTTAGAAGGTTACAGTACAGTGAGGCTGAATGTAAGGAGCCAAAATGGCAGAATGACCAGTCCAGTTTCCTGACTTCCCTCTGGTTAGAAGGTTACAGTACAGTGAGGCTGAATGTAAGGAGCCAAAATGGCAGAATGACCAGTCCAGTTTCCTGACTTCCCTCTGGTTAGAAGGTTACAGTAGAGTGAGGCTGAATGTAAGGAGCCAAAATGGCAGAATGACCAGTCCAGTTTCCTGACTTCCCTCTGGTTAGAAGGTTACAGTAGAGTGAGGCTGAATGTAAGGAGCCAAAATGGCAGAATGACCAGTCCAGTTTCCTGACTTCCCTCTGGTTAGAAGGTTACAGTAGAGTGAGGCTGAATGTAAGGAGCCAAAATGGCAGAATGACCAGTCCAGTTTCCTGACTTCCCTCTGGTTAGAAGGTTACAGTACAGTGAGGCTGAATGTAAGGAGCCAAAATGGCAGAATGACCAGTCCAGTTTCCTGACTTCCCTCTGGTTAGAAGGTTACAGTACAGTGAGGCTGAATGTAAGGAGCCAAAATGGCAGAATGACCAGTCCAGTTTCCTGACTTCCCTCTGGTTAGAAGGTTACAGTAGAGTGAGGCTGAATGTAAGGAGCCAAAATGGCAGAATGACCAGTCCAGTTTCCTGACTTCCCTCTGGTTAGAAGGTTACAGTAGAGTGAGGCTGAATGTAAGGAGCCAAAATGGCAGAATGACCAGTCCAGTTTCCTGACTTCCCTCTGGTTAGAAGGTTACAGTAGAGTGAGGCTGAATGTTATGATGGCCTACAAAGTACAAAAGAAACTCCCACATTCATGCGCTAACCCCGATTCCCAACACATCCTAACCCCGATTCCCTAGCCATTTTAGATACCTTAACTATTAAACAGGTATTAGCAGTATGGGCATAGTTTCACCTTGCACTCTGCTGAGGCTTGAACCATGGTTACATATGCAATTCGTTCAGCGTTACACACTGCCTAGGGCCTGGAAGTCGATCTGTAATTGGGCACTTTATCTCCATCTTAATGTCACCTTACATAAACGGAGACCTTTCCGTCCCACAAACCTCCGTCAGTCCTGCCTCTGGGTGTGAGGATTGCCCTGGGGTGGCTTTTAGAAGGCCCAGAGCTGGAAGTTTTAAAAACAAATACCCTTTCTGTGACGAGCGACAGGAGAGAAAATGAACCGGTGCGATGCTCTGGGTTCTAAAACTGGAAAAGCCAAGGTTTCAACATGATCTGTTAAGTGTGTAATGTTGTCTTGCATAGCTAAGGGAAACAAAGAATGGCCTGATCAGCTTCCTGTTGCAACGCCGTTCATCTAACCTGCTCTACATCTGGTCTGACCCAGACCCCTACTCTACATCTGGTCTGACCCAGACCACTACTCTACATCTGGTCTGACCCAGACCACTACTCTACATGTGGTCTGACCCAGACCACTACTCTACATCTGGTCTGACCCAGACCACTACTCTACATCTGGTCTGACCCAGACCACTACTCTACATCTGGTCTGACCCAGACCACTACTCTACATCTGGTCTGACCCAGACCACTACTCTACATCTGGTCTGACCCAGACCACTACTCTACATCTGGTCTGACCCAGACCACTACTCTACATCTGGTCTGACCCAGACCACTACTCTACATCTGGTCTGACCCAGACAAAAAAAGTTTAATTTGCACTCAGGGATAAACTGTGATGACACACATTTAACCTATGTAAATATGTAACTAATAACTTCTGTTTTAAACATATGTAATCCACAGCTATAGATTTATATTGCAGATGATGTCATTTAGATATTGTATCTAACTCTTGTTAATAAAAGTGCTATGTTGTATCTGTTGTATTTGCAATCTGTTTTTTTTCAGAATGCTGATGAATTGTTGAATGGCTCAGTGAATTTAGGGGAACGGGGAACAGACCTCTGTTATGGCTGGGGAACAGACCTCTGTTATGGCTGGGGACCAGACCCCTGTTATGGCTGGAGACCAGGGACCAGACCTCTGTTATGACTGGGGAACAGACCTCTGTTATGGCTGGGGAACAGACCTCTGTTATGGCTGGAGAACAGACCTCTGTTATGGCTGGGGAACAGACCTCTGTTATGGCTGGGGACCAGACCTCTGTTATGGCTGGGGAACAGACCTCTGTTATGGCTGGGGAACAGACCTCTGTTATGGCTGGAGAACAGACCTCTGTTATGGCTGGGGACCAGACCTCTGTTATGGCTGGAGAACAGACCTCTGTTATGGCTGGGGACCAGACCTCTGTTATGGCTGGGGACCAGACCTCTGTTATGGCTGGGGACCAGACCTCTGTTATGACTGGGGAACAGAACTCTGTTATGACTGGGGAACAGACCTCTGTTATGGCTGGGGACCAGACCTCTGTTATGACTGGGGAACAGACCTCTGTTATGACTGGGGAACAGACCCCTGTTATGGCTGGGGAACAGACCTCTGTTATGGCTGGGGACCAGACCTCTGTTATGACTGGGGAACAGACCTCTGTTATGACTGGGGACCAGACCTCTGTTATGACTGGGGAACAGACCTCTGTTATGACTGGGGAACAGACCCCTGTTATGGCTGGGGAACAGACCTCTGTTATGGCTGGGGACCAGACCTCTGTTATGACTGGGGAACAGACCTCTGTTATGACTGGGGAACAGACCTCTGTTATGACTGGGGAACAGACCTCTGTTATGACTGGGGAACAGACCTCTGTTATGACTGGGGAACAGACCTCTGTTATGACTGGGGAACAGACCTCTGTTATGACTGGGGAACAGAACTCTGTTATGACTGGGGAACAGACCTCTGTTATGACTGGGGAACAGACCTCTGTTATGACTGGGGAACAGACCTCTGTTATGGCTGGGGAACAGACCTCTGTTATGGCTGGGGAACAGACCTCTGTTATGGCTGGGGAACAGACCTCTGTTATGGCTGGGGAACAGACCTCTGTTATGGCTGGGGAACAGACCTCTGTTATGGCTGGGGAACAGACCTCTGTTATGGCTGGGGAACAGACCTCTGTTATGGCTGGGGAACAGACCTCTGTTATGGCTGGGGACCAGACCTCTGTTATGGCTGGGGACCAGACCCCTGTTATGGCTGGGGAACAGACCCCTGTTATGGCTGGAGACCAGGGAACAGACCTCTGTTATGGCTGGGGAACATACCTCTGTTATGGCCGGGGAACAGACCTCTGTTATGGCTGGGGAACAGACCCCTGTTATGGCTGGAGACCAGGGAACAGACCTCTGTTATGACTGGGGAACAGACCTCTGTTATGGCTGGGGAACAGACCTCTGTTATGGCTGGGGAACAGACCTCTGTTATGGCCGGGGAACAGACCTCTGTTATGACTGGGGACCAGTCCGAGAGAGAGAATGGGTTTGGTTTTAATTGGTAACATTCAGTGAAGTTAAACTTTACTCCTGCTGTAACTGTACCTCCTGTTAAGAGATTAGACCGATGGATACATAAATATCAAGATAACACAAATGGATTCTATTAAAGACATGCTCCGGTACTTTGGCGACTAGTATTTTCTAAATCTCCCGCTTTTGGGCCGGATGTGTCGATGTGTAGTTCACACATGCATCATCTATGAGCAGAATTACTGTTTTACCTCAGCCACAAAATCCCTAGTTTGAAAGAGACTTTTCTGGAAGATGTGCCATTTCCCCCCACGTGGGCCAGCCCCCCTAACGCTTTGAGTTCCAGCCAATGAGATTCAGCCCCTCGCCATGTGAGTGTCAGCGGTTAGAGGCAGGTAGCCTAGCGGTTAGAGGAGGCAGGTAGCCTAGCGGTTAGAGTAGCCTAGCAGTTAAAGGAGGCAGGTAGCCTAGCGGTTAGAGGAGGCAGGTAGCCTAGCGGTTAGAGTAGCCTAGCAGTTAAAGGAGGCAGGTAGCCTAGCGGTTAGAGGAGGCAGGTAGCCTAGCGGTTAGAATGGACTAGTAACCGTAATGGTTGCCAGATCGAATCCCCAGGCTGACAAGATAAAAAAATCTTGTCATTCTGCCCCTGAACAAGGCAGTTAACCCACTGTTCCTCTGGTAGGCCGTCATTGAAAATAAGAATTTGTTCTTAACTGACTTGCCTGGTTAAAGAAAATGTTTTTTAGTTGGATAACGCAATGTACATCTATCACGGCTGTTACATTTTAATAAGGACCCAATTCAGGAATATGTGTTTGTTACTACTAACGTATCTTCTAACTTGAAATCCGATCGCCCCTATTTCCACGTTCGTAGAGAGATGGCATTCAAGGTAAATGCTGCAGATGACGGCTCAGTTAGAAATGACCTTTAAATGTCAAGCACGCCATAATGCGAATCCAGGCCTTAATCTCTCCCACTTCACACCACACTAGAAAAGACGTCACACTGCAATAAGGGCAGCTTTATTGATTCAGCTTCAGGGAGAAGATTCAAATATTTGAACAAAAAACTGAAAAGAAAACAATGGCAAGTTAATCATTCATCAGTCAAATGGACCATTTGACAACATGAGAATGTCAAGCAATATCAACAAAACAGCATTCCATACAACTTAGTTTCACATAATTGTTTTTAACAAATGCAAAAATACATGCTCAGCCTTTTCCAGTAGGCTTATAGAATGAAATTCAAATAGTTGGTGTTCGGGGACTCTTTCTTCACATACCATCCTGACTGGACTCATATCCAATAGAAAATGTGCCTAAGACATTGAGATGTATAGAGATCTCTACTTGGAAACAATTTAGCGTGGACATTTAGAGGCTTCCACCATTTTAAAGTAGTCAACTGGGTGGGGGATTCCTATGGGAATGATCAGCCAATGACCAGACCATGGTCTTCAAATTGGTTTGCCTAGTTGGTAAATGGCGTTAAGCTTTATCGCCAAAATAACACAATATTTAGTTTAGGACTCCAGCTCTGCAAGTGGAGGTAAATCACCAACATTAGCTTGACACTTAATTCAAACGGAGATAGCATGGGCAGCGCCATTATGGCACAGATACAAAGTGGAGACCTCTTTCCATCTCTATGGCCTGAGCTTTTCTCTGGGTTGAGAAGAGATGCAGCAGTTCTCGTACTCGTCACCATCATCGTTGTTGTGATACTGGCGGCGTCCTCTAGGCTCAGTGTTCCTCGCGTTAACGTCGGGCCTCTCCTGGGTGGTGATGAGGTCTATGATGGCTGTGATGACGGCACAGTCTTTGGATTGGCGGTTGCTCCAGTCCACAGGGGCGGGGCTTCGGATCTTCTCTTCCAATAGAGAGTCCAGCTCCTTCTTCAGATTCTGCAGAGAGAGGTAGATACGGAAAAACGGTCAAGTGTGTGTGTGTGTGTTCGTGTACCTTGACGAGGTGAGCGATGCGTGCGGGGGACTGGAAGACGATCCAGTCGTCCACAGCGATGGTGTGTGTGTGTGTGTACCTTGACGAGGTGAGCGATGCGTGCGGGGGACTAGAAGACGATCCAGTCGTCCACAGCGATGGTGTGTGTGTGTGTGTGTGTGTGTACCTTGACGAGGTGAGCGATGCGTGCGGGGGACTGGAAGACGATCCAGTAGTCCACAGCGATGGTGTGTGTGTGTGTGTGTACCTTGACGAGGTGAGCGATGCGTGCGGGGGACTGGAAGACGATCCAGTCGTCCACAGCGATGGTGTGTGTGTGTGTACCTTGACGAGGTGAGCGATGCGTGCGGGGGACTGGAAGACGATCCAGTCATCCACAGCGATGGTGTGTGTGTGTGTACCTTGACGAGGTGAGCGATGCGTGCCGGGGACTGGAAGACGATCCAGTCGTCCACAGCGATGGTGTGTGTGTGTGTACCTTGACGAGGTGAGCGATGCGTGCGGGGGACTGGAAGACGATCCAGTCGTCCACAGCGATGGTGTGTGTGTGTGTACCTTGACGAGGTGAGCGATGCGTGCGGGGGACTGGAAGACGATCCAGTCGTCCACAGCGATGGTCTCCTGGTCCTGATCCATCTGTATGGTGACGTCACCTCCAAAGAACAGCAGGGAGAACGGAGACACCTCCGTACAGTCGTACAGGAAGATCTGGGGACAGACATGATTACAGCATTAACCCCCACACACACACACACACACATACAGGAAGATCTGGAGACAGACATGGATACAGCATTAACACACACACACACACAGGAAGATCTGGGGACAGACATGATTACAGCATTAACACACACACACACACACACACACACACACACATACAGGAAGATCTGGGGACAGACATGGATACAGTATTACACACACACACACACACACACACACACACACACACACACACACACACACACACACACACACACACACACACACATATACATACATACAGGAAGATCTGGAGATGCTTGGTAAATAACAGGTGGACCCTTCCCAACAATAGAGACAAAGAAAACAAATAGAAAAATGTATAACAAGGAATAAATCCACAATGAGTAATAATAACTTGGCTATATACACACGGGGTACCAGTACTGAGTCAATGTGCAGGGGTATGAGGTAATAACTTGGCTATACACACACGGGTACCAGTACTGAGTCAATGTGCAGGGGTATGAGGTAATAACTTGGCTATATACACACGGGGTACCAGTACTGAGTCAATGTGCAGGGGTATGAGGTAATAACTTGGCTATATACACACGGGGCACCAGTACTGAGTCAATGTGCAGGGGTATGAGGTAATAACTTGGCTATATACACACGGGGTACCAGTACTGAGTCAATGTGCAGGGGTATGAGGTAATAACTTGGCTATATACACACGGGGTACCAGTACTGAGTCAATGTGCAGGGGTATGAGGTAATAACTTGGCTATATACACACGGGGTACCAGTACTGAGTCAATGTGCAGGGGTATGAGGTAATAACTTGGCTATATACACACGGGGTACCAGTACTGAGTCAATGTGCAGGGGTATGAGGTAATAACTTGGCTATATACACACGGGGTACCAGTACTGAGTCAATGTGCAGGGGTATGAGGTAATAACTTGGCTATATACACACGGGGTACCAGTACTGAGTCAATGTGCAGGGGTATGAGGTAATAACTTGGCTATATACACACGGGGTACCAGTACTGAGTCAATGTGCAGGGGTATGAGGTAATAACTTGTCTATATACACACGGGGCACCAGTACTGAGTCAATGTGCAGGGGTATGAGGTAATTGAGGTAGATATGTACATATAGGTATGAGGTAATTAAGGTAGATATGTACATATAGGTATGAGGTCATTGAGGTAGATATGTACATATAGGTATGAGGTAATTGAGGTAGATATGTATATATAGGTATGAGGTAATTGAGGTAGATATGTACATATACAGTGCCTTGCGAAAGTATTCGGCCCCCTTGAACTTTGCGACCTTTTGCCACATTTCAGGCTTCAAACATAAAGATATAAAACTGTATTTGTTTGTGAAGAATCAACAACAAGTGGGACACAATCAAGAAGTGGAACGACATTTATTGGATATTTCAAACTTTTTTAACAAATCAAAAACTTAAAAATTGGGCATGCAAAATTATTCAGCCCTCTTAAGTTAATACTTTGTAGCGCCACCTTTTGCTGCGATTACAGCTGTAAGTCGCTTGGGGTATGTCTCTATCAGTTTTGCACATCGAGAGACTGACATTTTTCCCATTCCTCCTTGCAAAACAGCTCGAGCTCAGTGAGGTTGGATGGAGAGCATTTGTGAACAGCAGTTTTCAGTTCTTTCCACAGATTCGATTGGATTCATGTCTGGACTTTGACTTGGCCATTCTAACACCTGGATATGTTTATTTTTGAACCATTCCATTGTAGATTTTGCTTTATGTTTTGGATCATTGTCTTGTTGGAAGACAAATCTCCGTCCCAGTCTCAGGTCTTTTGCAGACTCCATCAGGTTTTCTTCCAGAATGGTCCTGTATTTGGCTCCATCCATCTTCCCATCAATTTTAACCATCTTCCCTGTCCCCGCTGAAGAAAAGCAGGCCCAAACCATGATGCTGCCACCACCATGTTTGACAGTGGGGATGGTGTGTTCAGGGTGATGAGCTGTGTTGCTTTTACGCCAAACATAACGTTTTGCATTGTTGCCAAAAAGTTCAATTTTGGTTTCATCTGACCAGAGCACCTTCTTCCACATGTTTGGTGTGTCTCCCAGGTGGCTTGTGGCAAACTTTAAACAACATTTCTTATGGATATCTTTAAGAAATGGCTTTCTTCTTGCCACTCTTCCATAAAGGCCAGATTTGTGCAATATACGACTGATTGTTGTCCTATGGACAGAGTCTCCCACCTCAGCTGTAGATCTCTGCAGTTCATCCAGAGTGATCATGGGCCTCTTGGCTGCATCTCTGATCAGTCTTCTCCTTGTATGAGCTGAAAGTTTAGAGGGACGGCCAGGTCTTGGTAGATTTGCAGTGGTCTGATACTCCTTCCATTTCAATATTATCGCTTGCACAGTGCTCCTTGGGATGTTTAAAGCTTGGGAAATCTTTTTGTATCCAAATCCGGCATTAAAACTTCTTCACAAAAGTATCTCGGACCTGCCTGGTGTGTTCCTTGTTCTTCATGATGCTCTCTGCGCTTTTAACGGACCTCTGAGACTATCACAGTGCAGGTGCATTTATACGGAGACTTGATTACACACAGGTGGATTGTATTTATCATCATTAGTCATTTAGGTCAACATTGGATCATTCAGAGATCCTCACTGAACTTCTGGAGAGAGTTTGCTGCACTGAAAGTAAAGGGGCTGAATAATTTTGCACGCCCAATTTTTCAGTTTTTGATTTGTTAAAAAAGTTTGAAATATCCAATAAATGTCGTTCCACTTCATGATTGTGTCCCACTTGTTGTTGATTCTTCACAAAAAAATACAGTTTTATATCTTTATGTTTGAAGCCTGAAATGTGTCAAAAGGTCGCAAAGTTCAAGGGGGCCGAATACTTTCGCAAGGCACTGTAGGTATGAGGTAATTGAGGTAGATATGTACATATAGGTATGAGGTAATTGAGGTAGATGTGTACATATAGGTATGAGGTAATTGAGGTAGATATGTACATATAGGTATGAGGTAATTAAGGTAGATACGTACATATAGGTATGAGGTAATTGAG
Organism: Oncorhynchus kisutch; assembly: GCF_002021735.2. Classification (NCBI taxonomy): domain Eukaryota; kingdom Metazoa; phylum Chordata; class Actinopteri; order Salmoniformes; family Salmonidae; genus Oncorhynchus; species Oncorhynchus kisutch. The sequence goes on along the minus strand of NC_034188.2, from coordinate 86,031,125 downwards.
GTAGATGTGTACATATAGGTAGGGGGTAAAGTGACTAGACAACACAATAGATAAACAGTAACAGCAGTGTATGTGACGGGTCAAAATAGTGGTAAAAGAGGGTAAATGCAGTTAGTTCATCAATAGCTACCCAGCCTAACTAAGCTTCGGTACAGTAGCAGAGAGAAAACAGTCTATGACTTGGGTGGCTGGAGTCTGATCATTTTAGGGCCTTCCTCTGACACCGCCTGGTATATAGGCCCTGGATGGCAGGGAGTTCGGCCCCAGTGATGTACTGGGCCGTACTCACTACCCTCTGTAGCACCTTGCAGTCGGATGAAAAGCAATTGACATACCAAGCGGTGATGCAGCCAATCAAGAAGCTCACAATGGTGCTGTCAGAGAAATTCTATAGGAAGAGAGACTGCGGATTCTTTCAAACAACACATTTTATTATAAGACTAGCAAAAATGAAGCAATCAACCATCACTAAAAATAGTCAGAGTTGAAAAGCAAAATGAACAGAGCTGTCTTTCACCTCCTATAGAAACTATATCCTTGTATCTTTGTAAGAGTTAGCAAATGTGCAGAAACAGACCCTGGGAAAAGAGCTCGTCGGTGTAGCCCAATATAGCTGATATCCACCATTTCTCTGTTCTTCCCTGCACTTCCCACATAAAATTATCCATTGTTATATGTTAGTATTTTTGCTGATACAGGCTTGTCTTGTATGAATCTGAGTGTATAGATGTATGAGCTGCTTGGATGCGACAGCAGTATGAGGCCACCTGTGTTTACGATCGGCAGGAATTGCGCTAAGTAAAAACAGCATAGTGTGTCTAAGTAAACAGTATAGTATGTAATTAATATTACATTTCCACCACAGTGCAGCTGGAGAACTTTGAGGATCTCGGGGCCCATGCTGAATCTTTTCAGCCCCCTGAGGGGGAGAGGTGTCGTCTTGCCCTCTTCACAACTCTGTTGGTGTGTGTGGACCATGATAGATCCTGATGTGGACACCGAGGAACTTGAAGCTCTCGACCGTCTCTACTACAGCCCCATCGTTTCCTGCAGTCCCCGATCAGCACTGCCAGGTCTCTGACGACCTCCCCTGTAGGCTGTGATCAGGCCCACTACCGTCGTATCATCTGCAAACTTAACAATGGTGTTGGCGTCGTACGCCACGCAGAGGCGGGTGAACATAGAGTACAGGAGGGGTCTAAGCACGCACCCCTGAGGGGTCCCACGTGTTGAGGGTCACAGTGGCAGACATGTTGTTGCCTACCCTCACCACCTGGGGACTGCCCGTCAGGAAGTCCAGGATCCAGTTGCAAACGGAGGTGTTTAGTCCCAGGGTTCTTTGTTTAGTGATAAGCTTCGAGGGCACTATGGTGTGGTGACTACGCTAAGCTGTAGTCAATGAACATTATTCTCACGTAGGTGTTCCTTTTGTCCAGGTGGGAAAGGGCAATGTGGAGTGCAATAGAGGTTGCGTCATCTGAGGATCTGTTGGGGCGGTATGTGAATTACTCTCATGCATGGTTCAGTGTTGGTATTTAGCTCGTCTGCTAGGCTCGCGTCACTGGACTGGCTAGGTTTCCCTTTCACAGTCGGACCAGAAAGACAGTCGGACAAGAAAGAAAAGCACCTCTATCTAACAGGGATGGGCAACTTTGCTGGGGGTGGGGGCCACAAAACAATCTCCACTCATAAGGGGCCGCAGTGCCTCGCAGGTCTGCATACCCACACCTGCATTAAGAGTCGGCCCTATCCTTCTGGGGGCGCTAAGCACAAAAATGTAGCGTCCCCACTTGAAAATGAGAGAAAAAAAATTGTATTAGTATTAGTTAATTTCATGCAATTCTACACATTTTGCCATCTTAAAAATTGCAAAGGCTGAATGAGAGAGACTAACAAAATCCATGGCCCCCCCCCCCTTGGTTGGTAATTCGACCATGATTACTACAAGCTTAGATAGCTGGCCATTAGACTGACTTAACAATCTAAAAGATGTTAGCTGACATGGCTGATTGAGTGACTGACATAACAAGAGAAACTGCTGATGCACAACCATATTGCCTTTTTTTTTTTGTGATATCCAATTGGTAGTTACAGTCTTGTCTCATCGCAGCAACTCCCATACGGACTCGGGAGAGCCGTGCTTCCTCCGAAACACAACCCAACCAAGCCGAACTGCTTCTTGACACAATGCCTGCTTATCCCGAAGCCAGCCGCACCAATGTGTCGGAGGAAACACCGTACACCTGGCGACCGTGTCAGCGTGCATTGCGCCTAGGCGCCACATGAGATGGGACTAGCACATCCCTGCCGGCCAAACCCTCCTCTAACCCAGATGACGCTGGGCCAATTGTGCGCCGCCCCATGGGTCTCCCCCGGGTCTCGGGCCGGCTGCGACAGAGCCTGGACTCGAACCAGGATCTCTAGTGGCACAGCTAGCACTGCGATGCCTTGTGCCACTCAGGAGGCACAACCATATTTATAAATTGCACCTTGTGTATTCTACTATTCTAACTCTCAACAGTAAGTTGAGATCCCGACTGAGTTCCTAAAACACATTTCCACAGTCAGTAACCCAACCCTCCTCTAACTGATAACATTCAGTGCAGCAGGGTAGAGAGAGGACAGAGAGAGGCTGGCATTGACTGCATTCCTCTCTGGTACTGCCCGGGAGCTTGGATGTGCCAGGGACTTTGGGAGGGAGTTGAAAGCCACTGGTTTAATCAAATATTAATCAAGTCTAAAAATGGGACCAGAGTTAACCTTTAACCCGCCAACTCAGTGAAACGGTCACAAACAACACTGTGGAACTCACAACCACCCATCCAAGTCCATATCCCTCACCCTCTGGTGTGTGTATCCTACTGCATGAATCAGGATGAAGTATCTATCACTCATCCTCTGGTGTGTGTATCCTACTGCATGAATCAGGATGAAGTATCTATCACTCATTCTCTGGTGTGTGTATCCTACTGCATGAATTAGGATGAAGTATCTATCACTCATCCTCTGGTGTGTGTATCCTACTGCATGAATCAGGATGAAGTATCTATCACTCACCCTCTGGTGTGTGTATCCTACTGCATGAATCAGGAGCATGCATATATCAAAAGATTGGTACTAATTTGCAATAGGAAAAAAAGTACTGACAAACTGATTTGAGTGAACCATCTCTGTAAGGTTCATTTGTGGCAAATGGTGCAACAGCGTTGTATATGGATGCTGTACTGTGTATGCATGCAGTACTGTGTATGCATGCAGTACTGTGTATGCATGCAGTACTGTGTATGCATGCAGTACTGTGTATGCATGCTGTACTGTGTATGCATGCTGTACTGTGTATGCATGCTGTCTGATGTATGATGTCAAAGTCAGTCTGGAAATTCACTTTTCATAAACCCTTAAAACATTGGAAATAACTTCAAAACAACTTATTTTGCATGGGTTGTATTACCAACATAAATGATCACACACAAACAATAATGTAACAAACAACGAGCTCTGGTCCCTCAAGAAAAGTCCCGTGCCTCGGGCCTAAAAGAGTCCAGCCCGGTAAAGCGTTCAGTAAACTCAAGTGACCTTAATCACGCAATGTTTGTCCGTTCATAAAAGTGTAGCGTAAACCCAGTCTCAATCATACTATCAAAATATCAACTATTTTACCACACAACCATAAAGAGTAGAGGTCAACAGATTAACCTCTCTTGGGTAGGGGGCAGTATTTTCACGTCCGGGTGAAAAGCGTGCCCAAAGTAAACTGCCTGTTACTCAGGCCTAGAAGCGAGGATTTGCATATAATTGGTAGATGTGGATAGAAAACACTCTGAAGTTTCTAATAATGTCTGTCAGTATAACAGATCTGAAATGGCAGGCAAAACCCAGAGGACAACCCCCCCCCCCAAAAAAAATAATTCAGCCTATTCACTTTATTATAAGGTGAAGTCCTCCCAGATTGCAGTTCCTAGGGCTTCCACTAGATGTCAACAGTCTTTAGAAAAATTTGCAGGCTGGTTGTTGGAAAAATTTAGTAAAATTGTAGTTTTTCTAGGTGGCTCCCATTTTGGCTGTAGTGTTTCCAAGCGTGTGGAAGAGAGCGCGTTCTTTGGTATTTTTCTCAGGTAAAGACAATAACGATTCTCTGTCTTAAATTTGATCGTTTATTTACATATTAGGGTACCTAAGGTTTGATTATAAATGTTGTTAGACTTGTTTGGAAAAGTTTATTAGTAATGTTTGGGACTCATTTTGTATGCATTTTGATGGGGGGAAACTGGGTGGATTATTGACTGAAGCGCGCCAGCTAAACTGAGTTTTTATTTTTATTTTGACTTTGACTTAGGGATGCCACCCGTTAGATAAAATACGGAACGGTTCCGTATTTCACTGAAAGAATAAACATTTTGTTTTTGAAATTATACTTTCCGGATTTGGCCATATTAATGACCTAAGGCTCGTATTTCTGTGTGTTATTATGTTATAATTAAGTCTATGATTTGATAGAGCAGTTTGACTGAGCGATGGTAGGCAGTAGCAGGCTCGTAAGCATTTATTCAAACAGCACTTTTGTGCATTTGCCAGCAGCTCTTCGCTGTGCTTCAAGCATTGCACTGTTTATGACTTCAAGCCTATCAACTCCCGAGATTAGGCTGGTGTAACTGATGTGAAATGGCTAGCTAGTTAGCGGGGGGCGTGCTAATAGCGTTTCAATCGGTGACGTCGCTCGCTCTGAGACCTTGAAGTAGTTGTTTCCCTTGCTCTGTAAGGGCAGCGGCTTTTGTGGAGTGATGGGTAACGATGCTTCGAGGGTGGCTGTTGTTGATGTGTTCCTGGTTCGAGCCCAGGTAGGGGCAAGAAGAGGGACTGCCTATAAGAACATCCAATAGTCAAAGGTTAATGAAATACCAACGGTATAGAGGGAAATAGTCCTATAATTCCTATAATAACTACAACCTAAAACTACCTGTGAATATTAAAGACTCATGTTAAAAGGAACCACAAGCTTTCATATGTTCTCATGTTTTGAGCAAGGAACTTAAACATTAGCTTTTCTACATGGCACATATTGCACATTTACTTTCTTCTATAACACTTTGTTTTTGCATTATTTAAACCAAATTGAACATGTTTCATGATGGTGTATTATATTAAGTTAAAATAAGTGTCATTCAGTATTGTTGTAACTGTCCTTATTACAAATAAATAAATAAAAATTGTCCGATTAATCGGTATCAGCTTTTTTTGGTCCTCCAATCAGTATCGGCGTTGAAAAATCATAATCGGTCGACCTCTAATAAAGAGTATCAAATCTCAGTTGTCATCAACTACAACTGACCACAAATTACAGTATAAATCACACTCATACAAATGAAATATTGTATGCAAAAAAGTCAGTCAGCCAATCCAATCAGCCAACAGATCTCCAGTGGAGAAAGGCCACGACAAAACAACGGAGACCAACTGAGATGTGTAGTCCAAAAGGAAGAAATGACTGGTTAAACTTGAGACAAGGCTACAAATCACACTTTTAAATACGACAAAACAAATGGAGTGAAGAAGCTTCGGAACTGAGGGTTGAACACATCCTCATTCCCACCACCATCACAACCCCACTTTTGCGCAGCTGATGCCGGCTATTTAATAGGGAATTAAAGGGGAAACACCCTATTGGAAGGAGAAGCAATGAGACGGTTCAGACAAATTCAGGGCCGTCACACACCCCCTCCCCTGGAAAAAGCCAACCATTGCCCTGGAACGCACATCTTGGTCTGGGAAACCAAGAAAAGTCTATCACTTTCCTCTACAAAAATATTCATGACTTTGTGGCGCTCACACTCCTCAGCTGAGGGGTAACAGGCCTTAAGGCGTGAGACTTCTGGGTCTGGGAATCAGAGGAAAGTCGTCATCACTTTCCTCTTCAAAGATATCCAGGACCTTGCAGCGTTCAATCTCCTCCAATTCCTCAGCCGAGGGGTAACGGTCCTTAAGGAGTGAGACATGGACAACGCGCATATCTTCACCGGTGTCCTCTTTCACCACTCGGTAGTTCAGAGGGCCCATCTGCTCCACAATCCTAGATGGTCCTTGCCATTTAGGCCGAGAAGAATTGTTCAGCTTTTGAGTAAGGATGAGAGCGAAGCCACACCCGATCACTAACCTGGAACTGCACGTCTCGTCTGTTCTTATCATCATTTCTCTTCTGCTTGAGTCGAGCCTGGGTCATGTTCTTTGAGATTCTTTGGGTTCTTTGAGAGTTCTAAAGTTCTAAAGTCATGGAGATGGACTACCTGGTCATAGCATGCAGAGTCTGGAGTAACCTGCTGGGGCTGTAGAACCATATCCAAGTGTCCTCGGAGGGGGACGACTGAGGTTCAGATCTACAGGGATGACTCCAGTGGACTCTTGCACAGCAGAATTCAAGGCAAATCGAAACTCACGAAGGTGCTTGTCCCAGTGTTTGTGCTGGGTCCCTACATATGAAGCAACTCCTTCCGCAGTTTCTCATTGAGCAGTGTGTAGGATGACCCGGTGTCCAGGATGGCTCTTCCTGTCCATGGGCCTATGGACAGGTGTAACACCAGTTGGTGCGGTATTAACTGAAAGGAAGGGGATGTCGATGGGGGAGCGTAGGCAGTGACTCTTGGGGCTTTCGGCTTTGGTCAAAGCAACCAGAGTAGGATGGGCGTTCCTGCGAAGGGAGTTAGAATGTTGTGATTGGTGGTTTCTGGAAGGGTTTACTTGATACTGATTTGGACATGTAGTTGGAGAATGTTTATTTTTGCTACATCTCCAACAGAACATGGGAGGGGTCTTGGCTGTAGACTCTGGCTGTTGTTGATGGTCTGGCTTGGGTAACTGTTTGGGTGTCTGTTTCTTTCTCTGTTCATATTGCAGCTGGCATTCTCTGTCCAGGGGATTGAGGGCAAGAAAGTCACAACATCTTCCCAGATATATTAGCGGATTAAGACTGTCATCCTCCCCCCCCCCAAAGGTGGGAAATTGCTATTTAACCTCACTAGGGTACGCTAGCGTCCCACCTGGCCAACATCCAGTGAAATTGCTGAGCACCAAATTCAAAAACAGAAATACTCATTATATAAAAATTCATAAAACATACAAGTGCTATACATCGGTTTAAAGATGAACTTCTTGTTAATCCAACCACGGTGTCAGATTTCAAAAAGGCTTTACGGCGAAAGCATACCATGCGATTATCTGAGAACAGCACCCAGCAGACAAATCATAACAAACAGTTACCTGCCAAGTAGAGGAGTTACACAAGTCAGAAATAGCGATATAACTAATCACTTACCAATGATGATCTTCATATGGTTGCACTCACACGACTCCCATTTACACAATAAATGTTTGTTTTGTTCCATAAAATCCCTGTTTATATCCAAAAACCTCAGTTTTGTTCGAGCGTTTTGTTCAGTAATCCACAGGCTCAAACACAGTCACAACAGGCAGACGAAAAATCCAAATATTATCCGTAAAGTTCGTAGAAACATGTCAAACATGTCAAACGATGTTTATAATCAATTCTCAGGTTGCTTTTAGTCATAATAATCGATAATATTTCAACCGGACAATAACGTCGTCAATATAAAAGGTAAACAAGAAAGGCACGCTCTCTGGTCACGCTAAATGAAAAAGCTGTGTGACACTGTAGGGTCCAGTCATTCAGAGTGGTCTACTCCCTCATTTTTCAGAATACAAGCCTGAAACAATTTCTAAAGACTAGTGGAAGCCATAGGAAGTGCAATTTGAATCCTAAATCAATGGATACTGTAATGGCATTCGATAGAAAACTATAAACAAAAAAATCCCACTTCCTGGATAGATTCTTCTCAGGTTTTCACCTGCCAAATCCATTCTGTTATCCTCACATACATTATTTTAACAGTTTTGGAAACTTTAGAATGTTTTCTATCCAAATCTATATGATCTATCCAAATTATATGCATATCCTATCTTCTGGGCCTGAGTAGCAGGCAGTTTACTTTGGGCACGCTTTTCATCCGGAAGTGAAAATAGTGCCCCCTACCCTAGTGAAGTTAATGGGCATCAGCCCCACATGACATCTACTCACATCACCATGAATAAAAGAGCTAGGAAGGATTGAGGAAGTAGAGGGTGAGGGAGTTATCAGACAATGGAAATAAACACCAGGATGCATGGTGGATCGCATCCTGCAGGGGGTGGCTGCAGCATGGCCTTGTCTTGGCTGTTCTGAGGTGCCAGCTTGGCCCTCGGTGGTCTGAACAGAAGTGGACATCAGAGAAGCTCTGTGCAAAGAGTTGTGCCTAATGGAGGTCATGTCAACAGACACGTCATCCAACATTTTACGACATTTAGAGAGCTCTGTCTGCAAGTGGTCTCCAGTGTTAACCAGGGGAGAAAAAATAGAATGAACGTCATTGGTGATGTTACAGGCACCACTGGCAGTGAGCTGGTTTCGTTGGTAGTCAAACTGCCTGTCCATGGCACCAGTAATATCCCATCTTCCACTCTCACTGAGCTCTGTCAGCATGTGGGTTAGAGTTCTCAGTGAGTCTCAGAATTCCATTGAGCTCTGTTGTTGCTCTTCACTCAGACATTTGAATTCATGGTGGATTAGAGTTTGGAGATGTTGTTGAGTCCGAATATCAAGGATGTCACCTTGAAGTTGTAAGACTACAACCTCTGGAGATAAACCAGAATAATGGAGGAAGGTTGGGTGTCAGAGGGAGGGGCTAGCTCAGTACTTCCACACATGTCCAAGTCAATAAGTGAGTAACTGGTTAGACCTCCTGTGGCCTGTGGTCCAGACCCGAGCATTCAGATTCCCAGGGCTCTGGCCCAAATCAACTCCATTATCTCCATTCACATTATGATTTGTATTGTCAGCTCGATGGTCAGAATGATCCTGTGTATTCCTATTGACAGGTATGCTATGGAGGCTCAATGGTCAGAATGATCCTGTGTATCCCATTGACAGGTATGATATGGAGGCTCGATGGTCAGAATGATCCTGTGTATTCCTATTGACAGGTATGATATGGAGGCTCGATGGTCAGAATGATCCTGTGTATTCCTATTGACAGGTATGATGTGGATGAACAGATTTTCTTGGGGTGAATCCATTGTTTTAAATAACACACAATCTGCACAAAAATATTTGCTTTGGTTATTTCTCAATGTTGAAAGAGGTCTGATCTGGGGTGCCATTTTCTATGTCACAGTTTTAACTTGAGGTTGTTGTTTGTAGGGGTGCCAGGTAGGTTGTGCCTACCAGAGAAAATACAGACACATTCAGGGTTGTCACAGTATGCTGTACTGTATACTCACACTGCTGGTCCTCATCTTGAGGTGATAGATGAGCCATGTGTAGTTAAACTGGGTCTCCTCAGCATTCACTGACTTGGGGTGAATACACACCTTCCCATCAGTTTTAGTATACACCCTCACCCTGGAGAAGAGAGGTGGGGAGGGGGGCATTAGTGTGTGTGTGTATGTGTACGTGTGTACATCCTTTACAGACAGATGTGTGTGTGTGTGTGTGTGTGTGTGTGTGTGTGTGTGTGTGTGTGTGTGTGTGTGTGTGTACATCCTTTACAGACAGGTGTGTGTGTGTGTGTGTGCATCCTTTACAGACAGATGTGTGTGTGTGTGTGTGTGTGTGTGTGCGCGTGTGTACATCCTTTACAGACAGATGTGTGTGTGTGTGTGTGTGTGCGCGTGTGTACATCCTTTACAGACAGATGTGTGTGTGTGCGCGTGTGTACATCCTTTACAGACAGATGTGTGTGTGTGTGTGTGTGTGCGCGTGTGTACATCCTTTACAGACAGATGTGTGTGTGTGTACATCCTTTACAGACAGATGTGTGTGTGTGTGTGTGTGTGTGTGTGTGTACGTGTGTACATCCTTTACAGACAGATGTGTGTGTGTGTGTGTGTGTGTGTGCGCGTGTGTACATCCTTTACAGACAGATGTGTGTGTGTGTGTGTGTGCGTGCGTGTGTGTGCGTGTGTACATCCTTTACAGACAGATGTGTGTGTGTGTGTGTGTGCGTGTGTGTGCGTGTGTACATCCTTTACAGACAGATGTGTGTGTGTGTGTGTGTGTGTGTGTGTGTGTGTGTGTGCGCGCGTACATCCTTTACAGACAGATGTGTGTGTGTGTGTGTGTGTGTGTGCGCGTGCGCGCGTGTGTGTACATCCTTTACAGACAGGTGTGTGTGTGTGTGTGTGTGTGTGTGTGTGTGTGTGTGTGTGTGTGTGTGTGTGTGTACACATCCTTTACAGACAGAGGTGTGTGATATTGTCCATAGCAACATAATACAGTTTCACGACTATTGATATTTGGCCAAAGTTTGAATCTGAATACAACAGTTTTTAAACCATCTCACTGCTTCAAGGCCTTTGATCGAAGGTGTATTTATGCAGCTGTCTGCTACGTGTTATGATGAGTTATTGATGCATCGGTCTGGAATGGGTTTAGGGTTTATGGTCTGCCATCCATCCTGGGCTTGGGGGGGGCCCTTCTCAGGTATAAATCAACAGGAAGTTGACAAAGAGTACGTTTCAGGTCTGAGTGAATTGTACTTCCCTCTGCAGAATCTGGGGTGTCCCCTCTTGTCATTTGTGTCGGTCTGTACTAGTGCCGAGCGATTAGTGCTTTCGGTTCAGTTTATTTTTTTAAATAACCACGTTTTTCGGGTTCGATTATTCGTTTATTTTTTACAAACATTAAATGCTTACCGTGTTGCGTCGTGCGTAAGAGCAGCCCTTAGCCGTGGTATATTGGTTATATACAACAGCCCCTAGGGCCGTATTGCTTAATTAACATTCATTTATTCACATTACTTTACTTTAATTCAATATTTCAGTCTTGTGTAAATTACATTAGTTTTATTTGATGACTTTATTATTTCATTCCAAGTCATCATCTGATCTCTATAAAGCTGCTGCCCGCCGTCTGACAAAACCACTATTTTTGTTGTTCTTCAATGTAAATAAGGCATTTATGACTGCTGAATATCACCGATCAGTCACTTAGATCATGTATTGTCAGGTAGAGATACTTTGCGAAGAAACAGCTGCTCTCTATATCCCCTCATGATCGTGCACTCTTCCCTCTTCAATAGTAGCAGGTTTAAAAAAAAAAAAAAGACTGGACAAGTAGATGCGCAACGGATTATGGTCATTGTAGTTAATTACAATGTGGAATATTGGCCTGTTGGAAACTACAACTCCCTACTGAATCGTTCAGGCTGGATCTGATTTATATGTGGAGAAACTGTGCAATGGGTGCATTGAGCTTACCGATAAAAACAGAACAAAATGCAAATCATTTAACCAAAATGTTGGTTAATTCATCAGCACTTGCCCCTGTTTGCTAATGGGTGTTATATGTGAGTCCTAATAGATACTATCTACACACACGCACAAAGTCGGAAGTTAACATACACCTTAGCCAAATACATTTAAACTCAGTTTTTCACCATTCCTGACATTTAATCAGAGTAACAATTCACTGTCCACACCATCAAGAATGTTAAATGTCAGAATAATAGTAGGGAGGACGATTTATTTCAGCTTTTATTTATTTCATCACATTCCCAGTGGGTCAGAAGTTTACATACACTCAATTAGTATTTGGTAGCATTGCCTTTAAATTGTTTAAATTGGGTGAAATGTTTTGGGTAGCCTTCCACAAGCTTCCCACAATAAGTTGGGTGAATTTTGGCCCATTCCTCCAGACAGAGCTGGTGTAACTGAGTCAGGTTTGTAGGCCTCTTTGCTCGCACATGCTTCTTCAGTAGGATTCAGGTCAGGGATTTGTGACGGCCACTCCAATACCTTGACTCTGTTGTCTTTAAGCCATTTTTCCACAACTTTGGAAGTATGCTTGGGGTCATTGACCAAGCTTTAACTTCCTGACTGATGTCTTGAGATGTTGCTTCAATATATCCACCTAATTTTCCCACCTCATGATGCCATCTATTTTGTGAAGTGCACCAGACCCTCCTGCAGCAAAGCACCCCCACAACATGATGCTGCCACCCCGTGCTTCACGGTTGGGATGTTATTCTTCGGCTTGCAAGCCTCCCCCTTTGTCCTCCAAACATAACAATGGTCATTATGGCAAAAGAGTTTCATCAGACCAGAGGACATTTCTCCAAAAAGTACGATCTTTGTCCCCATGTGCAGTTGCAAACCGTAGTCTGGTATTTTTATGGCGGTTTTGGAGCAGTGGCTTCTTCCTTGCTGAGGACTCATTTTACTGTGGATATATATACTTTTGTATATGGTGTTTATACTTGCGTACTATTGTTTGTACAGATGAATCTGGTACCTTCAGGCGTTTGGAAATTGCTCCCAAGGATGAACCAGACTTGTGGAGGTGTAATTTGTTTTTGCTGAGGTCTTAGATGATTTCTTTTGATTTTCCCATGATGTCAAGCAAAGAGGCACTGAGTTTGAAGGTAGGCCTTGAAATACATCCACAGGTACACCTCCAAATGACTCAAATTATGTCAATTAGCCTATCAGAAGCTTCTAAAGCCATGACATCATTTTCCAGAATTTTCCAAGCTGTTTAAAGGCACAGTCAACTTAGTGTATGTAAACTTCTGACCCACTGGAATTGTGATACAGTGAATTATAAGTGAAATAATCTGTCTGTAAACAATTGTTGGAAAAATTACTTGTGTCATGCACAAAGTAGATGTGCTACTGACTTGCCAAAACTATAGTTTGTTAACAAGACATTTGTGGCGTGGTTGAAAAACAAGTTTTAATGACTCCAACCTAAGTGTATGTAAACTTCAGACTTCAACTGTATGTACATCTATATATCTATATGCTACTGTAGGTCCAGGCTGACTCACGGTCTCTTCTTGCTACCGCTGGGTTTGATCATGGCCACTTTGGGGTAGAGACCTGCCACTATCACTGCCTTGATCAGCTTCTCATTATCTGAGGGAGAGACACACAGAGAGAGGGAGAGAGAGAGTGAGACATGGAAAGAGAGAGGAGCGAGAGAGAGAGAGAGAGGATCGAGAGAGAGAGAGAGAGAGGAGCGAGAGAGAGAGAGGAGAGAGAGGAAGGAGCGAGAGAGAGGAGAGAGAGGAAGGAGAGAGAGAGGAGCGAGAGAGAGGAGAGAGAGAGGAGCGAGAGAGAGGAGAGAGAGAGAGGAGCGCGAGAGAGAGAGGAGCGCGAGAGAGAGAGGAGCGCGAGAGAGAGAGGAGCGCGAGAGAGAGAGGAGCGCGAGAGAGAGAGGAGCGCGAGAGAGAGAGGAGCGCGAGAGAGAGAGGAGCGCGAGAGAGAGAGGAGCGCGAGAGAGAGAGGAGCGCGAGAGAGAGAGGAGCGCGAGAGAGAGAGGAGCGCGAGAGAGAGAGGAGCGCGAGAGAGAGAGGAGCGCGAGAGAGAGAGGAGCGCGAGAGAGAGAGGCGCGAGAGAGATAGGAGCGAGAGAGATAGGAGCGAGAGAGGAGCGAGAGAAAAGTGAGAGAGGAGTGAGAGAGGAGTGATAGAGACTAGCAAATTGTAGAAAAATATATCCAACCAGTTCACCTGAGTTAGTGTTAGATTCAGGGTCTTTTGGGTTCTTGCTGCTGGTGAAGCCAGCCCCCAGCAGGTGCTCAGCAAACTGACCCTTCATGTTGTGCAGCATCTACAGACAGACAAACACACAAGACAGGTTAGATACTAATCTCAATATGAAGCCAAGGCTGCATCCCAATGGTGGAGCGTGATATCTGATTGGTGGACCATGAGAATCACCTGGAGTGTATTGGCTGACAGGAAGTTGTCCCAGCAGAACTCTCGTTCAAACTTGTAGCCGCGTCGCTTAGCTTCCTCCCAGCCCTGACAGATTAACACACAGTCAAGTTAGCAATTCTTTAAACAGACTGAACCATTGATATTATTCCATTGAGGAGATGGGAGAGACCTCTAATGATGTAGGAGGGGAAAGAGGATCTTACTGTGAAGGCATAGATGATGGTGAGGTGGTCACTCTTTGAGTCTCTGGATAGAGTTCTTCTCCTAAAGTCTGCCATCTTCTCCTTACCCTGAGAGAGAGAGAGATTTGAGTACCTAAAATGTATGTGAGTGTGTGTGCCTGCGATCACGCATATGATTACCATTGGTATGAAGAAGGGGTCCTTGAAGCTGAGAGAGGCAGCGATAGTGAGGACAGGATCCAGACAGCCCAGCAGAGCTCCAAACAGGATCAGCTTCCCGATGTGAGGCTCTACAGGCAGCCTGGCCAGGTGGAACCCTAACGGGGTCAGAGCCTCTGAGCGGTCCAGAGCATTGAGGTCCATCAGATGTGTGATGGCCAGAGTGACAGCCTCCTCTGTGGGAGGGTCCAGAGCTTTCCTCAGGAACTCTGCTATTGGACCCAGCTTGAGGATCTAGAAGGAGTGGGGAGAGAGAGTTAGACAAACTACATTAAAAACTACTTAGGGAAAAGTCAACAGCTTGACTTGATCAAAAACAAATGGGAATGAGACCTGTCTAAACGTTAGACCAGGAAATCCATCTGGACACAGAAAGCAGTGAGTCAACTCCTCACTAGCAGATCCAGCAGGGCTGTACTATGTCACGGGTCCCTTTAGATCCAGTACATTAGTGTGTGTGTGTGTGTGTGTGTGTGTGTGTGTGTGTGTGTGTGTGTGTGTGTGTGTGTGTGTGTGTGTGTGTGTGTGTGTGTGTGTGTGTGTTTTAGAGCTGGGCAATAAGGACAATTATCCATATAGCAATACATTTCATGAATTGACGTGATAACAATAAATAGAAAGATGTTTATAACACCAATGTGCACCACAGTTTATAACACCAATGTGCACCACAGTTTATAACACGAATGTGCACCACCGTTTATAACACCAATGTGCACAACCGTTTATAACACCAATGTGCACCACCGTTTATAACACCAATGTGGACCACCGTTTATAACACCAATGTGGACCACAGTTTATAACACCAATGTGGACCACAGTTTATAACACCAATGTGCACCACAGTTTATAACACCAATGTGCACCACAGTTTATAACACCAATGTGGACCACAGTTTATAACACCAATGTGGACCACAGTTTATAACACCAATGTGGACCACAGTTTATAACACCAATGTGCACCACAGTTTATAACACCAATGTGGACCACAGTTGTTTATTATTCTCCTTTAAACTACTAAACTCACCAAAAAAGAAACAGCCCTTTTTCAGGACCCTGTCTTTCAAAGAGAAGTGGTAAAAAAATCCCCGAAAAATGTGCAGATCTTCATTGCTTGTTCAATGAAACATAAACTACTAATGAACATGCACCTGTGGAACAGTTTACAGATGGTAGGCAATTATGAAAACTTAGGGACATTAAAGAGGCCTTTCTACTGACTCTGAAAAACACAAAGAGAAAGATACCCAGGGTCCCTGCTCATCTGTTGGATCAGAGGATGAGGGCTAGGGTAATTCCCCCCAGAAATATCCAGAAACTTGCAGGTGCCTTGGTGGAAGAGTGGGGTAACATCTCACAGCAAGAACTGGCAAATCTGGTGCAGTCCACGAGGAGGAGATGCACTACAGTACTTAATGCAGCTGGTGGCCACACCAGATACTGAATGTTACTTTTGATTTTGACCCCCCCTTTGTTCAGGGACACATTATTCCATTTCTGTTAGTCACATGTCTGTGGAACTTGTTCAGTTTATGTCTCAGTTGTTATGTTCATATAAATATTGACAAATGTTAACTGCGTTTATTTTCAGCGAACTTGAAAGTGAGAGGAAGTTTATTTTTTTGCTGAGTTTAGTTTGATGGTTGTAGCCATCAATTGTCCCAAAAATGATGTTGATAATTTAAGTTTATCGTCCCAGCTCTAGTTAGTGTGTGTGTGTGTGTGTGTGTGTGCGCTGAGGTCAGTCATTCTCCCTCTAAAAAGGTGTGAATAGTACAATAGACACCAACACACTGATTAACACACGTTATCCCAGTAGGGGAATGGGAGACCAGCCATTACAACACTGTCTTTATTACTAGTTAAGCTAGTAATATCATCAACCATGTGTAGTTATCTAGCGTGTCCTGCGTTGCATGTAATCGATGCAATGCAGGGGGATGATTTAACAAAAGCACGTTTGCAAAAAAAATCACAATCGTTGGACGACTGTACCCAACCATAAACACCAATGCCTTTCTTAAAATCAATACACAGAAGTATAGATTTTTAAACCTGCATATTTAGTTAAAAGAAATCCAGGTTAGCAGGCAATATTAACCAGGTGAAATTGTGTCACTTCTCTTGCGTTCGTTGCACGCAGAGTCAGTGTATATGCAACAGTTTGGGCCGCCTGGCTCGTTGTGAACTAATTTGGCAGAATTTTACGTAATTATGACATAACAGCGATATTTAGACTTCGGGATGCAACCCGTTAGATAAAATACCGAATGGTTCCGTATTTCACTGAAATAATAAACGTCCTGTTTTCGGAATGATAGTTTCCGGATTCGACCATATTAATGACCAAAGGCTCGTATTTCTGTGTGTTATTATGTTATAATTAAGTCTATGATTTGATAGAGCAGTTTGACTGAGCAATGGTAGGCACCAGCAGGCTCGTAAGCATTCATTCAAACAGCACTTTTGTGCATTTTGCCAGCAGCTCTTCGCTGTGCTTCAAGCATTGAGCTGTTTATGACTTCATGCCTATCAACTCCCGAGATTATGCTAGTTAGCGGGGTGCGCGCTAATAGCGTTTCAAACATCACTCGCTCTGAGACTTGGAGTAGTTGTTCCCCTTGCTCTGGAAGGGCCGCAGATTTTGTGGAGCGATGGGTAACAATGCTTCGAGCATCAGTCGAGCAGTGAATTTCAAACACTGATTCAACAACAAAGACCAGAGAGGTTTTTCAACGCCTCGTAAAGAAAGGCACCTATTGGTAGATGGGTGAAAAATTAAATAAAAAAACAGACATTGAATATCCCTTTGAGCATGTTGAAGTTTTGAATTACACTTTGCATGGTGTATAAGTATATAGCCATGTTATTTTCTACTTCCTGTATATAGCCATGTTATTTTCTACTTCCTGTATATAAGCCATGTTATTTTCTACTTCCTGTATATAAGCCATGTTATTTTCTACTTCCTGTATATAAGCCATGTTATTTTCTACTTCCTGTATATAAGCCAATGTTATCTTTACTAGTGTTATTCATTGGCTATTTATTCCTTGCGTCACTATTTCTATCTGTATCTTTAACTCTGCATTGATGGAAAAAGACCAGTAAACATTTCACTGTTAAGTCTACGGCTGTTGTTTACCAAGCATGTGACAAATGATTGTGTATTTGACCGTCACACCAGAGATCCACACATTACCTTGATCTGCAGACACAGTTCCTCCAGTGGTGTGCGCATGATCTCAGGTAGCTGGTAGGCATCCAGAAGACTGGCCCTCAGGCCATTATACAGGTGATAACATTTCCCTGGACACACCCTGCCAGCGTGCATGCATACACACACACACACACACACACACACACACACACACACACACACACACACACACACACACAATTAGCTCATGTGATTATTCTGACAGTGTTATGTAGCCCTTATGACAGAGAATTGTATTAAAGTGTTAGTGGCTTTGAACAGAGTCACACTGTAGCTGCCACAACTAGACCAGACTAGTGGAGCACTAACTGTGTCCTGGCTCACTCTGAATACACACTGTAGCTGCCACAACTAGACCAGACTAGTGGAGCACTAACTGTGTCCGGACTCACTCTGAATACACACTGTAGCTGCCACAACTAGACCAGACTAGTGGAGCACTAACTGTGTCCGGACTCACTCTGAATACACACTGTAGCTGCCACAACTAGACCAGACTAGTGGAGCACTAACTGTGTCCTGGCTCACTCTGAATACACACTGTAGCTGCCACAACTAGACCAGACTAGTGGAGCACTAACTGTGTCCGGACTCACTCTGAATACACACTGTAGCTGCCACAACTAGACCAGACTAGTGGAGCACTAACTGTGTCCTGGCTCACTCTGAATACACACGGTAGCTGCCACAACTAGACCAGACTAGTGGAGCACTAACTGTGTCCGGGCTCACTCTGAATACACACTGTAGCTGCCACAACTAGACCAGACTAGTGGAGCACTAACTGTGTCCGGACTCACTCTGAATACACACTGTAGCTGCCACAACTAGACCAGACTAGTGGAGCACTAACTGTGTCCTGGCTCACTCTGAATACACACTGTAGCTGCCACAACTAGACCAGACTAGTGGAGCACTAACTGTGCCCTGGCTCACTCTGAAAACACACGGTTAGTATTGCCCTTATAGGGCCCGTACGGAGTAGACATGCAGAGTTAACCAAGCTGCACTCATCAACACAGAAACAAATTTAGGGTGAAATATAGGTGAGGCAGAGGCGTGAGAGAGGGAGAGACTAAGAGAAGAGCGGGAGAGAGAATAAGAGAAGAGAGGTAGCGAGACTAAGAAGAGAGGTAGCGAGACTAAGAAGAGAGGGAGCGAGACTAAGAAGAGAGGGAGCGAGACTAAGAAGAGAGGGAGCGAGACTAAGAAGAGAGGGAGCGAGACTAAGAAGAGAGGGAGCGAGACTAAGAAGAGAGGGAGCGAGACTAAGAAGAGAAGGAGCGAGACTAAGAAGAGAGGGAGCGAGACTAAGAAGAGAGGGAGCGAGACTAAGAAGAGAGGGAGAGAGACTAAGAAGAGAGGGAGCGAGACTAAGAAGAGAGGGAGCGAGACTAAGAAGAGAGAGAGCGAGACTAAGAAGAGAGGGAGAGAGACTAAGAAGAGAGGGAGAGAGACTAAGAAGAGAGGGAGAGAGACTAAGAAGAGAGGGAGAGAGACTAAGAAGAGAGGGAGAGAGACTAAGAAGAGAGGGAGAGAGACACCCAGACTGACCTGCCAGCGCGTCCTCTTCTCTGTTTGGCATTGGCCAGGCTGACCCACTCTGCAGTCATAGTGCTGATGTTGTTCTGAGTGTCAAAGTGAGTCTCCTTAATCTTTCCCCCATCTATCACAAACACCACATCATCTATGGTAATACTGAGAGAGGAGAAAGAGAAACAGAGACAGAGACAGAGACAGAGAGAGAGAGAGAGAGGAGAGGAGAGAGAGACAGACAGAGAGACAGACAGAGAGGAGAGAGAGAGACAGACAGAGAGAGGAGAGAGAAGAGAGGAGAGAGAAGAGAGAAGAGAGGAGAGAGAAGAGAGGAGAGAGAGAGAGACAGAGAGAGAGAGTGAAAGGGGACATTATTAAGACAGCCTGATGACACTGATGAGTCTGCACTTTGAAAAGAAAATCAAAACTCCACGCATACACACTCATTTGCTGCCTCTCTAACTCTTTGAACCACATGTATAAATAAATACGGTGTCTGACTGTTTCCTACTGTTCAGAGAGCAGCAGTAGTGAGGTCAGTGAAGTTTGTCTCGCCTGTTCAGTCGGTTCCTGAATTCATTCAAAGTGAATTTATTCAAACAGGCTGTCGCCCTGGCTCGGGATCAGCATTTGAAATGTTTTGACTGTTTTCCCGAGTTCTCATTTAAGCACTCAAATGAAAATATATATATTTAGAACACAAGGCCCGTACTGGAAATAAATGAGTGCATTTATCTATACACCAACTGTGCACAACAATGCCTAATTTATCATTACCATTACAGATAACAAATCATAAAAAGATATCATACTGTATATTCTCTATAAAAAAGGACCATTTAAGATGAATTTACTGAAACCATTACATCAACTGGTTATATTATATTGTGAAACCAAATCTTTCTAACAGGGCAGTAACCTCAGCAGTGATGCTTGTAGAAGACCATGGCTGTGTAATGGTGTAGCCTTGTTGTGTTCATTTAGCGGACAAAATAGTGTTATTTTGCGAGCCCTTATCACAGTCAAGACAGCTATTTCAATAGTAAAAATAAAAAAGAGGATGTAATATAACAGAATATTTTTTCCAAATAAAAAAATGAAGCTGCCAGTGCGAATTGATGCACATTTCACATCTTGAAACAGTTGTTCACAAAGATGATTTGAAACCGGTCTCAATTTGGACAGTTGAAAAGATTTTTTTTTAAATCTGGGTCAAACCAATATCGGTGTTCTTTTCGATATATAATTCGTTTTTTTTCTGCTTGTTCTTTGGAATATTCTAAATGTGTTTAACACGTTGAACATGGATTCCAGCCACAACATCAGTCTGGTGAGTAAGTCTATGTTCAATGGTTCTGATGAAAACTCTTTGAGTTTATCAAACTAATGTTTTGGCAAATTTTCATTGTGGAGCCGGTCTATGTTTAGGGGGTTATAGCCAAGGCTAAACAACTCGATTGGCTACTTTGTGAACTGCTAGTGCCAATGTGGGGCGGCAGGGTAGCGTAGTGGTTAGAGCGTTGGACTAGTAACCGGAAAGTTGCAAGTTCAAATCCCTGAGCTGACAAGGTACAAATCTGTCGTTCTGCCCCTGAACAGGCAGTTAACCCACTGTTCCTAGACCGTCATTGAAAATAAGAATTTGTTCTTAACTGACCTGCCTAGTAAATTTTAAATAAATAAAGGTCAAATAAAAATAAAAAATTGCGTGTGAAATAGACGGGATGCAATTATTTCCAAAACTGCAGCTCGTTGTTGGAACATATTGAGTCAACCAGCGCATTTAAAATGTGTGATAAAACTGTCAGCATTTGGCAATACAATTCCGTAGGCCTAAAGGCAACTTTACACTGGGCACGTCAATTCAACATCTATTCCACATTGGTTCAACTTCATTTTATTGGAATGACGTGGAAACAACATTGATTCACCCATTGACTGACCTTCATGTCTTAAAGTAATGATGGAATGTCGTTTCTCTTTGCTTATTTGAGCTGTTCTTGCCATAATATGGACTTGGTCTTTTACCAAATAGGTCTATCTTCTATATATCACCCCTACCTTGTCACAACACAGCTGATTGGCTCAAACGCATTAAGAAGGAAAGAAATTCCACAAATGAACTTTTAACGAGGCACACCTGTTAATTGAACTCAAATCAAATGTTATTGGTCACATCCACATGGTTAGCAGATGTTAATGCGAGTGTAGTGAAATGCTTGTGATTCTAGTTCCGACCGTGCAGTAATATCTAACAAGTAATCTAATCTAACAATTTCACAACAACTACCTTATACACACAATGTAAAGGAATGAATAAGAATATGTACATATAAATATATGGATGAGCGATGGCCGAACTGCATAGGCAAGATGCAGTAGATGGTGTAGAGTACAGTATATACATATGAGATGAGTAATGTAGGGTACAGTGCCTTGCGAAAGTATTCGGCCCCCTTGAACTTTGCGACCTTTTGCCACATTTCAGGCTTCAAACATAAAGATATAAAACTGTATTTTTTTGAGAAGAATCAACAACAAGTGGGACACAATCATGAAGTGGAACGACATTTATTGGATATTTCAAACTTTTTTAACAAATCAAAAACAGAAAAATTGGGCGTGCAAAATTATTCAGCCCCTTTACTTTCAGTGCAGCAAACTCTCTCCAGAAGTTCAGTGAGGATCTCTGAATGATCCAATGTTGACCTAAATTACTAATGATGATACAATCCACCTGTGTGTAATCAAGTCTCCGTATAAATGCACCTGGACTGTGATATTCTCAGAGGTCCGTTAAAAGTGCAGAGAGCATCATGAAGAACAAGGAACACACCAGGCAGGTCCGAGATACTGTTGTGAAGAAGTTTAAAGCCGGTTTTGGATACAAAAAGATTTCCCAAGCTTTAAACATCCCAAGGAGCACTGTGCAAGCGATAATATTGATATGGAAGGAGTATCAGACCACTGCAAATCTACCAAGACCTGGCCGTCCCTCTAAACTTTCAGCTCATACAAGGAGAAGACTGATCGGAAATGCAGCCAAGAGGCCCATGATCACTCTGGATGAACTGCAGAGATCTACAGCTGAGGTGGGAGACTCTGTCCATAGGACAACAATCAGTTGTATATTGCACAAATCTGGCCTTTATGGAAGAGTGGCAAGAAGAAAGCCATTTCTTAAAGATATCCATAAAAAGTGTTGTTTAAAGTTTGCCACAAGCCACCTGGGAGACACACCAAACATGTGGAAGAAGGTGCTCTGGTCAGATGAAACCAAAATTGAACTTTTTGGCAACAATGAAAAACGTTATGTTTGGCGTAAAAGCAACACAGCTCATCACCCTGAACACACCATCCCCACTGTCAAACATGGTGGTGGCAGCATCATGGTTTGGGCCTGCTTTTCTTCAGCAGGGACAGGGAAGATGGTTAAAATTGATGGGAAGATGGATGGAGCCAAATACAGGACCATTCTGGAAGAAAACCTGATGGAGTCTGCAAAAGACCTGAGACTGGGATGGAGATTTGTCTTCCAACAAGACAATGATCCAAAACATAAAGCAAAATCTACAATGGAATGGTTCAAAAATAAATCCAGGTGTTAGAATGGCCAAGTCAAAGTCCAGACATGAATCCAATCGAGAATCTGTGGAAAGAACTGAAAACTGCTGTTCACAAATGCTCTCCATCCAACCTCACTGAGCTCGAGCTGTTTTGCTAGGAGGAATGGGAAAAATGTCAGTCTCTCGATGTGCAAAACTGATAGAGACATACCAGCTGTAATCGCAGCAAAAGGTGGCGCTACAAAGTATTAACTTAAGGGGGCTGAATAATTTTGCATGCCCAATTTTTCAGTTTTTGATTTGTTAAAAAAGTTTGAAATATCCAATAAATGTCGTTCCACTTCATGATTGTGTCCCACTTGTTGTTGATTCTTCACAAAAAAATACAGTTTTATATCTTTATGTTTGAAGACTGAAATGTGGCAAAAGGTCGCAAAGTTCAAGGGGGCCGAATACTTTCGCAAGGCACTGTATGTATATTATGTATGTAAACATCATATAAAGTGACATTTTTAAAGTGACTAGTGATACATTACATCCAAGTTGTAATTATTAAAGTGGCTGGAGTTGAGTCAGTATGTTGGCAGCAGCCACTCAATGTTAGTGATGTCTGTTTAACAGTCTGTTGGCCTTGAGATAGAAGCTGTTTTTCAGTCTCTCGGTTCCAGCTTCGATGCAGCTGTACTGACCTCAGGGTGAACAGGCAGTGGCTCGGGTGGTTGTTGTCCTTGATGATCTTTTTGGCCTTCCTGTGACATCGAGTGCTGTAGGTGTCCTGGAGGGCAGGTAGTTTGCCCCCAGTGATGCGTTGTGCAGACCTCACTACCTTAGGGTTGTGGGCGGAGCAGTTGCTGTACCAGGCGGTCATACAGCCTGACAGGATGCTCTCAATTGTGCATCTGTTTGTGAGTGTTTTTGGTGAGAAGCCAAATTTGGTGTACGCCAACGAACTTAAAACTCTCCACCTTCTCCACTACTGTCCCGTCGATGTGGATAGCGGGGTGCTAGCAGGGTGCTCCCTCTGCTGTTTCCTGAAGTCCACAATCATCTCCTTTGTTTTGATGACATTGAGTGTGTGGTTATTTTTCTGACACCACACTCCGAGGTCCCTCACCTCCTCCCTGTAGGCCATCTTGTCGTTGTTGGTAATCAAGCCAACCACTGTAGTGTCGTCTGCAAACTTGATGATTGAGTTGGAGGTGTGCATGGCTACGCAGACATGGGTGAACAGGGAGTATAGGAGAGGGCTGAGAACACACCCTTGTGGGGCCCCAGTGTTGAGGATCAGCGAGGTGGAGATGTTGCTTCACCACCGGCCCGTCAGAAAGTCCAGGACCCAGTGCCACAGGACGGGGTTGAGACCCGGGGTCTCGAGCTTAATGATGAGTCTGGAGGGTACTATGGTGTTAAATGCTGAGCTGTCATCGATGAACAGCATTCTTACATAGGTATTCCTCTTGTCCAGATGGGTTAGGGCAGTGTGATTGCGATTGCGTAGTCTGTGGACCTATTTGGGCGGTAAGCAAATTGGAGTGGGTCTAGGCTGTCAGGTAGGCTGGAGGTGATATGATCCTTGACTAGTCTCTCAAAGCACTTCATGATGACGGAAGTGAGTGCTATGGGGCGATAGTCATTTCGCTCAGTTACCTTAGCTTTCTTGGGAACAGGAACAATTGTGGCCCCCCTAGAATCATGTGGGAACAGCAGACTGAGATAGGGATTGATTGAATATGTCCGTAAACACACCAGCCAGCTGGTCTGCGCATGCATGGAGGACACGACTAGGGATGCCATCTGGGCCAGCAGCCTTGCGAGGGTTAACACGTTTAAATGTTTAATGCACATTGGCTGCGGTGAAGGAGAGCCCGCAGGTTTTGGTAGCGGGCCGCGTGAGTGGCACTGTATTGTCCTCAAAGCGAGCAAAGAAGTTATTTAGTTGGTCTGGGAGCAAGACATCGGTGTCCGCGACGGGCCTGGTTTTCTTTTTGTAATCCGTGGTTGACTGTAGACCCTGCCACATACGTCTCGTGTCTGAGCCATTGAATTGCGACTCTACTTTGTCTCTATACTGATGCTTAGCTGGTTTGATGTATTCCAGGTGACTACCTCATGAAGCTGGTTGAGAGAATGCCAAGAGTGTGCAAAGCTGTCATCAAGGCAAAGGGTGGCTACTTTTAAGAATCTCAAATATAAAATATATTTTGATTTGATATATATATATATATAAAAACAATCCGTGTCTGTGATAATAGTAGGAAGTTTCTGAACAAAAAAAGTGTAGACACACACACACTGTATGGGGTTGGGAAAAGACACAAGGCTGATACACTAACAAAAATACACAAATATAAACCTACCTGGTCTCAGCGATATTGGTGGCAATGACAATCTTCCTGACTCCTGGAGGGGGCCTTTTGAACACCTGAAGAGGGAGACCAGTCAGAACAAACAGCATCACTCCCTGAGTTATTCATGTTTTGTTCTGGGTGAAAGGAGAGTTTCTGACACCATGCTCACCGAGGTCTGGGTGACAGTAGGCATCAGGGAGTGCAGAGGAATGATCACAAACCGATCTGAAACACAAGGTCAGACACAGAGTGTGTGTATATAGGAAGGAAGATAGATAAGGTAGATAAGGTAGGTAGATAAGGTAGGTAGATTAGGTAGATATGGTAGGTAGGTAGATAAGGTAGGTAGGTAAGGTGGGTAGATATGGTAGGTAGGTAGATAAGGAAAGTAGGTAAGGTAGGTAGGTAGATACGATAGGTAGGTAGGTAGGATAAGGTAGATAGATAAGGTAGATAGATAAGGTAGGTAGGTAGGTAGATAGATAAGGTAGGTAGGTAGATAAGGTAGATAGATAAGGTAGGTAGGTAGGTAGATAGATAAGGTAGGTAGGTAGATAGATAAGGTAGGTAGGTAGATAAGGTAGGTAGGTATACACACACGTACCTGATTTGAACATCTGCTGAGCCATGAGGAGGTCATTGAGGCCACTGATGTTGTCCCAACCTGGCAGGAACACCAAGATGGCTCCTTCCTGGAACACACATCAGGACACACTCAGGCAACATACACATCAGAGCTTTTCCATTACAGGCAGAAACAAACAGGAACCTGAATAAACAAAACAGGAACCTGAATTCTACAATTTTGATAAACATTCCCACTTTCTGTCATCTCAGCCAAGCCAGCCTCTCTCTGCCCACAGTCAAATTAAGTCATTACACAAAATAAGGGCCTATTTTGTGGATTTGGAATGAATAAATAAAAGCCTAATTTACTCAAAAGGGAACAGAAAGTCACACCTAAAAACCCAGAGACAAAACCGAGCTAACCACAATCCACATTAACCTGCTTAATGAGGTTCAGAGGAGAATAGTGGCCGTGTTAGCATTAGTTTAGCTTCAATGGTGGTCTAAGCCTGTGTTTACACAGGCAGTGCAATTCTGATATTTTTCCACTAATTGGTCTTTTGACCAATCAGATCAGACAACAATTGGGCATAAAATCAGAATAGGGCTGCCTGTGTAAACACAGCCTAAAAGTGTACCGTACTTAGTAGTTAGCTTAGTTGGTTTTCATCTTGGGTAGTCGTGTTAGCATCAGGGTTGGGGGCGATGTCATTACAATCCTGTTGAATTCATGAAAAGTAGTCCATTATTATGATTTACGAAGAGGACTTTTGCCATTCATGAACAGAATCTGATAGCTGAGCTGACTGGAGAGGATTGAGGGGTCAGTCCTTGTCATTTCAGCAAGCTATTGACACCCACCGTCTTAGATTGTTCTGATACGTTTCTATAGTTAGAACCAGATTAGAATTCCATGAAACATTCTGTTGACATTTCATTAGATCACATTTCATTTGGATTGCGAAATTGGCCATTTTAATTTACAAGATTCATATAATCATTAATAAATATAGTATCTAACATTGGATTTGGATCATAATTCTTCCCAACAATGGTAAAAAGCTACCCACAGAGACGCTACGCCAATCCCAGCACAACATTTGAGTGAGGAAAAGCTATTAGTTGTCTACTCAAAGTTGCAAAGAAAATGTTGTGATCCAATAAAACACAACAGAGCAGAAAAAAAGTTATAAAATAAATCAAGAACAGCAACATCCGGTGGGCAAAACTTGGTACTTTCACATTCATTTACGGTAAATAATGCAAGTGACTTCAGTTACTAATTTCTCTGACACCAGTCTCAAAGTCAGTGAAGAGGCGACTCCGGGATGATGGGCTTCTAGGCAGAGTTGCAAAGAAAAAGCCATATCTCAGACTGGCCAATAGAAAGCCATATCTCAGACTGGCCAATTAAAAGCCATATCTCAGACTGGCCAATTAAAAGCCATATCTCAGACTGGCCAATAAAAAGCCATATCTCAGACTGGCCAATAGAAAGCCATATCTCAGACTGGCCAATTAAAAGAAAAGATTAAGATGGGCAAAAGAACACAGACACTGGACAGAGGAAGATTGGAAAAAACGACGAATCTAAGTTTGAGGTGTTCAGATCACAAAGAAGAACACTCGTGAGACGTAGAAAAAATGAAAAGATGCTGAAGGAGTGCTTGACGCCATCTGTCAATCATGGTGGAGGCAATGTGATGATCTGGGGGTGCTTTGATGGTGGTAAAGTGGGAGATTTGTACAGGGTAAAAGGAGATGGTCTGGTGGTGCTTTGATGGTGGTAAAGTGGGAGATTTGTACAGGGTAAAAGGAGATGGTCTGGGGTGCTTTGGTGGTGGTACAGTGGGAGATTTGTACAGGGTAAAAGGAGATGGTCTGGGGGTGCTTTGGTGGTGGTACAGTAGGAGATTTGTACAGGGTAAAAGGAGATGGTCTGGTGGTGCTTTGATGGTGGTAAAGTGGGAGATTTGTACAGGGTAAAAGGAGATGGTCTGGTGGTGCTTTGATGGTGGTAAAGTGGGAGATTTGTACAGGGTAAAAGGAGATGGTCTGGGGTGCTTTGGTGGTGGTAAAGTGGGAGATTTGTACAGGGTAAAAGGAGATGGTCTGGGGGTGCTTTGGTGGTGGTACAGTGGGAGATTTGTACAGGGTAAAATGGATCTTGAAGAAGGAAGGCTATCACTCCATTTTGCAAAGCCATGCCATACCCTGTGGACGGCGCTTAATTAGAGCCAATTTCCTCCTACAACAGGACAATGACCCAAAGCACAGCTCCAATCTATACAATAACTATTTAGGGAAGAAGCAGTCAGCTGGTATTCTGTCTATAATGGAGTGTCCAGCACAGTCACCGGATCTCAACCCTATTGAGCTGTTGTGGGAGCAGCTTGACCGTATGGTACGTAAGAAGTGCCCATCAAGACAATCCAACTTGTGGAAGGTGCTTCAGGAAGCATGGCTCAACAAATTGATGACTAGAATGCCAAATGTCTGCAAGGCAGAAATTGCTGCAAATGGAGGATTCTTTGACAAAAGCTAAGTTTAAAGGACAAAATTATTATTTCAATTTTTTTTAAATCGTTATTTACAACCTTGTCAACGACTATATTTCCTATTCATTTTGCATCTCATTTCATGTATGTTTTCATGGAAAACAAGGACATTTCTAAGTGACCCCAAACTTTTGAACAGTAGTGTATATAAACTCAGCGCTGTCAACTGTGTTTATTTTAATTTTGTGTGTAAATATTTGTATGAACATAACAAGATTCAACAACTGAGACATAAACTGAACAAGTTCGACAGACATGTGACTAACAGAAATTGAATAATGTGTCTCTGAACAAAGGGGGGGTCAAAATCTAAAGTGACAGTCAGTATCTGATGTGGCCACCAGCTGCATTAAGTACTGCAGTGCATCTCCTCCTCATGGAATGCACCAGATTTGCCAGTTCGTGCTGTGAGATGTTACCCCACTCTTCCACCAAGGCACCTGCAAGTTCCCAGACATTTCTGGGGGGAATGGTCCTAGCCCTCACCCTCTGATCCAACAGGTTCCAGACGTGCTCAATGGGATTGAGATCCGGGCTCTTCGCTGGCCATGACAGAACACTGACATTCCTGTCTTGCAGGAAATCACACACAGAACAAGCAGTATGGCTGGTGGCATTGTCATGCTGGAGGGTCATGTCAGGATGAGCCTGCAGGAAGGGTACCACATGAGGGAGGAGGATGTCTTCCCTGTAATGCACATCGTTGAGATTGCCTGCAATGACAACAAGCTCAGTCCGATGATGCTGTGACACACCGCCCCAGACCATGACGGACCCTCCACCTCGATCCCGCTCCAGAGTACAGGCCTTGGTGTAACGCTCATTCCTTCGACGATAAACGCAAATCCGACCATCACCCCTGGTGAGACAAAACCGCGATTTCGTCAGTGAAGAGCACTTTCTGCCAGTACAGTCTGGTCCAGCGACGGTGGGTTTGTGCCCATAGGCGACGTTGTTGCCGGTGATGTCTGGTGAGGACCTGCCTTACAACAGGTCCTCAAGCCTTCAGTCAGCCTATTGCGGACAGTCTGAGCACTGATGGAGGGATTGTGCATTCCTGGTGTAACTCGGGCAGTTGTTGTTGCCATCCTGTACCTGTCCCGCAGGTGTGATGTTCGGATGTACTGATCCTGTGCAGGTGTTGTTACACATGGTCTGCCACTGTGAGGACGATCAGCTGTCCCTCTGTAGCGCTGTCTTAGGTGTCTCAAAGTACGGACATTGCAATTTATTGCCCTGGCCACATCTGCAGTCCTCATGCCTCCTTGCAGCATGCCTAAGGCACGTTCACGCAGATGAGCAGGGACCCCGGGCATCTTTCTTTGGGTGTTTTTCAGAGTCAGTAGAAAGGCCTCTTTAGTGACCTTAATTGCCAACCGTCTGTAAGCTGTTAGTGTCTTAACGACCGTTCTACAGGTTCATGTTCATTAATTGTTTATGGTTCATTGAACAAGCATGGGAAACAGTGTTTAACTTCATTGCTCTAGGGGACAGAATTCAGGAAGTTTTGATGAATGAGGTACCCAAAGTAAACTGCCTGTTTCTCAGGCCCAGAAGCTAGGATATGCATATAATTAGTATTGGATAGAAAACACTCTAAAGTTTCCAAAACTGTTAAAATAATGCCTGTGAGTATAACAGAACTGATATGGCAGGCGAAAACCTGAGGAAAATCCATCCAGGAAGTTGGATATTTTTGATGTGTGTAGTTTTCAACTGCCTGCCTATACAGTATGTAATGGGATAGGACCCAGATTGCAGTTCCTATGGCTTCCACAAGATGTCAGTCTTTAGACATTGTTTCAAGCTTGTATTCTGAAAAATGAGGAAGAATTAATTTTCTCGGTGGACTGTAGAATGAACCAGAGCTGGTTTGCGCGCGTGACCGATTGTGTGTGGTTTGTTATTTTTCCTTTCTCTTGAATATGCTATTGTCCGGTTGAAATATTATCAACTATTTAGACAATAGACAACCTGAGGATTAATTATAAACATCGTTTGACATGTTTCAACAAACTTTACCACTACTATTAGGGTGTATTCGCCTGCCTGTTGTGGCTGCCTTTGAGCCAGTGGATTACTAAACAAAACGCGTCAAACAAAACAGAGTTTTTTGGATATAAAGAGGGACTTTATCGAACAAAACAAACATTTATTGTGTAACAGGGACTCTTGTGAGTGCAACCAGATGAAGATCATCAAAAGGTAGGTTGCGTCCCACCTAGTGGAGAGAGGTTAATTAAACCCTTTACAATGAAGATCTGTGAAGTTATTTTAATTTTAACAAATGATCTTTGAAAGACTGGGTCCTGATAAAGGGGCGTTTCTTTTTTTGCTGAGTTTATTCAAAAAAAGTTGGTTAATTTTTTCTAGAATTTTGCGTAACAGGGTGAACATTTTTAAATGGGACATATAGACTAAAATGAAACATGGAAAAATAGATAATTTGTGTTCATATTTATTTAGCTTTGCACCATTGTTTTCCCACTAAAGAAATCAACACTTCCTGAATGTGGTGTCATTGTAAATGGGTTGTTTTCTTTAAACTCCCACACCAGCAGAAATCCACTTTTTCGAGCTGAAATACGATGGCCAGAGTTTACCCATTATATTGCACAACGATGTAAGTCAATGAGTCATAATTTTAGTCAAAGTATGATGCTCCATCACAGAGGCAAATGATTTAATTAACCAATCACCACAGTCAGAACCCTGACAGCCAGCCCCTAGCATCAACTAAGAACACTGTCATGGCCAATCTACTGCTTTCCTCTCAGTTCTCTGACAATGTTACAGTCAATCAGCCGGCTGGCTCCCTTCTGAGTCACGGTAGCTGACAGAGATAGGGTTGCTGAATTTAATATGGACCTCTAACCCCAAACCTCTAGGCATTACTGTATAGAGAAACTCTCCTCTCCATGTTTCAACTACACAGCCCTTTTTCTCCATGTATCAAACACTGCTCCTGGATAATGGTCCTACATGGGGAAAAGACAGATTTTTGGGGAAATTCACAATGGGACAAAGATATGAGTTAATTATTGATTGAACTTTACACTGATTTATGTTGTATTTCACATGATGATCCAAGATGGCGTTGTATTTCACATGATGATCCAAGATGGCGTAGCAGTAAGTCGTCGTGTCGTGTCGCTGTATATTTTGTTTATTTTTCGTTTTTTACATATTTTTCGTTTTTTACATAGCTATCCCTTTAAAAACATTTTGCTAAACCTAAGCTTCCAAATACGCTGGATCTTCACAACTAGCTATCTAGCTAAACCGCAACCCCGGATGATTACCCCTGGCTAGCGTTTCCACCCACTTAGCTTGAAGCTAGCCCGGCCTGCGCTACCACCGTAGCATACTCCTGAGCTACAATACCCGGGCCCACGACCGGTCTATCGATGTCACCGCATGAAGAGGAATAAACAGACTCACCCCATCGCGACGTCCCCCAAAGGCTAACTCTCTAGCCCTCGCTATCTCCCTGCTTGCTAATTCGGCCTGCTAACTGCTAGCTTGTCCAGCTCCGGTCCGCTAACTGCTACCTTGTCTAGCCCGGGCCTACAAACTGTTAGCTTGTTAGCACAGGCCTGCTAACCGCCTGAATCGCCGCGTCCCAAACGCCCACCGGACCCATATTTACTTTCTATCTCTTGACTTTTAATTTGTTTATACCTTCCGGAAACCTGCCTCACCCAATGTGATACGGAATCGCTATTATTTTTTATTTATTTTTAGAACACACTCAAGAACCTCCAGAAGCTAACCAGCTAACTAGCTACAAGCTATTTAGTCATTGTTCGTTTTTTTTAACCTGGATAACACTCGCCAGTCCAGCTTCTCTTCCCCATCCACCGCTGCCCCCTGGACACTGATCTCTTGGCTACATAGCTGATGCACGCTGGACTGTCCATAAATCACGGTACTCCATTCTGCTTGTTTGTTTTATCTGTTGGCCCCGTTGCCTAGTCTACGCCATTTTACCTGCTGTTGTTGTGCTAGCTGATTAGCTGTTGTCTCACCTACTGTTTTAGCTAGCTTTCCCAATTCAACACCTGTGATTACTGTATGCCTCGCTGTATGTCTCTCTCAAATGTCAATATGCCTTGTATACTGTTGTTCAGGTTAGTTATCATTGTTTTAGTTCACAATGGAGCCCCTAGTTCCACTCTTCATACCCCTGATAACTCCTTTGTCCCACCTCCCACACATGCGGTGACCTCACCCATTACTACCAGCATGTCCAGAGATACAACCTCTCTCATCATCACCCAGTGCCTGGGCTTACCTCCGCTGTACCCGCACCCCACCATACCCCTGTCTGCGCATTATGCCCTGAATATATTCTACCATGCCCAGAAACCTGCTCCTCTTATTCTCTGTCCCCAACGCTCTAGGCGACCAGTTTTGATAGCCTTTAGCCGCACCCTCATACTACTCCTTCTCTGTTCCGCGGGTGATGTGGAGGTAAACCCAGGCCCTGCATGTCCCCAGGCACCCTCATTTGTTGACTTCTGTGTTCGAAAAAGCCTTGGTTTCATGCATGTCAACATCAGAAGCCTCCTCCCTAAGTTTGTCTTACTCACTGCTTTAGCACACTCTGCTAACCCTGATGTCCTTGCTGTGTCTGAATCCTGGCTCAGGAAGGCCACCAAAAATTCAGAGATTTCCATACCCAACTATAACATCTTCCGTCAAGATAGAACTGCCAAAGGGGGAGGAGTTGCAGTTTACTGCAGAGATAGCCTGCAAAGTAATGTCATACTTTC
The DNA here is from genome assembly GCF_002021735.2 of Oncorhynchus kisutch. Classification (NCBI taxonomy): domain Eukaryota; kingdom Metazoa; phylum Chordata; class Actinopteri; order Salmoniformes; family Salmonidae; genus Oncorhynchus; species Oncorhynchus kisutch. The sequence continues at coordinate 85,998,384 of NC_034188.2, read as the reverse complement.
CAGGTCCATACCCAAACAGTTCGAACTACTAATTTTGAAAATTACTCTCTCCAGAAATAAGTCTCTCACGGTTGCCGCCTGCTACCGACCCCCCTCAGCTCCCAGCTGTGCCCTGGACACCATTTGTGAATTGATCACCCCCCATCTAGCTTCAGAGTTTGTTCTGTTAGGTGACCTAAACTGGGATATGCTTAACACCCCGCCAGTCCTACAATCTAAGCTAGATGCCCTCAATCTCACACAAATCATCAAGGAACCCACCAGGTACAACCCTAACTCTGTAAACAAGGGCACCCTCATAGACGTCATCCTGACCAACTGGCCCTCCAAATACACCTCCGCTGTCTTCAACCAGGATCTCAGCGATCACTGCCTCATTGCCTGTATCCGCTACGGAGCCGCAGTCAAACGACCACCCCTCATCACTGTCAAACGCTCCCTAAAACACTTCTGTGAGCAGGCCTTTCTAATCGACCTGGCCCGGGTATCCTGGAAGGACATTGACCTCATCCCGTCAGTTGAGGATGCCTGGTCATTCTTTAAAAGTAACTTCCTCACCATTTTAGATAAGCATGCTCCGTTCAAAAAATGCAGAACTAAGAACAGATACAGCCCTTGGTTCACCCCAGACCTGACTGCCCTCGACCAGCACAAAAACATCCTGTGGCGGACTGCAATAGCATCGAATAGTCCCCGTGATATGCAACTGTTCAGGGAAGTCCGGAACCAATACACGCAGTCAGTCAGGAAAGCTAAGGCCAGCTTCTTCAGGCAGAAGTTTGCATCCTGTAGCTCCAACTCCAAAAAGTTCTGGGACACTGTGAAGTCCATGGAGAACAAGAGCACCTCCTCCCAGCTGCCCACTGCACTGAGGCTAGGTAACACGGTCACCACTGATAAATCCATGATTATCGAAAACTTCAATAAGCATTTCTCAACGGCTGGCCATGCCTTCCGCCTGGCTACTTCAACCTCGGCCAACAGCTCCGCCCCCACCCCAGCTCCTCGCCCAAGCCTCTCCAGGTTCTCCTTTACCCAAATCCAGATAGCAGATGTTCTGAAAGAGCTGCAAAACCTGGACCCGTACAAATCAGCTGGGCTTGACAATCTGGACCACCTATTTCTGAAACTATCTGCCACCATTGTCGCAACCCCTATTACCAGCCTGTTCAACCTCTCTTTCATCTCGTCTGAGATCCCCAAGGATTGGAAAGCTGCCGCAGTCATCCCCCTCTTCAAAGGGGGAGACACCCTGGACCCAAACTGTTACAGACCTATATCCATCCTGCCCTGCCTATCTAAGGTCTTCGAAAGCCAAGTCAACAAACAGGTCACTGACCATCTCGAATCCCACCGTACCTTCTCCGCTGTGCAATCTGGTTTCCGAGCCGGTCATGGGTGCACCTCAGCCACACTCAAGGTACTAAACGACATCATAACCGCCATCGATAAAAGACAGTACTGTGCAGCCGTCTTCATCGACCTCGCCAAGGCTTTCGACTCTGTCAATCACCATATTCTTATCGGCAGACTCAGTAGCCTCGGTTTTTCGGATGACTGCCTTGCCTGGTTCACCAATTACTTTGCAGACAGAGTTCAGTGTGTCAAATCGGAGGGCATGCTGTCCGGTCCTCTGGCAGTCTCTATGGGGGTGCCACAGGGTTCAATTCTCGGGCCGACTCTTTTCTCTGTGTATATCAATGATGTTGCTCTTGCTGCGGGCGATTCCCTGATCCACCTCTACGCAGACGACACCATTCTATATACTTTCGGCCCGTCTTTGGACACTGTGCTATCTAACCTCCAAACAAGCTTCAATGCCATACAACACTCCTTCCGTGGCCTCCAACTGCTCTTAAACGCTAGTAAAACCAAATGCATGCTTTTCAACCGGTCGCTGCCTGCACCTGCATGCCCGACTAGCATCACCACCCTGGATGGTTCCGACCTAGAATATGTGGACGTCTATAAGTACCTAGGTGTCTGGCTAGACTGCAAACTCTCCTTCCAGACTCATATCAAACATCTCCAATCGAAAATCAAATCAAGAGTCGGCTTTCTATTCCGCAACAAAGCCTCCTTCACTCAAGCCGCCAAGCTTACCCTAGTAAAACTGACTATCCTACCGATCCTCGACTTCGGCGATGTCATCTACAAAATGGCTTCCAACACTCTACTCAGCAAACTGGATGCAGTCTATCACAGTGCCATCCGTTTTGTCACTAAAGCACCTTATACCACCCACCACTGCGACTTGTATGCTCTAGTCGGCTGGCCCTCGCTACATATTCGTCGCCAGACCCACTGGCTCCAGGTCATCTACAAGTCTATGCTAGGTAAAGCTCCGCCTTATCTCAGCTCACTGGTCACGATGGCAACACCCATCCGTAGCACACGCTCCAGCAGGTCTATCTCACTGATCATCCCTAAAGCCAACACCTCATTTGGCCGCCTTTCGTTCCAGTACTCTGCTGCCTGTGACTGGAACGAATTGCAAAAATCGCTGAAGTTGGAGACTTTTATCTCCCTCACCAACTTCAAACATCAGCTATCTGAGCAGCTAACCGATCGCTGCAGCTGTACATAGTCTATTGGTAAATAGCCCACCCTTTTCACCTACCTCATCCCCATACTGTTTTTATTTATTTACTTTTCTGCTCTTCTGCACACCAATATCTCTACCTGTACATGACCATCTGATCTTTTATCACTCCAGTGTTAATCTGCAAAATTGTAATTATTATTACATACCTCCTCATGCCTTTTGCACACATTGTATATAGACCCCCCCTTTGTTTTCTACTGTGTTATTGACTTGTTAATTGTTTACTCCATGTGTAACTCTTTGTTGTATGCTCACACTGCTATGCTTTATCTTGGCCAGGTCGCAGTTGCAAATGAGAACTTGTTCTCAACTAGCCTACCTGGTTAAATAAAGGTGTTCTCAACTAGCCTACCTGGTTAAATAAAGGTGTTCTCAACTAGCCTACCTGGTTAAATAAAGGTGTTCTCAACTTGCCTACCTGGTTAAATAAAGGTTAAATTAAAAATTAAAAAAAAAAACTCCATCAACACCAAAATAGCCGTTTGGTGGGACTCCACACTAGACCCCACCATATATATATAGTTTCACCAATAATATTAGCCCTTTTCACACTATATCGGACGATAATTCCACAGATAACTAATATTAAATAAAAATGTTGATCTGAACACTTGCTGCCACTCTCATGATGTGTCATTATGGTCACTACTGTATGTATTAAATCAACACTTGAAGCAGTTATTGGACAATTGCTCTTTTGGATGGCAATATATATATGAGAATTCAGTGTGGAAAAATTTCCATTTCCCCGCTGTAAAACAGAATATCAGCAGATATATCAGTAAGTTTTGTCCCCCCAAAAAACCATAGCGGTTAGACTACACCACACCAAGATAGTTAAAACTCACTTCCTGGCTTAGCACGATATGTCTGATCAGCTGCACGATGAGCTCAAGGTCAATCTTATCATCATCGTCCATCATCTCCAACACATCTATGGTTCTGTCAGAGTACCTGCCAATCAAAATGAGAGACACGCAGAGTCCCCAATCACAGACAGGAACAGACACAAACAGGAAGAGATACAGACTAATCAATCAAAGACGGAGACAGTAATGCTATCAGCAATGACGCAGAACACTAAATAACAATCATTTATCAAATTGATTCTTTCATTTGTTAGACAGCTTTGACAATCCTCTCAGCAACCATTGTTCAATCAGAGTAATATAAAGGACAGCTAGACATGTCACACCGAATCTCTTTATTTAAACTGGAGAATCATTATGACATTTTCCCTCAGTAACTCACTTGTCTCGTAGTGTGTGGGCTTAGCAAGGCCAGCTCCCCCCCTCAGTAACTCACTTGTCTCGTAGTGTGTGGGCTTAGCAAGGCCAGCTCCCCCCCCAGTAACTCACTTGTCTCGTAGTGTGTGGGCGTAGCAAGGCCAGCTCCCCCCCCAGTAACTCACTTGTCTCGTAGTGTGTGGGCGTAGCAAGGCCAGCTCCCCCTCCCCCTCAGTAACTCACTTGTCTCGTAGTGTGTGGGCTTAGCAAGGCCAGCTCCCCCCCTCAGTAACTCACTTGTCTCGTAGTGTGTGGGTGTAGCAAGGCCAGCTCCCCCTCCCCCTCAGTAACTCACTTGTCTCGTAGTGTGTGGGCGTAGCAAGGCCAGCTTCCCCCCCCCCCCCCCCTCAGTAACTCACTTGTCTCGTAGTGTGCGGGCGTAGCAGGGCCAGCTCTCCTTGTACTCGGCCTCTTTCTGGTCCTTCTCTGGTCTGGAGTTCTGACCCTGCATGAAACCTCTCTTCCACCTGGGCCTCTGCTCCTTCTTCTGGGGACGGTACCTGGCAGACACACACAAACACAAGCACACAGTTCAGCCCAAAGTCTAAAATTACCGGATTAGAAGGTGCTAATCTTCCTCATACCTTTAGGCTAGTGAATATATCCTAGTCCAGTAGGATCTCACCTAATCATCTCCAACATCCTCCAGTAGGTTCTCACCTAATCATCTCCAACACCTCCTCCAGTAGGATCTCACCTAATCATCTCCAACACATCCGCCAGTAGGACCTCACCTAATCATCTCCAACACATCCTCCAGTAGGTTCTCACCTAATCATCTCCAACACATCCTCCAGTAGGTTCTCACCTAATCATCTCCAACACCTCCTCCAGTAGGTTCTCACCTAATCATCTCCAACACCTCCTCCAGTAGGATCTCACCTAATCATCTCCAGCACCTCCTCCAGTAGGTTCTCACCTAATCATCTCCAACACATCCACCAGTAGGTTCTCACCTAATCATCTCCAACACATCCTCCAGTAGGATCTTACCTAATCATCTCCAACACATCCTCCAGTAGGATCTCACCTAATCATCTCCAACACATCCTCCAGTAGGATCTCACCTAATCATCTCCAACACATCCTCCAGTAGGATCTCACCTAATCATCTCCAACACATCCTCCAGTAGGATCTCACCTAATCATCTCCAACACATCCTCCAGTAGGATCTCACCTAATCATCTCCAACACATCCTCCAGTAGGATCTCACCTAATCATCTCCAACACATCCTCCAGTAGGATCTCACCTAATCATCTCCAACACATCCTCCAGTAGGATCTCACCTAATCATCTCCAACATCCTCCAGTAGGAACTCACCTAATCATCTCAAATCAAATCAAATTTTATTTGTCACATACACACGGTTAGCAGATGTTAATGCGAGTGTAGCGAAATGCTTGTGCTTCTAGTTCCGACAATGCAGTAATAACGAACAAGTAATCTAACTAACAATTCCAAAAAAACTACTGTCTTATACACAGTGTAAGGGGATAAGGAATATGTACATAAGGATATATGAATGAGTGATGGTACAAAGCAGCATAGGCAAGATACAGTAGATGATATCGAGTACAGTATAACATATGAGATGAGTATGTAAACAAAGTGGCATAGTTAAAGTGGCTAGTGATACATGTATTACATAAGGATGCAGTCGATGATAGAGTACAGTATATACATATGCATATGAGATGAATAATGTAGGGTAAGTAACATTATATAAGGTAGCATTGTTTAAAGTGGCTAGTGATATATTTACATAATTTCCCATCAATTCCCATTATTAAAGTGGCTAGAGTTGAGTCAGTGTCATTGACAGTGTGTTGGCAGCAGCCACTCAACACATCCTCCAGTAGGATCTCACCTAATCATCTCCAACACATCCTCCAGTAGGAACTCACCTAATCATCTCCAACACATCCTCCAGTAGGAACTCACCTAATCATCTCCAACACATCCTCCAGTAGGATCTCACCTAATCATCTCCAACATCCTCCAGTAGGAACTCACCTAATCATCTCCAACACATCCTCCAGTAGGATCTCACCTAATCATCTCCAACACATCCTCCAGTAGGATCTCACCTAATCATCTCCAACACATCCTCCAGTAGGATCTCACCTAATCATCTCCAACACATCCTCCAGTAGGAACTCTTGCACTGGGAAGGTCATCCCCGGGATGTGGATCATAGGACAGTTATCTGGAGAGAGACAGGGAGGGGGCAGAGGGAGGAATTTACTGACTCTATTCAATGGTCATTCCCAATTTCCAAACTCCATTGTACACACTGCTACGACAGAAACACACTCAATCCCCACTGTTTGTCATTGCGTACTAAAGTACTTGGAGAACTTCTCAGCGTTGAGCGTGGCACTCATGAGGATGACCTTGAGGTCCTGTCGGACTCGGAGCAGGTCTTTAACAATGATGAGTAGAACATCAGAGTGAAGGTTCCTCTCATGAATTTCATCCAAAACCAGGTGGCTGATGGTGGACAACAGACTGACAGGGAGAGAGAGAGAGATTTAGAAAAAGAGAATGATGGGAGAGGAGGATGATGAAGAGGAAGGAGAGGAAAAACACTCACGGGGAAGAGCGAAGCCACTGTAGAATAATACCCGTTGTACAATACAGCACCGAGCCCTGTTTCCGTGGTAACCGACTAAAATGAATTTAAAAAAATGTTTTTAAAGAACACACAATTGAATACAAACACTTATTAATACAGGTTATTACATCTAATATACATAATAATACTGTTTATATACTTATTAATGCAGGTCATTACAGATTATATAATTATTACAGATTATTTACATATTAATACAGGTTATTCCAGCGTATATACTTACTTTCCCTAATATACTGTAAGCCATTTAAATCAGGGCCCAGAAAAAGAAAGAGGGAGGAGGGGGAGTATGTTGGATAGTGGGAGAAAAATCCAAAAGCCCTAGGCGGGGTCAGACATTAACGATGACCAGCTGGCCCGGGGTCAGTAAAAACACGTGTTGGGCCAGTGGAACTCGTCAGTGACTTCTCTGACCGGGCCAGTAACTTATCAGCGCATTTCTGCGTTCCAGTACAACATTTAACTGCTATGTCGCAGTCTATCACTGACTACAACAAACGGAAGAGTCATGCTGTATTTAAAGCCATATGATTGGTCGTTAGTTCAAGCACCACGCCCCCGCAAGTCACAACTTCGAGTGGTACATGATTAGATGCCTTAACACAGCACACGCCAGCTGTCCAGAGCAAAATGAAGCACCCATCACTCTACTCTCAAAGCTTATTTCTTATAGGGAACGTTATTTACAAAAGTACAACTTCAATAGTGAACATACTAGCAATATGCTGGCTACTGTTAATAGTCTGCTAAAAGATAGCTACACAAACACACCTAGACTTAGTATTAGCTAGCCTGCTGTATGTAGTCAGGTCCCTATCATTTTGGAATGTATGTCTTAAAGGGGTAGCGTCCTATTTTGAGATGTAAACAAATATAGATTCTCAAAATGTCATAGGCCTACTTTAGAAACAAAAAGTAATATAATGTAATTCTAGAGAATACAGTAATGACTTGCATTGCTAAATTATATTACACAGCTTTTTAAAAAAGGACCAATGCAGCGTTTTTTTAAATCCCAATATCAAATGATTTCTGGGTAACAATGAAGTAATTACCATACTGTAACTGCTTTCAATTAAAATTATCAAAAATAAACTAAATTGGCTTCTAAGCTAAATGGAATTTCTGTGTTGGAGTGATCTGAGTGAGGGGCCTAATTGGAGGATCCTAATGTAAGGGATGTGTAACCTGAAAAGTAGCTGTAATTAGCTGATAGGAGCACTGTTATTGGTCTACTAACCAAAAACCCAACCCAGGAAAAAAGCTGTAATTTCAGGGGGTCTTTTCAAACAGTTCTTACACTAAAATTGCATTATCATGTTTTTCAAAATGTCAGTTATTTTTTTTAAACACAGGAAATCACATTTTTGAACGCACTTTAATACAAATCATAATACGTGCACACACAAGCACACAGCGTGACAGAAGTACTATCTTCTTCCAAGGCTGATGTGTCGTCCCAGTATGACGTGTGTGAATATAGCCTTGATCACATTAACCTCTCGCTGAGCCCCATGGACACATGATTTCCCCAGTCGGTCATCTCTCCTCCATGTCATCTCCCCTTCATTGCAACCTAATTTTCAACCTGACCATCTATTCTGGCTTAAAGGGGTAGCGTCCTATTAAGATGGCTATGAAGAACCTGGCTGACGTTTTACTTCTCCCAACCAATTGTGCTATTTTGTTAGTTTTTTTGCGTTTTGTGTAACTCATTTCTTTAAACTTATTTTGTACATAATGTTGCTGCTACCGTCTCATAAGACCGACAATAACTTCTGGACATCAGAACAGCGATTACTCACCGCGAACTGGAAGAAACGTTTTCCTTTAACGAGTCCGATGAGAAAGATACACTACTTTCACTGGAACGGGCCCAGATTCCCGTCATTTGCTTGAAGAAAAGACGCAGGAAAAGGAAACGCAGATCGGTCTGCCTTCTGAGAATCCGTAGGCAAGCGAGTAAACTCCCACTGCCATCCATTCTTCTTGCTAACGTGCAATCATTGGAAAATAAAATTGATGACCTACGATTAAGACTATCCTACCAACGGGACATTGAAAACTGTAATATCTTATGTTTCACCAAGACGCGGCTGAACGACGATATGGATAATATAGAGCTGGTGGGATTTTCCATGCACCAGCAGAACAGAGAAGCTACGTCTGTTAAGATGAGGGGTGGGGTTGTGTGTCTATTTGTCAGTAACAGCTGGTGCGCGATGTCTAATATTAAAGAAGTGTCGAGGTATTGCTCGCTTGAGGTGGAGTACCTTATGATAAGCTGTAGACCACACTATCTACCAAGAGAGTTCTCATCTACATTATTCATAGCCGTCTATTTACCACCACAGAACGAAGCTGGCACTAAGACCGCTCTCAACCAACTCTATAAGGCCATAAACAAAGAATAAAATGCTCACCCAGAAGTGGCGCTCCTAGTGGCCAGGCATTATCATGTAGACAAAATAAAATCAGTTTACCAAATTTTAACCAGCGTGTCCCATGTGCAACCAGAGGGAAAAAAATATCCTAAGCCACCTTTACTCCACACACAAAGCTCTCCCTCGCCCTTCATTTGGAAAATCTGGCCATAATTCTATCCTCCTGATTCCTGCTAACAAGCAAATACTAAAGCAGGAAGCACCAGTGACTCAATACGGAAGTAGTCAGATGATGTGGAGGCTACACTACAGGACTGTTTTGTTAGCACAGACTGGAATATGTTCCGGGATTCATCCAATGGCATTGAGGAGTACACCACCTCAGTCATCGGCTTCATCAATTTGTGCATCAATGACGTCGTCCCCACAGTGACAGAGAAGCCATGGATTACAGGTAACATCTGCATCGAGCTAAAGGCTAGAGCTGCCGCTTTCAAGGAGAGGGAGACTAATCCAGATGCTTATAAGAAATCCTGGTATGCCCTCAGACGAACCATCAAACAAGCAAAGCGTCAATACATGATTAAGATTGAATCCTACTGCACCGGCTCGGACGCTCGTCGGATGTGGCAGGGCTTGAAAACTATTACGGACTAAACACCTCCCTCTGCAACTGGATCCTGGACTTCCTGATGTACCGCCCCCAATTGGTAAGAGTAGGCAAAAACATGCTGATCCTTAACACTGGGGCCCCTCAGGGGTGTGTACTTAGTCCCCTCCTGTACTTAGTCCCGCCCTGGCCCCCATTAACATCAACAGGGCTGTAGTGGAGCGGGTCGAGAGTTTCAAGTTCCTTGGTGTCCACATCACCAACGAACTATCATGGTCCAAACATACCAAGACAGTTGTGAAGAGGGCACGACAGAAGCTTTTCCCCCTCAGGAGACTGAAAAGATTTGACATGGGTCCCCAGATCCTCAAAAGGTTCTACAGCTACACCATTGAGAGCATCCTGACCGGTTGCATCACCGCCTGGTATGACAACTGTTCGGCATCTGACCGTAAGACGCTACAGAGGGTAGTGTGTATGGCCCGGTACTTCACTGGGGTCAACCTTCCTGCCATCTAGAACCTATGTAAGAGGCGGTGTCAGAGGAACGTCCATAAAATTGTCAGAGACTCCAGTCACTCAAGTTATAGACTGTTTTCTCTGCACGGCAAGCAGTGCCAGAGCGCCAAGTCTAGGACCAAAAGGCTCCTCAACAGCTTCTATCCCAAAGCCAAGGCTTTCGACTCTGTCAATCACCACATCCTCATCGGCAGACTCGACAGCCTTGGTTTCTCAAATGATTGCCTCGCCTGGTTCACCAACTACTTCTCTGATAGAGTTCAGTGTGTCAAATCGGAGGGTCTGCTGTCCGGACCTCTGGCAGTCTCTATGGGGGTGCCACAGGGTTCAATTCTTGGACCGACTCTCTTCTCTGTATACATCAATGAGGTCGCTCTTGCTGCTGGTGAGTCTCTGATCCACCTCTACGCAGACGACACCATTCTGTATACTTCCGGCCCTTCTTTGGACACTGTGTTAACAACCCTCCAGGCAAGCTTCAATGCCATACAACTCTCCTTCCGTGGCCTCCAATTGCTCTTAAATACAAGTAAAACTAAATGCATGCTCTTCAACCGATCGCTACCTGCACCTACCCGCCTGTCCAACATCACTACTCTGGACGGCTCTGACTTAGAATACGTGGACAACTACAAATACTTAGGTGTCTGGTTAGACTGTAAACTCTCCTTCCAGACCCATATCAAACATCTCCAATCCAAAGTTAAATCTAGAATTGGCTTCCTATTTCGCAAAACAAAGCATCCTTCACTCATGATGCCAAACATACCCTTGTAAAACTGACCATCCTACCAATCCTCGATTTTGGCTATGTCATTTAGAAAATAGCCTCCAATACCCTACTCAACAAATTGGATGCAGTCTATCACAGTGCAATCCGTTTTGTCACCAAAGCCCCATATACTACCCACCATTGCGACCTGTACGCTCTCGTTGGCTGGCCCTCGCTTCATACTCGTCGCCAAACCCACTGGCTCCATGTCATCTACAAGACCCTGCTAGGCAAAGTCCCCCCTTATCTCAGCTCGCTGGTCACCATAGCATCTCCCACCTGTGGCACACGCTCCAGCAGGTATATCTCTCTAGTCACCCCCAGAACCAATTCTTTCTTTGGCCGCCTCTCCTTCCAGTTCTCTGCTGCCAATGACTGGAACGAACTACAAAAATCTCTGAAACTGGAAACACTTATCTCCCTCACTAGCTTTAAGCACCAACTGTCAGAGCAGCTTACAGATTACTGCACCTGTACATAGCCCACCTATAATTTAGCCCAAACAACTACCTCTTTCCCAACTGTATTTAATTTTTATTTATTTATTTATTTCGCTCCTTTGCACCCCATTATTTTTATTTCTATTTTGCACATTCTTCCATTGCAAAACTACCATTCCAGTGTTTTACTTGCTATATTGTATTTACTTTGCCACCATGACCTTTTTTGCCTTTACCTCCCTTCCCACCTCATTTGCTCACATTGTATATAGACTTGTTTATACTGTATTATTGACTGTATGTCTGTTTTACTCCATGTGTAACTCTGTGTCGTTGTATCTGTCGAACTGCTTTGCTTTATCTTGGCCAGGTCGCAATTGTAAATGAGAACTTGTTCTCAACTTGCCTACCTGGTTAAATAAAGGTAAATAATAATAATAATAATAATAATAATAATAAGACTGGGTAACAATTAATCAAATCGCCACCGGACTATTTTACATTGACCCGTCCCTTTTTGTACACTGCTGCTACTCGCTGTTTATTGCCTATGTATAGTCACTTCACCCCTACCTACATGTACAAATTACCTCAACTAACCTGCACTACTGTTTATTACCTATGCATAGTCACTTCCCCCCTACCTACATGTACAAATTACCTCAACTAACCTGCACTACTGTTTATTACCTATGTATAGTCACTTCCCCCCTACCTACATGTACAAATTACCTCAACTAACCTGCACTACTGTTTATTACCTATGTATAGTCACTTCCCCCCTACCTACATGTACAAATTACCTCAACTAACCTGCACTACTGTTTATTACCTATGTATAGTCACTTCCCCCCTACCTACATGTACAAATTACCTCAACTAACCTGCACTACTGTTTATTACCTATGCATAGTCACTTCCCCCCTACCTACATGTACAAATTACCTCAACTAACCTGCACTACTGTTTATTACCTATGTATAGTCACTTCCCCCCTACCTACATGTACAAATTACCTCAACTAACCTGCACTACTGTTTATTACCCTGTATATAGCCTTGTTATTGTTATTCTTATTGTGTTACTTTTTATTACTATTTTTACTTTAGTTTATTTGGTAAATATTTTCTTAACTCTTCTTGAACTGCACTGTTGGTTAAGGACTTGTATGTAAGTAAGCATTTCATCGTAAAGTCCACACCTGTTGTATTCGGTGCATGTGACAAATACAGTTTGATTTGGCCACCTATTCTGTCCTATTTCCCCTGACCGTCTATTCTGTCCTATTTCCCCTGACCACTATTCTGTCCTATTTCCCCTGACCACTATTCTGTCCTATTTCCCCTGACCACTATTCTGTCCTATTTCCCCTGACCATCTATACTGTCCTATTTCCTCTGACCACTATTCTGTCCTATTTCCTCTGACCACTATTCTGTCCTATTTCCTATGACCATCTATTCTGACCATCTTTTCTGTCCTATTTCCTATGACCATCTGCTCTTGAGTATCTCATGCTACACACTGTACACGTTTGTCATTTAGCACAGAGGTTCCCAAACTTCTTCACTCGGGGGGGGGCCCCCTTCCAGCATTGGAAGGACATCCCGCCCCCCACCTTCCCACGCGTGCACACGCCACGTCTACAAGCACTGTTCATGACACAAACTGTTCACACCCCTCTTGCTGGTGGAGAGAATCTAGCAGGTTTAAAGCTTATTTCCTGCAATTCTACATATCTTTGTTCATGGGGCGCAAAGAAAATGTTGCCATTTTAAAGCACATTTTCTTGCAAGTCTATACATTTTGCCATGTCTAATGTGCATTCATGTCAAATTGGAGTGACCAAAAAATGACAACAATATCTATGGGCAAAAAAAATGTGCCGACACATGGCGCCCCCCACAGTTTGGGAACCACTGATTTAGCAGACACTCTTTTCAAGAGAGATATACAGGTAGTACATCCATCTTAACCTCGACAGGATCGGTGTGTCCCCGGCGCGATGGTTGAGCTAACGTGCGCTAATGTGATTAGCATGAGGTTATAACTAACAAGAACAATTCCCAGGACAGAGACATGTCTGATATTGGCAGAAAGCTTACATTCTTGTTAATCTAACTGCACTGTCCAATTTACAGTAGCTATTACAATGAAATAATACCATGCTATTGTTTGAGGAGAGTGCACAGTTATGTACTTAGAAATGTATCAATAAACCAATTAGGCACATTTGGCAAGACTTGATACAACATTTTGAACAGTAATGCAATGGTTCATTGGATCAGTCTAACACTTTGCACATACACTGCTGCCATCTAGTGGCCAAAATATAAATTGCACCTGGGCTGAAATAATACATCGTGGCCTTTCTCTTACATTTCAAAGTTGGAACAAAAAAAAGCATGTTTTTTTAATTTGTATTATCTTTTACCAGATCTAATGTGTTAACTTCTCCTACTATTAATTTCTAGTTTCCACAAACTTCAAAGTGTTTCCTTTCAAATGGTATCAATAATACGCATATCCCTGCTTCAGGTCCTGAGCTACGGTCAGTTATAATTGGGTATGTCATTTTTAGGCAAAAACTGAAGAAAAAAATTCCGGTCCTCATTAAGATAGCTAGGTGAGAACCACAGCTATAGTATGTAAGTACATGTACTCTTCTCTCTCTTTCACAGATCTCCTCTGTTGGTCTATGCTCTTCTCTCACTTCCCTGCTCCCCTTGGCCGTTGATCCCTCTAATCCACTGATCCTGTTATCCTCTCTTTCTCTCTACAGCTCTCCTCTCATCTGTCCATCTCTCTCCTTCACACTTCTCCCTCTCCTTACTCCCTCTCCTTCTCAAGCGCCCACACACACACACACACAACTGGCTGCTTGTACAAAGTTCTCTCAATCCATTAGCGCAAAACTCAACTCAGAGCTTGAGAAATCAATAACCCAGGTGATCACTGACAGGAGCGTGGCTTAGGAGGACTATAGGGGATTCATAGATCTCCTTTCAAAGCCCACCATCTGTGGAAACAACCACCCAGAAATCTAAACTAACATGAGAGGTCATCACAACACACTTCCTATGCAAAACAGCATACACCTTTAAGTACTTTAGGAAGAAGATGAGACAGAAAGAGAGAGAGACAGAAAGAAGAGAGAGAGAGAGAGAGAAAGACAGAAGGAGAGACAGAAATAAGAGAGAGAGATGGAAAGAAGAGAGAGAGACGGAAAGGAGAGAGACAGAAAGAGCGCGAGAGAGAGAGAGAGAGAGAGAGTGCGACTGAGGGACCACTGAGGCTGCAGACAGCTGTATAGCCATCTTGTCTGGATGTTTAGATGTTCTCAGTGAGTCGCAGTGGAGATGTGTTCTGCACCATACAGACACACAAACAGACACACTGAGCTTTCGCTCCAGCTGACATGGCAGCGTTTGTTCTGTATTTCTGTTCAACTCTGATGTTAGTGGCAGATGGAGCAAAGCAACTTATCCCATCAAGGGTGTGTGTGTGTGTTTGGTCTGAAGGACGAGAAGCATTGGTAGTGTGTGTGGGGTACAGACAGACAGGGTTAGGGGGTACAAACAGACAGGGTTATGGGGTACAGACAGCTTGTACAACCCACACACACACTTTCTAGTTAGTCAGAGGCATTGGGGATTAGGATTATCAGAGTTTAAACCCTGTACTCGATGTGCAGCTGTGCTTTCTCCACGCCCTTAACCCTCCACCCTCCACGCACTCAACCCTCTCCACCCTCCACGCCCTTCACCCTCTCTGCCCTCAACCCTCCACGCCCTTCACCCCCTCCACCCTCTTCACCCTCCACCCCCTTCATCCTCCACGCCCTCACCCTCCACCCCCTTCACCCTCCACGCCCTCAACCCTCCACCCCCTTCACCCTCCACGCCCTCAACCCTCCACCCCCTTCACCCTCTCAACCCTCCACGCCCTTCACCCTTTACACTCGTACCCGTATCCAGATTGAAAAGGGCTGATATGGGTACTAATAAGTGTCTAAATTGGAACGTTAGAGGCTGTACAGTAACATGCCAGAACACAGGCTCTGTGACTTCAGAACACAGGCTCTGTGACTTCAGAACACAGGCTCTGTGACTTCAGAACACAGGCTCTGTGACTTCAGAACACAGGCTCTGTGACTTCAGAACACAGGCTCTGTGACTTCAGAACACAGGCTCTGTGACTCACAACTCTGTATGGGTTGACTGACATACATTCTGACTTTAGGCAACTTTTGCAAACACTAAAATGGTCCATGAGTGAAATGCTGTAAATTGAGAGGACTATGCATTTTGAAAGATGAGAGGTTGAGGATTATAATAAATATTGCTTTGATGTCATACAATCAAGCCAAACACCGGAGAGTCCAAAATGTGCTCTTCAAAGTTCCATATCATAAAACTCATGTAATATACAATGTTCATGATCTCGATGTTTGATGTACAGTTACAAGATGACATGGCCAATACCCTGGGTTGTTCTGAACAGAATGAGCCCGTTTGTCTGAACAGAATGAGCCCGTTTGTCTGAACAGAATGAGCCCGTTTGTCTGAACAGAATGAGCCCGTTTGTCTGAACAGAATGAGCCCGTTTGTCTGAACAGAATGAGCCCGTTTGTCTGAACAGAATGAGCCCGTTTGTCTGAACAGAATGAGCCCGTTTGTCTGAACAGAATGAGCCCGTTTGTCTGAACAGAATGAGCCCGTTTGTCTGAACAGAATGAGCCCGTTTGTCTGAACAGAATGAGCCCGTTTGTCTGAATAGAATGAGCCCGTTTGTCTGAACAGAATGAGCCCGTTTGTCTGAACAGAATGAGCCCGTTTGTCTGAACAGAATGAGCCCGTTTGTCTGAACAGAATGAGCCCGTTTGTCTGAACAGAATGAGCCCGTTTGTCTGAACAGAATGAGCCCGTTTGTCTGAACAGAATGAGCCCGTTTGTCTGAACAGAATGAGCCCGTTTGTCTGAACAGAATGAGCCCGTTTGTCTGAACAGAATGAGCCCGTTTGTCTGAACAGAATGAGCCCGTTTGTCTGAACAGAATGAGCCCGTTTGTCTGAACAGAATGAGCCCGTTTGTCTGAACAGAATGAGCCCGTTTGTCTGAACAGAATGAGCCCGTTTGTCTGAACAGAATGAGCCCGTTTCTCTGAACAGAATGAGCCCGTTTCTCTGAACAGAATGAGCCCGTTTCTCTGAACAGAATGAGCCTGATCATTTGCTGCGTCACACATACCTAAACGCACTAATCACTCCATTCTATACGCACCAAAATGACATATCGGTTTCTCTGAATTGCCCTGTGAAAGCCTAACACTGTGAAGATAATATTTGATCATGTTTGGAAATAGAACCAGCTTTAAAACGACGCTGCCCTCCTGATGTGTGATTTATAATGGACCGTTTTGGGACGGCGTAAACAATAGTAATGGTGTGACGGCGGGGATAGAGGGCCGTGTTGCAAATAAACAAAACAACACGTGTCCTTCCACTAGTTCCTCAACGGCACAACGAGAACAGATAAAAACAGCACCTTTACAGTTGAAGACTTCTTCTTTCAGTCCTACAAGTGCAAAGAAATGACTTGGGAACTGAACACTGGTGACTTAGAGAGGTGTGTGGTGACGTAGAGAGGTGTGTGGTGACTTAGAGAGGTGTGTGGTGACTTGGAGACACTATTTAGTCCTCTCATTCCAACTCTTGTCCTTTTCTTGTCTCATGTTGCACCTATCTTACATTTTCCAGGAATATTCTCATGTTACTGAACGTATCCAGAGTATTTTCAGATTTCCATTATCAACAAATGCAGTGAAAAGTACAGTGAATGTCAAATTCACATAAAATCAACAGTGTAACGTTTGAATTCAGTCTTGTGTCAGGTGAATGTTGTTTCCTCACCTTTGGCCTAATAATCTCCAAACTGTTTCAATTACTACCATGCTTGTGCTTTTCATATTTCCTCTGTTAAGAAACATGTAAAAATGTGGCCTGATCCATATAACCCAATTGCCATGAGCATAAAGGGTTAAAGAGAGGTTCCACTCCAAACAGAAAACTCACCTCTGCAGGCGGATCTGATAACCACATGAGTTCCCGTCCCCTACACTCTCAGCCCTCTCCGCAGCCACCCGC
Organism: Oncorhynchus kisutch; assembly: GCF_002021735.2. Classification (NCBI taxonomy): domain Eukaryota; kingdom Metazoa; phylum Chordata; class Actinopteri; order Salmoniformes; family Salmonidae; genus Oncorhynchus; species Oncorhynchus kisutch. The sequence continues at coordinate 85,980,984 of NC_034188.2, read as the reverse complement.
TCCGCTACCTAAAACACAATGAGAGGAGAGAGTACACACCTGCAACAAGCACACATCAGAAATGACACGATACGTATATACAAAAAGGTAGGACACACACACACACATGGAAAGGGTGCAATACACACACACACACACGGAAAGGGTGCAATACACACACACACACACACACACACACGGAAAGGGTGCAATACACACACACTCCTGGAACAGGTGCGATACGCACGCACTACTTACAGATATGGCACTGATGCGACGTGGCTGGGTGCAGACCACCCGGCAGACTGAACCCATGCCCCTCTCTATGTAGTCATCCAGGATAAACTGGGTCACCTGGGTAGTCTTACCACACCCAGTCTCTCCACTGACCACCAGCACCTGGCTGGACCTGATCAACTCCACCAACTCCTGATGAACCAGAGAGAGGACAGTGGGAATACGGCAAGAGCCTTTCTGTCGGATGAAAACCTCTTATCATCCTTAATAACTTAACCTCTTATCATCCTTAATAACTTAACCTCTTATCTTTTCAGGAAATGGTAAACAAGTCAATATTTTAACAAACATTAACAAGCATTTTAAAACTTCTGACGCTATTTAGAATACATTTATTGTTCCTGGAGATATGAAATGTTCAGAGTACATCGAGGGGAGTTGCTTTCAATACATGTACAAAAAATAAATACCCCCCCCAAAAAAAGAGTGAACATATACAGATTGACAACCATTTCTGTATGGACGTCGCTTTGAGTACGGGGTCATTGTTATGCTGACACAGAAAAGGGCCTTCCCCAAACTGTTGCCACAAAGTAGGAAGCACAGAATCATCTAGAATGTCATTTCATGCTGTAGCGTTAAGAGTTTCCTTCACTGGAACTAAAGGCCCAAACCATGAAAAACAACCGCAGACCATTATTCCTCCTCCACCAAACTTTACAGTTTGCACAACGCATTAGGGCAGGTAACGTTCTCCTGGCATCCGCCAAACACAGATATGTCCGTCGGCCACCATTGTTCCTGTTCCCAAGAAAGCTAAGGTAACTGAGCTAAACGACTACCGCCCCGTAGCACTCACATCCGTCATCATGAAGTGCTTTGAGAGACTAGTCAAGGACCATATCACCTTCACCCTACCTGACACCCTAGACCCACTCCAATTTGCTTACCGCCCAAATAGGTCCACAGACGATGCAATCTCAACCACACTGCACACTGCCCTAACCCATCTGGACAAGAGGAATACCTATGTGAGAATGCTGTTCATCGACTACAGCTCGGCATTCAACACCATAGTACCCTCCAAGCTCGTCATCAAGCTCGAGACCCTGGGTCTCGACCCCGCCCTGTGCAACTGGGTACTGGACTTCCTGACGGGCCGCCCCCAGGTGGTGAGGGTAGGCAACAACATCTCCTCCCCGCTGATCCTCAACACTGGGGCCCCACAAGGGTGCGTTCTGAGCCCTCTCCTGTACTCCCTGTTCACCCACGACTGCGTGGCCACGCACGCCTCCAACTCAATCATCAAGTTTGCGGACGACACAACAGTGGTAGGCTTGAATACCAACAACGACGAGACGGCCTACAGGGAGGAGGTGAGGGCCCTCGGAGTGTGGTGTCAGGAAAATAACCTCACACTCAACGTCAACAAAACTAAGGAGATGATTGTGGACTTCAGGAAACAGCAGAGGGAACACCCCCCCCCCATCCACATCGATGGAACAGTAGTGGAGAGGGTAGCAAGTTTTAAGTTCCTCGGCATACACATCACAGACAAACTGAATTGGTCCACTCACACAGACAGCATCGTGAGGAAGGCGCAGCAGCGCCTCTTCAACCTCAGGAGGCTGAAGAAATTCGGCTTGTCACCAAAAGCACACAAACTTCTACAGATGCACAATCGAGAGCATCCTGGCGGGCTGTATCACCGCCTGGTATGGCAACTGCACCGCCCTCAACCGTAAGGCTCTCCAGAGGGTAGTGAGGTCTGCACAACGCATCACCGGGGGCAAACTACCTGCCCTCCAGGACACATACACCACCCGATGCTACAGGAAGGCCATAAAGATCATCAAGGACATCAACCACCGAGCCACTGCCTGTTCACCCCGCTGTCATCCAGAAGGCGAGGTCAGTACAGGTGCATCAAAGCTGGGACCGAGAGACTGAAAAACAGCTTCTATCTCAAGGCCATCAGACTGTTAAACAGCCACCACTAACATTGAGTGGCTACTGCCAACACACTGTCAATGACACTGACTCTACTCCAGCCACTTTAATAATAGGAATTGATGGGAAATGATGTAAATATATCACTAGCCACTTTAAACAATGCTACCATATATAATGTTACTTACCCTACATTATTCATCTCATATGCATACGTAGATACTGTACTCTATATCATCGACTGCATCCTTATGTAATACATGTATCACTAGCCACTTTAACTATGCCACTTGGTTTACATACTCATCTCATATGTATATACTGTACTCGATATCACCTACTGTATCTTGCCTATGCTGCTCTGTACCATCACTCATTCATATATCCTTATGTACATATTCTTTATCCCCTTACACTGTGTATAAGACAGTAGTTTTTTGGAATTGTTAGTTAGATTACTTGTTCGTTATTACTGCATTGTCGGAACTAGAAGCACAAGCATTTCGCTACACTCGCATTAACATCTGCTAACCATGTGTATGTGACAAATAAAATTTGATTTGATTTGATTTGACTGCCAGACGGTGAAGCGTGATTCATCGCTCCAGAGAATGAGTTTCCACTGCTCCAGAGTCCAATGGCAGTGAGCTTTACACCACTCCAGCCGACGGTAGCGAGTGTGTCTACCGAGGACAGGTGATTAACACGGGCTGCTTGCTCCAGCACTTGGCAGTCCCGTTAAGTGAACACGTGTGGCCTTCCACTTTGCGGCTGAGCCGTTTTTTCTCCTAGACGTTTCCACTTCACAATAAAAAGCACTTACAGTTGACCGGGGAGCTCCAGGATGGCAGAAATTTAACAAACTGAGCTGTTGGAAAGGTGGCATCCTATAACGGTGCCATGTTGAGTCACGGAGCTCTTCAGTAAAGCCATTCTACTGCCAATGTTTGTCTATGCAGATTGCATGGCTGTGTGCTCAATTTTATACACCTGTCAGCAACGGGTGTGGCTGAAATAGTAAAATCCACTCATTTGAAGGGGTGTCCACACATACAGTACCAGTCAAAAGTTTGGACACACCTACTCATTCAAAAGTTTTTCATTATTTGTACTATTTTCTACATTGTAGAACAATAGTTTATACATCAAAAATATTAAATAACAAATATGGAATCATGTAGTAACTAAAAAAAAGTGTTAAAGAAATATATTTCATATTTGAGATTATTCAAAGTAGCCACCCTTTGCCTTGATGACAGCTTTGCACACTCTTGGCAATCTTGGCATTCTCTCAACCAGCTTCACCTGGAATGCTTTTCCAAAAGTCTTGAAGGAGTTCCCATATATGCGGAGCACTTGTTGGATGCTTTTCCTTCACTTTGCAGCACAACCTCATCTCAAATCATCTCAATTGGGTTGAGGCTGGGTGATTGTGGAGGCCAGATCATCTGATGCAGCACTCCATCACTCTCCTTCTTGGTCCAATAGCCCTTACACAGCCTGGAGGTGTGATGGGTCATTGTCCTGTTGAAAAACAAAATGGATAGTCCCACTAAGCGCAAACCAGATGCTATGGCGTATCGCTGCAGAATACTGTGGTACCCATCCTGGTTAAGTGTGCCTTGAATTCTAAATAAATCACTTACAGTGTCACCAGCAAAGCACCCACACACCATCACACCTCCTCCTTCATGCTGGGAACCACCAATACAGAGATCATCCGTTCACCTACTCTGCGTCTCACAAAGACATGGCGGTTGGAAATAAAAATGCAAATTTGGACAGATTTCCACCGGTCTCATGCCCATTGCTCGTGTTTCTTGTCCCAAGGAAGTTTCTTCTTATTGGTGTCCTTTAGTAGTGGTTTCTTTGCAGCATGAGAGACAGTTTCATCATAGTGCTTGATGGTTTATGCGACTGAACTTCAAGAAACTGTCAAAGTTTTAGACATTTTCCGGATTGACTGACCTTCATGTCTTAAAGTAACGATGAACTGTCATTTCTCTTTGCTTATTTGAGCTGTGCTTGCCATAATATTGTCACGACTGACCATGAGAATCCAAATAGGTCAGATCAAGTTTGCAATGAATAACTTCAATCAGACCCCCTTTCACCAAAGGAATGAGTTTTGTCTCAACAGACCTTTTTGCCACTGAAACTCTAAGACGTTCAAAAGTGAATACTGGAACAATATTTTGAACGTAAAACATGGGCAATGGTCAGGGGCGATCTCTAGAACACTAACGTAATTATGTTTGTTATTTTGTGATGTCATTAAAAATGTCAAAGGAAATACTGTAACTTGAAAAGTTCACACACTACATACAGTTGAAGTCAGACGTTAACATACACCTTAGCCAAATACATTTAAACTCAGTTTCACAATTCCTGACATTTAATCCTAGTAAAAAGTACCTGACTTAAGTCAGTTAGGATCACCACTGTATTTTAAGAATGTGAAATGTCAAAATAATAATAGAGAGAATGATTTATTTCAGCTTTTATTTATTTCACCACATTCCCAGTGGGTCAGACGTTTACAAACATTCAATTAGTATTTGGTAACATTGCCTTTAAATTGTTTAACCTTGGGTCAAACGTGTCGGGAAGCCTTCCACAAGCTTCCCATAAGTTGGGTGAATTTTGGCCCATTCCTCCTGACACAGCTGGTGTAACTGAGTCAGGTTTGTAGGCCTCCTTGTTCGCACACGCTTTTTCAGTTCTGCCCACAAATTTTCTATAGAATTGAGGTCAGGGGTTTGTGATGGCCACTCCAATACCTTGACTTTGTTGTCCTTAAGCAACTTTGCCACAACTTTGGAAGTATGCTTGGGGTCATTCTCCATTTGGAAGTATGCTTGGGGTCATTCTCCATTTGGAAGTAATTTTGTGAAGTGCACCAGTCCCTCCTGCAGCAAAGCAACCCCACAACATGATGCTGCCACCCCTGTGCTTCACAGTTGGGATGGTGTTCTTCGGCTTGCAAGCCTCCCCCTTTTCCTCCAAACATAATGATGGTCATTATGGTCAAACAGTTCTGTTTTTGTTTCATCAGACCAGAGGACATTTGGCACAGCTCAAAAACTACGATCTTTGTCCCCATGTGCAGTTTCAAACCGTAGTCTGGCATTTTTATGGCGGTTTTGGAGCAGTGGCTTCTTCCTTGCTGAGCGGCCTTTCAGGTTATGTTGATATAGGACTCGTTTTACAGTGGATATATTTACTTTTGTACCGGTTTCCTCCAGCATCTTCACAAGGTCATTCACTGTTGTTCTGGGATTGATTTGCACTTTTCACACCAAAGTACCTTCATCTCTAGGAGACAGAACGAGTCTCTTTCCTGAGCGGTATGACGGCTGCGTTGTCCCATGGTGTTTATACTTGCGTGCTATTGTTTGTACAGATGTACGTGGTACCTTCAGGCATTTGGAAATTGCTCCCAAGGATGAACCAGACTTGTGGATGTCCCAAAAAATATTCTGAGGTCTTGAGTGATTTTTTTGTTTTTTTGTCCCATGACGTCGGGCAAAGAGGCACTGATTTTGAAGGTAGGCCTTAAACTACATCCACAGGTACACCTCCAAATGACTCAAATGATGTCAATTAGCCTATCAGAAGCTTCTAAAGCCATGATATCATTTCCTGGAATTTTCCAAGCTGTTTAAAGGCACAGTCAACTTAGTGTATGTAAACTTCTGACCCACTGGAATTGTGATACAGTGAATTATAAGTGAAATAATCTGTCTGTAAACAAATGTTGGAAACATTACTTGCGTCATGCACAAAGTAGATGTCCTACTGACTTGCCAAAACTATAGTTTGTTAACAAGACATTTGTGGAGTGGTTGAAAAACTAGTTAATGACTCCAACCTAAGTGTATGTAAACTAGTTTTAAATGACTCCAACCTAAGTGTATGTAAACTCGTTTTAATGACTCCAACCTAAGAGTATGTAAACTAGTTTTAATGACTCCAACCTCAGTGTATGTAAACTAGTTTTAATGACTCCAACCTCAGTGTATGTAAACTAGTTTTAATGACTCCAACCTCAGTGTATGTAAACTAGTTTTAATGACTCCAACCTCAGTGTATGTAAACTAGTTTTAATGACTCCAACCTCAGTGTATGTAAACTTCTGACTATGGGTTGTGCATGTAATATGAAAAACGATGTTTTTGTTAAGAGAGGGATGTGATTTGAGAAGCTATAAGAGATCATTGCCCCGTTCACAGAGAGATCCCAGGCATTTCACGTAAATACATTAATGATTTCTTGCTCAAAGCGGGCGGCGGTTCGTGTGCAAAGTAAATGGTTATTGTAATTAAGAGTAGTTTCTGAATGTGTCAATGTTAAGTGTCTCTGTCCCTCTCTCTCCTGTCATTCCACTAGGGACCTGCTCTCAGCGTATTACCTCTCCAGTCAATAACCGATGCAGACTGTGCGTTTATCCTGTGTCCCCATGTAATTCGCTAGTATATAAATACTTAAACCAATGTGTAGTACTGAATCATAAGTAAAGATCAGGGTTTTGCAGATGCAAAGAGGTTACAACAGTTCTGAACGATGATATGATACGAGGTTAGGATTGATAAGTTGACTGTTTAAAAGGATGTGATAGGTAAAGACCTTTTAGAATTTAATTGGGAGATGGTAACTCTTTAAAGATCTGCTCTCGCGGTGCCCCAGATCCTAATGAGTTAATTGTTACATGATTAATTTAACAATTAAACATATTTAGGTAATTAGATCATTAACAGTCTTCAGATTAATGTTAAAGTCAAGTCACGACAAGGTGGAATCGGTCTTATACCAAACGGGGATATCTTCTGTAAACCAACCCTACCTTGTCACAACACAACTGATTGGCTCAAACTTATTAAGAAGAAATTCCACTATTTAACAAGGCACACCTGCTAATTAAAATACATTCCAGGTGACTACCTCATGAAGCTAGTTGAGAGAATGCCAAGAGTGTGCAAAGCTGTCAAGGTAAAGGGTGGCTACTTTGAAGAATCTCAAATATATTTTGATTTGTTTAACACATTTTTGGTTACTACATGATTCCATGTGTTATTTCATAGTTTTGATGTCTTCACTATTATTCTACAATGCAGAAAATAGTTTTAAAAAATATTTAAAAAACCTGGAATGAGTAGGTGTGTACAAAGTTTTGACTTGTACTGTGTGTGTGGCACAGAGGTCAGTTGATTAAGTACACCATACCGTTTCTGCAGTCAGCATCCCAATTGCACACTCCCTCAAAACTTGAAACATCTGTAGCATTGTGTTGTGTGACAAAACTGCCTTTTAGTGTCCCCAGCACAAGGGTCACCTGTGTATTGATCATGCTGTTTAATCAGCTTCTTGATATGTCACACCAGTCAGGTGGCAAAGGAGAAAGGCTCACTAACAGGGATGTTAACAAATTTGGTGACAAAATTTGAGAGAAATATGTTTTTTGTGCATATGGAACATCTCTGGGATCTTTTATATCAGCTCATGAAACATGTTGCGTTTATATTTTTGTTCAGTGTAAATGAAAATTGGCAAATGTAGTTGCAAGGTTTTTATCAATCAGAAACGTTTTACAAGATGAGATCCTATTCTAGGTCTTAGGTAAAAACGCCCACATGGTAAGCAGAGGCCTATAGCATCCACATGGTAGGCAGAGGCCTATAGCATCCACATGTTAAGCAGAGGCCTATAGCATCCACATGGTAAGCAGAGGCCTATAGCATCCACATGGTAAGCAGAGGCCTATAGCATCCACATGGTAAGCAGAGGCCTATAGCATCCACATGGTAAGCAGAGGCCTATAGCATCCACATGGTAAGCAGAGGCCTATAGCATCCACATGGTAAGCAGAGGCCTATAGCATCCACATGGTAAGCAGAGGCCTATAGCATCCACATGGTAAGCAGAGGCCTATAGCATCCACACGGTAAGCAGAGGCCTATAGCATCCACATGGTAGGCAGAGGCCTATAGCATCCACATGGTAGGCAGAGGCCTATAGCATCCACACGGTAGGCAGAGGCCTATAGCATCCACACGGTAAGCAGAGGCCTATAGCATCCACATGGTAAGCAGAGGCCTATAGCATCCACATGGTAAGCAGAGGCCTATAGCATCCACATGGTAAGCAGAGGCCTATAGCATCCACATGGTAAGCAGAGGCCTATAGCATCCACATGGTAGGCAGAGGCCTATAGCATCCACACGGTAGGCAGAGGCCTATAGCATCCACACGGTAAGCAGAGGCCTATAGCATCCACACGGTAAGCAGAGGCCTATAGCATCCACATGGTAAGCAGAGGCCTAGCATCCAAGTTCATCAGGAGGAAAATTATGTCTCAGATCTTACCTCTTTTTTTCCAAAGGATGGAAGCTTTTCCCTGAATTTCTGCCAAAAAATAAACAGGAAACATGAATTACTACAAGCAGTCCATCAATAGATGTTGAGAACTAACAACATCTCACCACCAGTTCTATTGGTGTTATGATAACATGTGTGTTTATCAATAATAAACACAGTAATTATGATACTGCTCGTTTTTTATGAAGTGAATTGTCACCAGCATGTCTAGATATTTAGAGTCTGCCTTCTTCCTCTCTAGATCCCTCTTTAACTGCTGGTCCAGGGCATTCTCCCTGACCACCTCCTGAAACAAGTACTCCAGGTCTTTATCCTTCCCTCTCCTCTCCTTCTCCTCCCTCTCGTCTTGGGGTTCAGCTTTAAGGACATCCTGTGGGAAGTAACTGAAAGGCAGGACAAAGAGACATGATTGTGAATTGCTTTAACAAGTGAGCATGGCAATAGGAACAACAACAACAACCCTAAAATCTAGAAGTTAGCCTACCGTTGTGATGTGAGTGGAGTGTTCTGTACTGGCCTCTCCTCATCCTCCTTCTTCTCTTGTTTGAGATCAATTTTCAGGACATCCTGAGAGGGCTCATCACCATCAAAGTAACTGAAACACAGATCAGGTAAATAACAGTGTTGTAGTAAATCACAGGCTGAATGCGTTATGTTTCAAAAGCATTGAATGTAGCCGATGATGGTGACATGAGCCCTCCTAAATATTCCACAAACTTAGGAGATGTAAAAGGAGTTTTTATAGTATGCAGCTGCAGCAAGCAGGCTCATGTCCACAACACACAGAGGACCCATGCATAGGGACTAACGATGTCCTGGAGACTAGGGTTAGGGCTGGGGCCTGTGGACCTGAACACATCACATCACTGACTGACACATCACATGACATCACTGACTGACACATCACATCACTGACTGACTGACTGTCTGTGTCACAGTACATGACAGAGCCTACTGCAGTTGTACTCTTCTGAGAGACTGGGAGAGTTCGACATTGCAATCAACTTTAAAGGCGAGTCTAGACTGACTGATCTACAAATCACCTTGAATCTCAAATAACTACTCAAAGGTATTTGTTGATCAGTCAGTCTGTCAGAATGTACCCATAATACATCACGGTTTTGATGCTCTCAAACACAGCCGGGAAGACAGTGCCTTACCAGTGGCTGCCTCTGTCCGGTGCTGACGGGGTTGAACGCCAGTGCTCAGATGTGGAGGGGTGGGCCTCGCTGGCTGGGCATGTCGGTCCTCTCTGGACAGTGTTCAGCAGATTAGTGATATGCTGTTCCCTGGACTCATCCATCTGAACCACTGCCCGCTACACCGCGAGGGAAAACCAACTGCATTAGTACAGAGTTAATCCTGATACATGCTAGATGCTATAGATTTATTCGAGATACGTAGCTACTTCGTTATCAAAAAACAGATATAGCTAGTTGTTAGCCAACGAGACTAAGTAACGAGAGTTGACTACCAACGACAACAACCCAAGCAAGCCACTACACACCAGATACACAGGTGCCTCTGTAACTAATGTTACACCACTAACCGATTTTCTCTCATTTTCTTTCCTCTTCAAGCCTCCCCATTTGGCGTACCACAGTCCGATCTCCCGGCCCTTTAGATGCGGGGGTGGACGGTTTGGTCCCCCACCTCTCCCTCCTCGTTCTCCCCGGTCCTCCCTCGACTCCGTTTCGGTGCTCCGCGGGTGTCCACCACCACTCGATCCAGCTAGGCGGTCCCACCTCTCCCGGCTCCCATCCCGTCCGAATCCTCGACCTCCTCTTCGGCCACCTCGTCGGCCGCCTCTGCCCCCATAACCTCCATAACTCATAACGCCTTCAAAACTACAGAAACACAGCTATGGCAAGATAGCAGTGCAAGATACCGTCTGTAGACTTACAAATTGGGACTAGCCAGCTAGCTAAACTTGCTGCACTATTCGAAACCTTTGCCTTGGGATTTGCTAGCTAACGTTAGCTAGTAAACGTTAGCCGGCCAGTGGATCAAGTAGATGTGCTAAATTAATAATTGCATATCTCGAAGCGTGTACATATTTCAGATGAAGTTCGAAATACCTAAGTAGTTGAATGTGAAATAAATAAATAGCATTTCCGCTGATATCAAGAGAAAAATCAGTATTTTTTTTTGCAAGGATGTGAGCCTTGTGTATAGATATATATCCTGTCGCATAGTTTACACAACAATGAAATAGTCGAACGATGATGACGTTTCCCTCATGATTGGCCAGGGAGGATAGGCTTGGTTCACGCAACCCGGTGAGACCCCGAAATACTCTGAACGCATGAAATGCTACAAATGCTACAAATATATATGTTGTAACTTGTCACTCCAGGGTTTTTTTCTGGATCAAAATGGGGCTTGTTATGAGTAGTGGTGGCATTGTAGAAGCCCTCACCAAAGAGATTTCGTTTTTTGCTGTTTTAAAGGGAATTTCCTGCAGTTCTACATCCCTTTTTGCAATGACTTATGCCTTGTTCTTATGCTATCTGAGTGACTCAAACATTATAACAAAATCAATGTGGGTCCCATGAGAGAAGGAGAGAATTAAAAATGTTAGATTCTCCCTGACTGTCTAGTTATACTTTTAGTGATTGTTAGTTCTCAAAAAGATTTTATAAAAAAATATATAGGTCCATTATCTTTTTTCACATGAATTATATCTGGTGTTAGATGTTTAAGTTTTCAACGTTTTTTAATCATATTTTTGGGAATGGTGGCAGCGATTTAGCAGCGGCAGTTAAACAATAAAATAATTTTTATTTCACCTTTATTTAACCAGGTAGGCCAGTTGAGAACAAGTTCTCATTTACAACTGCGACCTGGCCAAGATAAAGCAAAGCAGTGCGACACAAACAACAACACAGAGTTACACATGGAGAAAAAAAACCGGAGAGTCAATAACACAATAGAAAAAAGTCTATATACAGTGTGTGCAAATGTCGTGAGGAGGTAAGGCAATAAATTGCCAATAGTAGCGAAGTAATTACAATTTAGCAAATTAACACTGCAGTGATAGATGTGCAGATGATGATGTTCAAGTAGAAATACCGGTGTGCAAAAATTAAATAAAAACAATATGGGGATGAGGTAGGTAGTTGGATGGATGGGCTATTTACAGATGGGCTGTGTACAGCTGCAGCGATTGGTTAGCTGCTCAGATAGCTGATGTTTAAAGTTAGTGAGGGAGATATAATTCTCCAAATTCAGTGATTTTTTGCAATTCGTTCCAGTCACTGGCAGCAGAGAACTGGAAAAAAAAGGCCAAAGGAGGAATTGGCTTTGGAGGATGACCAGTGAGATATACTGGTCATATGCTTAATGTGAGTCTGGAAGGAGAGTTTACAGTCTAACCAGACACCTAGGTAATTGTAGTTGTCCACATATTCTAAGTCAGAACCGTCCAGAGTAGTGATGCTGGGCGGGTGCAGGCAGCGATCGGTTGAAAAGCATGCATTTAGTTTTACTAGCGTTTAAGAGCCGTTGGAGGCCACGGAAGAGTGTTGTATGGCATTGAAGCTCGTTTGGAGGTTTGGTAACACAGTGTCCAAAGAAGGGCCAGATGTATACAGAATGGTGTCGTCTGCGCAGAGGTGGATAAGGGAATCACCAGCAGCTAGTGCGACATTGTTGATATATACAGAGAAAATAGTCGGCCCGAGAATTGAACCCTGTGGTACCCCCATAGAGACTGCCAGAGGTCCGGACAACAGGCCCACCGATTTGACACACTGAACTCTGTCTGAGAAGTAGAAGGTGAACCAGGCGAGGCAGTCATTTGAGAAACCAAGGCTGTTGAGTCTGCCAATAAGAATACGGTGATTGACAGAGTCAAAAGCCTTGGCCAGGTCGATGAAGACGGCTGCACAGTACTGTCTTTTATCGATGGCGGTTATGATATCGTTTAGTACCTTGAGCGTGGCTGAGGTGCACCCGTGACCAGCTCGGAAACAGCGGAGAAGGTACGGTGGGATTTGAAATGGTCAGTGATCTGTTTATTTACTTGGCTTTCAAAGACTTTAGAAAGGCCGGGCAGGATGGATATAGGTCTGTAACAGTTTGGGTCTAGAGTGTCACCCCCTTTAAAGAGGGGGACGACCACGGCAGCTTTCCAATCTTTAGATCTCGGACAATACGAAAGAGAGGATGAACAGACTTGTAATAAGGGTTGCAACAATGGCAGTGGATAATTTTAGAAAGAGAGGGTCCAGATTGTCTAGCCTAGCTGATTTGTATGGATCCAGGTTTTGCAGCTCTTTCAGAACATCTGCTATCTGGATTTGGGTGAAGGAGAAGCTGGGGAGGCTTGGACAAGTAGCTGCGGGGGGGCGGAGCTGTTGGCCGGGGTTGGGGTAGCCAGGAGGAAAGCATGCTTTATTGAAATTCTCGATTATCGTGGATTTATCTGTGGTGATAGTGTTTCCTAGCCTCAGTGCAGTGGGCAGCTGGGAGGAGGTGTTCTTATTTTCCATGGACTTTACAGTGGTGTTAGATCTACAGGATGCAAATTTCTGTTTGAAAAGCTAGCCTTTACTTTCCTGACTGACTGTGTGTATTGGTCCCCCTGACTTCCCTGAAAGGTTGCATATCGCAGGGACCATTCGATGCTAGTGCAGTCCGCCACAGGATGTTTTTGTGCTGGTCGAGGGCAGTCAGGTCTTTAGTGAACCAAGGGATATATCTGTTCTTAGTTCAAATTTTTTTGAAAGGGGCATGCTTATTAAAGAACAACCAGGCATCCTCTACTGACGTGATGAGGTCAATATACTTCCAGGATACCCAGGCCAGGTCGATTAGAAAGGCCTGCTCGCAATAGTGTTTTAGGGAGCGTTTGACAGTGATGAGGGGTGGTTGTTTGACCGCGGACCCATAGCGGATGCAAGCAATGAGGCAGTGATCGCTGAGATCCTGATTGAAAACAGCAGAGGTGTATTTGGAGGGCAAGTTGGTCAGGATAATATCTATGAGGGTGCCCATGTTTACAGATTTAGGTTTGTACCTGGTGGGTTCCTTGATAATTTGTGTGAGATTGAGGGCATCTATCTTAGATTGTAGGACTGCCAGAGTGTTAAGCATATCCCAGTTTAGGTTACCTAACAGAACAAACTCTGAAGATAGATGGGGTGCAATCAATTCACTTAAGGTGTCCAGGGCACAGCTGAGAGCTGAGGGGGGTCTATAACAGGCAGCAACAGTGAGAGACTTATTTCTGGAGAGATACATGTTTTAAATTAGAAGCTCGAACTGTTTGTGCATAGACCTGGAAAGTATGACAGAACTTTGCAGGCTATCTCTGCAGTAGATTGCAACTCCTCCCCCTTTGGCAGTTCTGTCTTGATGGAAAATGTTGTAGTTGGGGATGGAAATCTCTGAATTGTTGGTGGCCTTCCTAAGCCAGGATTCAGACACAGCAAGGACATCAGGGTTGGCAGAGTGTGCTAAAGCATTGAGTAAAACAAACTTAGGGAGGAGGCTCCTGATGTTAACATGCATGACACCAAGGCTTTTACGGTTACAGAAGTCAACAAATGAGAGCGCCTGGGGACACGCAAGGCCCGGGTTAACCTCCACATCACCCGAGGAACAGAGGACGAGTAGGATGAGGGTACGGCTAATATAGGGGAAACACTGCACACACTCACACACACACACACACACACACACACAGTGAAGTCTCTAAGACTGTGTGCCAAGTGTAATGGAAGCTAATCCTTAATGAGGAGGTCAGGACCCTGAGATATTCATTAAAAGTGCCTTTCTGTTTGATACGTTCATGGTGTGTTTGAGAATCTTCATTGACCACTCCAGGGGCCACCTGTGATTGTATCATCAAATCCTACGGAGGGCATTTAGGTCCAAAATAAGTACATATTAGGGTCAAATTAAATTCAAATAGAAGCCAAATCAAAACAATAAATGGAAAAGACTAAAAAAATGATTTAAACAAGTTCCTTGTTTTAATGCCTGTGGTGTGTAGAACACAGTAACATTATCCCATGGCTTTTTTCAAGAATCACTTAGCTGCAGTTGCCTTTCTGGCTCATATTGTATATATTGATCCAGAGCTGTTTGAAATTACTGGGGCTTCATATCCGAAGACACTGATGTTCTTCACTACGTGTTCAGTCTTCCGGCGCTCCCCCTAACACAGAGTTTTTAATTGGACTGTGTTCAGATTGCCTTTAGCATTTTGCTGAAATCTGTTGAATTTATAGGGAAGTGAGATGTTATTATTTATTTATTTACAGAGCAGAGCTAATTAGTGCCCTAAAGCATGGCAAATGTGAGCGAAGGAGAGATGAGAGAAGGAGAGAATGAGGGGAGAGGAGAGAAGGAGAGAGAGTGAGAGAAGAAGAGAGAATGAGAGGAGAGAGAATGAGAGGAGAGAGAGTGAGAGTGAGAGAAGGAGAGAGAATGAGAGGAGAGAGAATGAGAAAATGAGATGAGAGAGTATGAGAGGAGAGTGAGAGAAGGAGAGAGAATGAGAGAAGGAGATAATGAGAGGAGAGAGTTAGAGGAGATATAATGAGAGATAATGAGAGGAGGGAGAATTAGAGGAGAGAGAGATAGAAGAGATATAATGTGAGAGAAGGAGAGATAATGAGAGGAGAGAAGGAGAGATAATGAGAGATGAGAAGGAGAGATAATGAGAGGAGAGAGTTAGAGAAGATATAATGAGAGGGGAGATAATGAGAGATAACTAGAGGAGGGAGTTAAACATACAGGGAGCAGTGGTAACTCTTGAGTGTAATACTGAAAGAAAGAGAGAGCTTTTAAGAGGGTGCAAGATTGAGGGAGAGAGAGAGAGTCATGCGTGTGAGACGTGTGAGGTAACAAGGAAGATCCCACATAAACCTGTCCCTGTCATGAAACACAGTTGAAATTTTCACCACGAGCCCTTTGAAATGTTCTTCCTCACCGTCTGCTTCTCTGACCTCTGAAGCTGTAATTCTCACAGTACTAATGAAGGAGTCTGTGACTCTCTTGTAAATGCTTACCATCCGTCAGTCTGTCTGTACCTCGTCCATCATTATGGCGGTGTCACGTTAGACCCAGTTGTCCAGCCAATGAATCAACCACAATAGACCACTACTCAACCTCAATAGAAATGACTTCAGTATCCATTACGTCAGGGGTGATGCTGCTATTCAATCAAATAAATGAACATTTACATCAGCGTCAGTTTAAATAAAGGACAGGAGATTAATGATCTTTTTTTTTTTACCAATGTGAGTCCCCATGTCTCATGAGGATATTTCACTTCCTACAATATTCTACATTTAAGATCTGCCAGTAACCAGTTCTGACTGAAATGTATTCAGTTTGTGAGAAATATTATGGGAGAAGATATGAACGATTCACTATAAGTCTGGGTTTGAATCAGAGGTTTCCTCTGGCGTTGAAATTAGGGGGTGAAAATCCAGACGTATCTCCTTCTGCTAGTGCCTTTTGTCTCAACTTGCGAGACAGGGAATGAGAGGGGTGGGGCAAAAGAGAAAAAGGGGGAGAGAGAGAACTGAGGACAGAGAAATAGAGTTAGCCAGAGGGGGAGGGTTGCTTTGGTATGGATTAAATAATTGAATATCCCTCCCCCATCTGTGTTTCCTTAAGGATGGTAAAGGAGTACCTCCCGGTGGTACCTGGCAACCAACAACCTTTGACCCCCCCCCATACTGAATTATTTAACCCAGAAGTGATGATGATTTAGTGGTAATAACACTTTACATTGTGTTGCACTACACCTAAACAGCTTTTATTCTTCAAGTAACAAGAGTGTCATTATATTTTGTTAGTAGGAGGATGAGATGAAGGGGTTTCAAGACAGATTATGAACGTGACATTGACCGTGTCAAGAGCTAAGACTCCTCGGACATAAAACAATGACAACAACGCTCCTCTTTCCCTAACAAAGCATTCCTTAACCCAGGACACTTCCTATGCCCCTCAGTGTCTACCCTGGCCACAGAGGTCATTTTCAAAAAGCTAATAGCGGGGAGGTTAAAGCTGCAACAAGAACACAGAAGACGTGTCAGTCTCATGACAGCAGCGTGACCGGTACGTGGGAGAGAGACCGGGGGGGGGGGGGGGGGGGGGGGGGGTCACTCAAAAACAGAGCAGCTGGAATCACATTAAATAGAGGAAAGAGGATGAGGACAATAGCATTTCCACTGAGGACTGTTGGGAATAACTGGTTTAGTTACCACACACATAACAGGAACACAGAGACTATATACTGTATCAGGTCTGTTGGTTATGTTATAGTTGATTCAAATCTATCAGTGAATTTGTTTTGACTGATTCAATTAATTCAATTAGCATAGATAAGTAATTCATATAGGTAAACAAACATTAATCCCAGCCTTCTCAGTGGTGAGCCATGCATCCTTCCTCAATGATTTCCAAATAAGAAGAAAAACGCTCATCTAAAAATGTGTACAGTATGGAAAGCAAACCTCAATACCATATACTCACATGAATGAATACATAAGTGATGAGTTTATTTCCATTCTGCTTGGCTGAAGATGCTAAAACTTTTGTCAAAACACTGAAATGGTCTCTATTCATTACAAGGTCAAAAGTCAACTCATCTACTGGGACCCATTGGTTATGATTCATGAGCCATATGATTCATAAGCCATATGATTCATCAGCCAAGCCATATGATTTGTAAGCCACATGATTCATAAGCCATATGATTCATAAGTCAAGCCATATGATACATAAGCCATATGATTCATAAACCATATGATCTACAAGTATAGCCATATGATTCATAAACCATATGATCCACAAGTGAATCCATATGATTCATAAACCATATGATTCATAACCCAAGCCATATGATTCATAAGCCATATGAGTCTATAAGCCAAGCCATATGATTCATAAGCCATATGATTCATAAACCATATGAGCCTATAAGCCACTTTTCTCTAACTTGCTTTTTTTTGCCTTCAAGCATTGTGAACGTAAATGCATTTTACAGTGTTTGTTTGAGGCATTTTTCTAGTATAAATATTTTATGAGCACATTCATAGGAAGGACAAAACATTATGTGACACGTGACAAAGCTTTTCTCTACTGAAAGACACAACACAACACAGATGACACACAACGAAACCTGAAATAAAACCTGGAGGCTCACATGAGTGTCTGAAATGGTCCCCAAACACAGTGTGGTGAAGAAGACCGCAACGGCACCTTTTCATCCTCAGGAGGTTGAAGAAATGTGTCTTAGCCCCTAAGACCCTCACAAACTTTTACAGATGCACCATTGAGAGCCCTCCAGGACATCTAAAGCACCCGGTGTCACAGGAAGGCCAAGAAGATCATCAAGGACCTCAGCCACCCGAACCACCCGAGTCACGGCCTGTTCACCCCGCTATCACCCAGAAGGTGAGGTCAGTACAGGTGCAACAAAGCTGGTACATACAGACTGAAAAGCAACTTCTATCTCAAGGCCATAAGACTGTTAAATAGCCATCACTAGCCGGCTACCACCCGGTTACTCAACCCTGCACCTTAGAGGCTGCTGTCCTATGAGCATAGACATGGAACACTGGTCACTTAAATAATGGAACACTGGCCACTTTAATAATGTTTCCGATCTGTTCAACCCATTTCATACACTATATACAGTCCCAGTCAAAAGTTGACACACCTACTCATTCCAGTTTATTTTTTTATTTTTTTTACTATTTTATACATTGTAGAATAATAGTGAAGACATCAACACTATGAAATAACACATATGGAATCGTGTAGTAACCAAAAAAGTGTTAAACAAATCAAAATATATTTGAGATTTGAGATTCTTCAAAGTAGCCACCCTTTGCCTTGATGACAGCTTTGCACACTCTTGGCATTCTCTCAACCAGCTTCATGAGGTAGTCACCTGGAATGCATTTGAATTGACAGGTGTGGTTTGTAAAAAATTTAAATGTGGAATTTCTTTCCTTCTTAATGCATTTGAGCCAATCAGTTGTGTAGTGACAAGGTAGAGGTGGTATACAGAAGATAGCCCATATTATGGCAAGAACAGCTCAAATATGCAAAGAGAAATGACATCATTACTTTAAGACATGAAGGTCAGTCAATTCGGAAAAATTGAAGAACTTTGACCGTTTCTTCAAGTACAGTTGCAAAAACCATCAAGCACTATGATGAAACTGTCTCTCATGAGGACCGCCAAAGGAATGGAAGACCCAGAGTTACCTCTGCTGCAGAGGAGAAGTTCATTAGAGTTAACTGCACCTCATATTGCAGCCCAAATAAATGCTTCAGAGTTCAAGTAACAGACATCTCAACATCAACTGTTCAGAGGAGACTGTGTGAATGAGGCCTGCAAAGAAACCACTAGTTAAGGACACCAATAAGAAAAAGAGACTTGCTTGGGCCAAGAAACACGAGCAATGGACATTAGACCGGTGGAAATCTGTCCTTTGGTCTGATGAGTCCAAATTTGAGATTTTTGGTTCCAACCGCCGTGTCTTTGTGAGACGCAGAGTAGGTGAACGGATGATCTCTGTATTGGTGGTTCCCAGCATGAAGGAGGAGGTGTGATGGTGTGTGGGTGCTTTGCTGGTGACATTGTCTGTGATTTATTTAGAATTCAAGGCACAATTAACCAGCATGGCTACCACAGCATTCTGTAGCGATACGCCATACCATCCATCTGGTTTGCGCTTAGTGGGACTATTATCTGTTTTTCAACAGGACAATGGCCCAACACACCTCCAGGCTGTGTAAGGGCTATTGGACCAAGAAGGAGAGTGATGGAGCGCTGCATCAGATGACCTGGCCTCCACAATCACCGACCTCAACCCAATTGAGATGGTTTGGGATGAGTTGGACCGCAGAGTGAAGGAAAATCAGCCAACAAGTGCTCAGCATATGTGGGAACTCCTTCAAGATTGTTGGAATAGCATTCCAGGTGAAGCTGGTTGAGAGAATGCCAAGTGTGCAAAGATATCATCAATGCTACTTTGAAGAATCTCAAATATAACATATATCTTGATTTGTTTAACACTTTTTTTAGTTACTACGTGATTCCATATGTGTTATTTCATAGTTTTGATGTCTTCACTATTATTCTACAATGTATAAAATAGTAAAAATAAATAAAAACCCTTGAATGAGTCAATGTCTAACCTTTTGACTGGTACTGTATTCAAAAGTATGTGTACACCCCTTCAAAACTGTTGCTGACAGGTTTATACAATTGAGTACACAGCCATGCAATCTCCATAGACAAACATTGGCAGCAGAATGGCCTTACTAAAGAGCTCAGTGACTTTCAACAGCTCAGCCACGAAGTGGTAGGCCACACAAGCTGATAGAATGGGACCACTGAGTGCTGAGGCACGTAAAAATGGTCTGTCTTCAGTTGCAACCCCCACTACCGAGTTCCAAACTGCCTCTGGAATCAACGTCAACACAATAACTGTTCTTCAGGAGCTTCATGAAGTGGGTTTCCATGGCCGAACAGCCGCACACAAGCCTAAGAGCACCATGAGCAATGCTAAATGTTGGCTGGAGTGGTGTCAAGCTCAGCGCCATTGGACTCTGGAGCAGTGGAAACGTGTTCTTTGGAGTAATGAATCACTCTTCACCATCTGGGTTTGGCGGATGCCAGGAAAACGCTACCTGCCTGAATGCATAGTGCCAACTGTAAAGTTTGGCGGAGGAGGAATAATGGTCAGGGGCTGTTTTAGTTCTAGTGAAGGGAAATCTTTAAGCTACAGCATACAATGACATTCTAGATGATTCATTGCTTCCAAATTTGTGGCAGGAGTTTGGGGAAGGCCCTTTCCTGTTTCAGCATGACAATGCCTCCGTGCACAAATCGAAGTCCATACAGAAATGGTTTGTCGAGATCGGTGTTGAAGAACTTGACTGGCCTGCACAGAGCCCTGACTTCAACCCCACCGAACACCTTTGGGACGAATTGGAATGCAGACTGATCTATTAACTGATCTACTCCTCTAGGCTCTCAGCCACAGGAGGTTGGGTCCTCCAGGCTCTCAGCCACAGGAGGTTGGGTCCTGTAGGCTCTCAGCCACAGGAGGTTTGGTCCTCCAGGCTCTCAGCCACAGGAGGTTGGGTCCTCCAGGCTATCAGCCACAGGAGGTTGGGTCCTCCAGGCTATCAGCCACAGGAGGTTGGGTCCTCCAGGCTATCAGCCACAGGGGGTTGGGTCCTCCAGGCTCTCAGCCACAGGAGGTTGGGTCCTGTAGGCTCTCAGCCACAGGAGGTTTGGTCCTCCAGGCTCTCAGCCACAGGAGGTTGGGTCCTCCAGGCTATCAGCCACAGGAGGTTGGGTCCTCCAGGCTATCAGCCACAGGAGGTTGGGTCCTCCAGGCTATCAGCCACAGGAGGTTGGGTCCTCCAGGCTATCAGCCACAGGAGGTTGGGTCCTCCAGGCTATCAGCCACAGGAGGTTGGTTCCTCCAGGCTCTCAGCCACAGGAGGTTGGGTCCTCCAGGCTATCAGCCACAGGAGGTTGGGTCCTCCAGGCTCTCAGCCACAGGAGGTTGTGTCCTCCAGGCTCTCAGCCCCAGGAGGTTGGTTCCTCCAGGCTCTCAGCCACAGGAGGTTGGTTCCTCCAGGCTATCAGCCACAGGAGGTTGGGTCCTCCAGGCTATCAGCCACGGGAGGTTGGTTCCTCCAAGCTATCAGCCACAGGAGGTTGGTTCCTCCAGGCTATCAGCAACAGGAGGTTGGGTCCTCCAGGCTATCAGCCACAGGAGGTTGGTTCCTCCAGGCTCTCAGCCACAGGAAGTTGGGTCCTCCAGGCTCTCAGCCACAGGAGGTTGGGTCCTACAGGCTCTCAGCCACAGGAGGTTGGGTCCTCCAGGCTTTCAGCCACAGGAGGTTGGGTCCTCCAGGCTCTCAGCCACAGGAGGTTGGTTCCTCCAGGCTCTCAGCCACAGGAGGTTGGGTCCTCCAGGCTATCAGCCACAGGAGGTTGGTTCCACTTGAGTGGGATGAGTCACTGATGTGATCTTCCTGTCTGGGTTGGCGCCCCCCTTTGGTTTGTGCCGTGGCGGAGATCTTTGTGGGCTATACTCGACCTTGTCTCAGAATGGTAAGTTGGTGGTTGAAGATATCCCTCTAGTGGTGTGGGGGCTGTGCTTTGGCAAAGTGGGTGGGGTTATGTCCTTCCTGTTTGGCCCTGTCCAGTGGGTGTCATCGGATGGGGCCACAGGGTCTCCTGACCCCTCCTGTCTCATCCTCCAGTATTTATGCTGCAGTAGTTTATGTGTCGGGGGGCTATGGTCAGTTTGTTATATCTGGAGTACTTCTCCTGTCCTATCCGGTGTCCTGTGTGAATTTAAGTATGCTCTCTCTAATTCTCTCTTTCTTTCTTTCTCTCTCTCGGAGGACCTGAGCCCTAGGACCATGCCTCAGGACTACCTGACATGATGACTCCTTGCTGTCCCCAGTCCACCTGGCCGTGCTGCTGACAGAGGAGCTAGTGATCTCCTTGTTGTGGAGACTGTGAAGAGTGAAATCTTCACCATTCTTTCTCTCTCTCTCTATTTCCTTATGGTGGAGACCCCAGATTGAATACTAAGGTACTATTCTCTCCAGCCTTTCTCTCTGCTCTCCCTTTCTGTCTTCTCTTTCATTGCGCTGCTGTCCCTTAGTCCCGAACCACCTTCACTCCACCTCACATAGTCCTGCACCACCTCACCTCATCACTTAGTCCTGCACCACTTCACCTCATCACTTAGTCCTGCACCACCTCACCTCATCACTTAGTCCTGCACCACCTCACTTCATCACCTAGTCCTGCACCACCTCACATAGTCACTTAGTCCTGCACCACCTCACCTCATCACTTAGTCCTGCACCACCTCACCTCATCACCTAGTCCTGCACCACCTCACATAGTCACTTAGTCCTGCACTGCACCACCTCACCTCATCACTTAGTCCTGCACCACCTCACCTCATCACTTAGTCCTGCACCACCTCACCTCATCACTTAGTCCTGCACCACCTCACCTCATCACTTAGTCCTGCACTACCTCACCTCATCACTTAGTCCTGCACCACCTCACCTCATCACTTAGTCCTGCACCACCTCACCTCCTCACTTAGTCCTGCACCACCTCACCTCATCATTTAGTCCTGCACCACCTCACCTCCTCACTTAGTCCTGCACCACCTCACCTCATCACTTAGTCCTGCACCACCTCACATCATCACATAGTCCTGCACCACCTCACCTCATCACTTAGTCATGCACCACCTCACCTCATCACTTAGTCCTGCACCACCTCACATAGTCCTGCACCACCTCACTTCATCACTTAGTCCTGCACCACCTCACCTCATCACTTAGTCCTGCACCACCTCACCTCATCACTTAGTCCTGCACCACCTCACCTCATCACTTAGTCCTGCACCACATCACCTCATCACTTAGTCCTGCACCACCTCACCTCATCACTTAGTCCTGCACCACCTCACCTCCTCACTTAGTCCTGCACCACCTCACCTCCTCACTTAGTCCTGCACCACCTCACCTCATCACTTAGTCCTGCACCACCTCACCTCATCACTTAGTCCTGCACCACCTCACCTCCTCACTTAGTCCTGCACCCCCTTCTCCCCACCTTACCTCATCACATAGTCCTGCACCCCCTTCTCCCCACCTCACCTCACCTCATCACATAGTCCTGCACCCCTTTCTCTCCATCTCACCTCACCTCATCACTTAGTCCTACACCCGTTCACTTAACCTCACCTCATCACATGGACACATAATGGCCCTTTAAAGCACAGAATGGACACAGGATATGTGTCCCAGATGTCTTAAGCAGCGGCAAATAATGTTTTGTCACAAGATACACTTAAAATATAGAGTAAAAAGGTCAAGATACACTTAAAATATAGAGTTAAAAGGTCAAGATACACTTAAAATATAGAGTTAAAAGGTCAAGATACACTTAAAATATATAGTTAAAAGGTCAGTCCTTCTAGATCTGTCTTTCCAGTCTGCTTCCTGTGTGTGTGCATCAGTATTCTCTGTCCCCTCATTCTCTTCCTGTGTGTGTGCATCAGTATTCTCTGTCCCCTCATTGTCTTCCTGTGTGTGTGCATCAGTATTCTCTGTCCCCTCATTCTCTTCCTGTGTGTGTGCATCAGTATTCTCTGTCCCCTCGTTGTCTTCCTGTGTGTGATCATCAGTATTCTCTGTCCCCTCATTGTCTTCCTGTGTGTGTGCATCAGTATTCTCTGTCCCCTCGTTGTCTTCCTGTGTGTGTATCAGTCTTCTCTGTCCTCTTCTTGCTTCCTGTGTGTGTGCATCAGTATTCTCTGTCCCCTCGTTGTCTTCCTGTGTGTGTGTATCAGTCTTCTCTGTCCCCTCATTGTCTTCCTGTGTGTGTGCATCAGTATTCTCTGTCCCCTCGTTGTCTTCCTGTGTGTGTGTATCAGTCTTCTCTGTCCCCTCATTGTCTTCCTGTGTGTGTGCATCAGTATTCTCTGTCCCCTCATTGTCTTCCTGTGTGTGTGCGTCAGTCTTCTCTGTCCTCTTCTTGCTTCCTGTGTGTCTATATCTCTTCTGACCCACCACATACACTGCTGCTACTGTTTATTATCTATCCCGTTGCCTTGTCACTTTATCCCTACCTATATGTACATATATACCTAAATTACCTCGTACCTCTGCACATCGACTCGATACTGGTCCCCGTGTGTAGCCAAGTTATCGTTACTCATTGTGTTATTATTTTTCTATATATTCCTTGTGTTATAATTTGTATATTTGTTTAATACTATTTCACTTTTTTATGAGAAGGGCCCTTAAGTAAGCATTCCACTGTTAGTCTACACCAGTTACTTATGAAGCATGTGACAAATACAAATGTATTTGATTTGTGTGTGTATCAGGCTTCTCTGTCCTCTTCTTGCTTCCTGTGTGTGTATCAGGCTTCTCTGTCCTCTTCCTGCTTCCTGTGTGTGTGTATCAGTCTCACTGTCCTCTTCCTGCTTCCTCTGTGTGTGTATCAGGCTTCTCTGTCCTCTTCTTG
Source organism: Oncorhynchus kisutch (assembly GCF_002021735.2). NCBI lineage: Eukaryota > Metazoa > Chordata > Actinopteri > Salmoniformes > Salmonidae > Oncorhynchus > Oncorhynchus kisutch. The sequence continues at coordinate 85,956,380 of NC_034188.2, read as the reverse complement.
CTTCCTGTGTGTGTATCAGGCTTCTCTGTCCTCTTCCTGCTTCCTGTGTGTGTGTATCAGTCTCACTGTCCTCTTCCTGCTTCCTCTGTGTGTGTAAAGTCCCCTCTGTCCTCTTCCTGCTTCCTGTGATGTATCAGTCATCTCTGTCCTCTTCCTGCTTCCTGTGTGTGTATCAATCTTTTCTGTCCTCTTCATGCTTCCTGTGTGTGGGTATCAGTCTTCACTGTCCTCTTCCTGCTTCCTGTAGGCTTCGTTGAGCAGCTGTATCTCCTCGCGGTAGCCTCCCGTCTCCTGTTTCTGCCTGCGACTGTTCTGCCGGTGGGCCTCCACCGTGTCAGGGATGTTGATGTTGATGTTGTCCACCTCGGGGTTGCCACTGTTGGGGATGAGCAGTGAGTAGGAGGCTGTCTCCCCCAGGTCACAGGAGACAAAGCGGTTCTCCTTCCGAGAATAGCGCAGCGACGGGGAGCGGGCGTGGGTGGACGACTGGCTGATGTTAGAGATGATGGACACGCTGTCCATGGCCTCCTCGTTGTCACAGATCTCCAACACCTCCAGGTGGATCTTCACATTGGTGTCCCCCATTGCCACCTCTCCGACCTCCACCTCCATCCCCACTCCCCCGTCCGGGTCCCTGGTGGTGGGGTCGTCTGCACTGGGCTCGTGGCCTACAGACTTGGAGCGGTAGACCTCCACCTTCTTGGCGGCGTGGGGGGAGATAGTGAGGCCGTCGCTGCTGACCTCATAGGTGGAGAGGGAGAGGGTCTTCCCTGTGGGGGAGTGCAGGGAGACGGTGCCCTGGAAGGCACACAGAGGGATGGCCAGACCTCCCCCAGATCTCTGTAAGGACACAAGACCAACACAGACTCCAGTCAAAATCTAGGAGAGCAATAACTATGCATTTTATCTACGGCATATACAGCAGCACACGTTCAAATACAGAGACATCTGTATGTCTCAGGGTACACCTCTAATTACATAAGGGACAGATTAAAAGAATTGAATAAAAACATATTAATATATTAACTGGTATATTGTTAAGTTGATGATGTACAGAATGTGTACATAAACACAGATTTCATTCTGGGAGAGCGTGAGAGAGAGAGAGAGAGAATGAGAGAGAGAGAATGAGAGAATGAGAGAATGAGAGAGAGATGTGTGAGAGAGAGAGAGAGAATGAGAGAGAGAGAGATGAGAGAGAGAGCATGAGAGAGTGTAAGAGTGAGAGAGAGATAGAGTGAAAGAGAGAGAGAGAGAGAGAGAGAGAGATAACAATGGCAGGTTGTCTAACTGGTTGTATTGAGTGTAGAACTCTTGACTAAGATGAGTTAATTATTTAGACAATGTGATCTGGTGATATGATTGCCTCTGACCGAGGCGTAAGGTATAAGCGTGGATAATGATCTATCACTCTGACATTCTCTCGATCTTAAACACCCCCTCGTTCCTTTCTCTCTCCCTTATCTGTCTTACCCTCTATCTCCCATTGTCTCTCTTTCTCTCTATCCCAGAGAAAGAGAGAGACAACTAAAGCTTTGAGACAACAATATACCTGCCGTGGCTCACAGTCACACTGGGAACAAAACACACTGTGCCAGTCTAAATACTGCATCAAACTCATCAGCAGAGCAACGAGTTAGGGGAGAGGGAGAGAAGGGAGACAGAGAGAGAGAAAGAGGGAGAGAGAGAGAGTAACAGAGCTAGAGAGAGAGAGAGATGAGGGCAACATCAATTCACACACCACTCCATGACCCCAACAGGGAGACATGTTTCAAACCTACGCTCTAAATCAGTGTTACTAAATCCTCCCAGAGAGATATATGGATACTAAATCCTCCCAGAGAGAGACATAGAGTGTTACTAAATCCTCCCAGAGAGACATAGAGTGTTACTAAATCCTCCCAGAGAGACATAGAGTGTTACTAAATCCTCCCAGAGAGAGACATAGAGTGTTACTAAATCCTCCCAGAGAGACATAGAGTGTTACTAAATCCTCCCAGAGAGACATAGAGTGATACTAAATCCTCCCAGAGAGACATAGTGTTACTAAATCCTCCCAGAGAGAGACATAGAGTGGTACTAAATCCTCCCAGAGAGAGACATAGAGTGGTACTAAATCCTCACAGAGAGACATAGTGAAACTAAATCCTCCCAGAGAGAGAGACATAGAGTGGTACTAAATCCTCTGAGAGAGACATAGAGTGAAACTAAATCCTCCCAGAGAGAGACATAGAGTGGTACTAAATCCTCCCAGAGAGAGACATAGAGTGGTACTAAATCCTCCCAGAGACATAGAGTGGTACTAAATTATCAAAGAGAGAGAGACATAGAGTGGTACTAAATTCTCCCAGAGAGAGATACATAGAGTGGTACTAAATCCTCCCAGAGAGAGACATAGAGTGAAACTAAATCCTCCCAGAGAGAGACATAGTGCTACTAAATCCTCCCAGAGAGAGACATAGAGTGGTACTAAATCCTCCCAGAGAGAGACATAGAGTGTTACTAAATCCTCCTAGAGAGAGACATAGAGTGGTACTAAATCCTCCCAGAGAGAGACATAGAGTGATACTAAATCCTCCCAGAGAGAGAGACATAGAGTGGTACTAAATCCTCCCAGAGAGAGACATAGAGTGATACTAAATCCTCCCAGAGAGACATAGAGTGGTACTAAATCCTCCCAGAGAGAGACATAGAGTGATACTAAATCCTCCCAGAGAGACATAGAGTGGTACTAAATCCTCCCAGAGAGAGACATAGAGTGATACTAAATCCTCCCAGAGAGACATAGAGTGGTACTAAATCCTCCCAGAGAGAGACATGGAGTGATACTAAATCCTCCCAGAGAGACATAGAGTGGTATTAAATCCTCCCAGAGAGACATAGAGTGGTACTAAATCCTCTGAGAGAGATATAGAGTGGAACTAAATCCTCCCAGAGAGAGACATAGAGTGATTCTAAATCCTCCATAGAGAGAGACATAGAGTGGTACAAAATCCTCTGAGAGAGACATAGAGTGGTACTAAATCCTCCCAGAGAGAGACATAGAGTGATACTAAATCCTCCCAGAGAGAGACATAGAGTGATACTAAATCCTCCCAGAGAGACATAGAGTGGTATTACATCCTCCCAGAGAGACATAGAGTGGTACTAAATCCTCTCAGAGAGAGACACAGAGTGATACTAAATCCTCCCAGAGAGAGACATAGAGTGGTACTAAATCCTCTGAGAGAGAGACATAGAGTGAAACTAAATCCTCTGAGAGAGACATAGAGTGGTACTAAATCCTCCCAGAGAGAGAGACATAGAGTGATACTAAATCCTCCCAGAGAGAGACATAGAGTGATACTAAATCCTCGGAGAGAGACATAGAGTGATACTAAATCCTCCCAGAGAGAGACATAGAGTGGTACTAAATCCTCCCAGAGAGAGACATAGAGTGAAACTAAATCCTCTGAGAGAGACATAGAGTGGTACTAAATCCTCCCAGAGAGAGAGACATAGAGTGATACTAAATCCTCCCAGAGAGAGACATAGAGTGGTACTAAATCCTCCCAGAGAGAGAGACATGGAGTGATACTAAATCCTCTGAGAGAGCCATAGAGTGGTACTAAATCATCCCAGAGAGAGAGACATAGAGTGATACTAAATCCTCCTAGAGAGAGACATAGAGTGGTACTAAATCCTCCCAGAGAGAGACATAGAGTGATACTAAATCCTCCCAGAGAGAGAGACATAGAGTGGTACTAAATCCTCCCAGAGAGAGACATAGAGTGATACTAAATCCTCCCAGAGAGACATAGAGTGGTACTAAATCCTCCCAGAGAGAGACATAGAGTGATACTAAATCCTCCCAGAGAGACATAGAGTGGTACTAAATCCTCCCAGAGAGAGACATAGAGTGATACTAAATCCTCCCAGAGAGACATAGAGTGGTACTAAATCCTCCCAGAGAGAGACATGGAGTGATACTAAATCCTCCCAGAGAGACATAGAGTGGTATTAAATCCTCCCAGAGAGACATAGAGTGGTACTAAATCCTCTGAGAGAGATATAGAGTGGAACTAAATCCTCCCAGAGAGAGACATAGAGTGATTCTAAATCCTCCATAGAGAGAGACATAGAGTGGTACAAAATCCTCTGAGAGAGACATAGAGTGGTACTAAATCCTCCCAGAGAGAGACATAGAGTGATACTAAATCCTCCCAGAGAGAGACATAGAGTGATACTAAATCCTCCCAGAGAGACATAGAGTGGTATTACATCCTCCCAGAGAGACATAGAGTGGTACTAAATCCTCTCAGAGAGAGACACAGAGTGATACTAAATCCTCCCAGAGAGAGACATAGAGTGGTACTAAATCCTCTGAGAGAGAGACATAGAGTGAAACTAAATCCTCTGAGAGAGACATAGAGTGGTACTAAATCCTCCCAGAGAGAGAGACATAGAGTGATACTAAATCCTCCCAGAGAGAGACATAGAGTGATACTAAATCCTCGGAGAGAGACATAGAGTGATACTAAATCCTCCCAGAGAGAGACATAGAGTGGTACTAAATCCTCCCAGAGAGAGACATAGAGTGAAACTAAATCCTCTGAGAGAGACATAGAGTGGTACTAAATCCTCCCAGAGAGAGAGACATAGAGTGATACTAAATCCTCCCAGAGAGAGACATAGAGTGGTACTAAATCCTCCCAGAGAGAGAGACATGGAGTGATACTAAATCCTCTGAGAGAGCCATAGAGTGGTACTAAATCATCCCA
>NC_034188.2:85914120-85946620 GCF_002021735.2 Oncorhynchus kisutch | reverse complement strand
TCTTATAGCTTGGGGGTAGAAGCTGTTCAGCAGTCTAATGGCTTGGGGGTAGAATCTGTTCAGCAGTCTTATGGCTAGAAGATGTTCAGCAGTCTTATAGCTTGGGGGTAGAAGCTGTTCAGCAGTCTAATGGCTTGGGTCTAGAAGCTGTTCAGTAGTCTTATAGCTTGGGGGTAGAAGCTGTTCAGCAGTCTAATGGCTTGGGGGTAGAAGCTGTTCAGCAGTCTTATGGCTAGAAGCTGTTCAGCAGTCTTATAGCTTGGGGGTAGAAGCTGTTCAGTAGTCGTATGGCTTGGGGGTAGAAGCTGTTCAGTAGTCTTATAGCTTGGGGGTAGAAGCTGTTCAGCAGTCTTATAGCTTGGGGGTAGAAGCTGTTCAGGAGCCTTTTGGTCGCAGTCTTGGCGCTCCGGTACAGCTTGCCGTGTGGTAGAAGAGAGAACCGTCTATGACTTGGGTAGCTCTAGCCTTTTTGTGTCATCTGGGGATCTGTTGGGGCGGTATGCAAATTGGAGGGGGTCCAGGGTGACTGGGATGATGGTGTTGATGCGAGCCATGACCAGCCTTTGAAAGCATTTCCCGGCTACAAATGTGAGGTCTTCGGGGCAATAGTCAGTAAGGACAGGTTAACTTGCCGTTTTTGGACAAAGGGACTACGGTGGTCTGCTTGACACATGTAGGTATGTTAGTGAAGACATTTGGCAGCTGGTCAGCCCATGTCCTGGTAATTCATCTCATGAGCATAGAAGGCATTTAGCTCATCTGGTAGGCTCTGGTAGGCTCTGGTAGGCTCTGGTAGGCTCGAGTCACTGAGCAGTAGGGCTTTCCCTTTGTACTCCGTGATAGTTTGCAAGCCCTGACACATCTGACAAGCATCAGAGTCGGTGTAGAAGAATTCGATCTTAGTCCTGAATTGACACTTTGCCTGTTTGATGGATCGTCTGAGCGTATGTGTTGAGAACCCTGTCCCAAAATTACTAGGCGTTAACTACTAGCCCACAGTGGTATTGTTCAGAAGACCTGTCCGAATCTATCGAGAGTTCACTACTAGCCCACAGTGGTATCGTACAGAAGCCCTGTCCCAATTAACTGAGAGTTCACTACTAGCCCACAGTGGTATCGTACAGAAGCCCTGTCCCAATCTATCGAGAGTTCACTACTAGCCTACAGTGATATCGCTCAGAAACCCTGTCCCAATCAACCAAGAGTTCACGACAAGCCCACAATGGTATTGCTCAGAAGCCCTGTCCCAATCGACCTAGAGTTCACCACTAGCCCACAGTGGTATCGCTCAGAAACCCTTGTTCCAATCTACCGAGAGTTCACTACTAGCCCACAGTGGTATCGTTCAGAAGCCCTGTCCCAAACTACCGTGAGATCAATACTAGCCCACTGTGGTATCGCTCAGATCTCACTGTCACTTTCTAAGGTAACGCCTGTGGCTGGATGGCTGCCACCTGGAGCAGAAAGACACTGTTACTTCCTCTCTGTTCTGTTGTTTCCTCTTCCAGGTTTCTTGTGGCGAGCACATACATTTTTTCTCTTAAAATCAATTCTTTTGGGACTCAGTGCCCCACAAAACTTGAGAGGAAAACATCACATTCTGGCAGTGATGTTGGAGAAAAGCAGACTTTTCTAACAGAAAGAAAGTGTAGGATATAGTATGTTGTAAAATAGAAAGTAGAACATATAGGGTACAGCATGTTGTAAAATAGAAAGTGTAGGATATAGTATGTTGTAAAATATAAAGTGTAGGATATAGCATGTTGTAAAATAGAAAGTGTAGGATATAGTATGTTGTAAAATATAAAGTGTAGGATATAGCATGTTGTAAAATAGAAAGTGTAGGATATAGCATGTTGTAAAATAGAAAGTGTAGGATATAGTATGTTGTAAAATAGAAAGTGTAGGATATAGCATGTTGTAAAATAGAACGTGTAGGATATAGCATGTTGTAAAATAGAAAGTGTAGGATATAGTATGTTGTAAAATAGAAAGTGTAGGATATAGCATGTTGTAAAATAGAAAGTGTAGGATATAGTATGTTGTAAAATAGAAAGTGTAGGATATAGCATGTTGTAAAATAGAAAGTGTAGGATATAGCATGTTGTAAAATAGAAAGTGTAGGATATAGTATGTTGTAAAATAGAAAGTGTAGGATATAGTATGTTGTAAAATAGAAAGTGTACGTTATAGCATGTTGTAAAATAGAAAGTGTAGGATATAGTATGTTGTAAAATAGAAAGTGTAGGATATAGTATGTTGTAAAATAGAAAGTGTAGGGTACAGCATGTTGTAAAATAGAAAGTAGTCAGTGTAGGTTTCAGTACATTGTAAAACAGAAAGTAGACAGTATAGGGTACAGTATGTTGTAAAAACAGGCTACTGTGGGGCAGATAGAATTGGACTATGATCTTTGCTCAATCGTCACTGAAACTGCATCTATGTATAGTGTAGGGTAACTAGTCACCTGACTTTGCAATCCATGACACCGGAATTTTACTGCAGCTGAACATCAGTAGGGTTGGTTTATACATGAGGAGAATCTCAATTGCATTTCCTTGATTCATCGTACCCACTCTACTTGCCTCCTTCTCAAAACCCATTGCATGAAGAGGCCAGAGGTCCTCGTCGCTAGTCATGGGAACTCTCTGATTTCTCCTGGCTGTCAGCTCAATATCATTCAGTCTGACTTCTCCTGGCTGTCATCTCAATATCATTCAGTCTGACTTCTCCTGTCTGTCATCTCAATATCATTCAGTCTGACTTCTCCTGACTGTCATCTCAATATCATTCAGTCTGATTTCTCCTGGCTGTCAGCTCAATATCATTCAGTCTGATTTCTCCTGGCTGTCATCTCAATGTCACTCAGTCTGATTTCTCCTGGTTGTCATCTCAATATCATTCAGTCTGCTTTCTCCTGTCTGTCATCTCAATATCATTCAGTCTGATTTCTCCTGTCTGTCATCTCAATATCATTCAGTCTGATTTCTCCTGTCTGTCATCTCAATATCATTCAGTCTGATTTCTCCTGGCTGTCAGCTCAATATCATTCAGTCTGATTTCTCCTGTCTGTCATCTCAATATCATTCAGTCTGATTTCTCCTGGCTGTCATCTCATTCAGTCCACTATCAGTTAGTGTCACAAACCCATTACCAGAACAGGTACAACTCACACACATGCATGTAAGCACGTGTACAGGTGTGAGTGAGTGGGAATGTGCGTGTCTTTGAGATCGGGGACTGAGTGGGTGGTCTCAAACGGGGATGAAAAACATCTCTTTCTCCGTTGCCTGCAGCAGTGGAGAGACTGTATAGTCTACATCCCTACAGCTATGGACTTATTATTAATATATGGCCAAACCTCCTTCACACCTTTCACTATAGCTGTTCACATCAGGCCTGGAAACAGACCGAAGACACTATCTACAGAACGGAATCTGAATTAGACTCAGAGTTCACAAAGAGTGTTAATGGATTTCATGGTGCTACATTAAACACCTTGGTTTAGATGTAAGGCTTATCATGAGAAGTGAGACTTTAGAATCATAGGGTTATATCTGAATAAAATGAGGATTCCTAAAACCACAATGGTCAAATACAGAGTACGACTCTACTATTCTGAGGTACTGTAAGTGGTTAACTAAGACAGGAAGGACAGCAAAACAACATAGTGTCATTTACATGTAGGCCTACAGGTATCTCCTGTTGTCATGGTCGTGTAATGTGGGGGGTATAAGGTCAGGGATAATTCCCTGAAATGATTTTAGCCATTGATTGATGCTTTGATTACTGACATGAATCTGTGTAACTGTGGTTCAAAGGACAGCCAATAACATGACTGTGACTGTAATGTGACTCTGTCCAATGACTGGCAATTCAATGCAAGCACAAGTCCACCACACACACACACACACCAACTAATAAGCATTTCATAGACTTCAGAGAGGTCTACTTTCTTGGGGACCTGAATATTGATCAACCTACCAGGGTGTTTACACACACTACAGGAACAAGATCATCCACATGTATCAATCACATTTTTACTAATCAATCACATTTTTACTAATCAATCCCATTTTTACTAATCAATCACATTTTTACTAATCAATCCCATTTTTACTAATCAATCCCATTTTTACTAATCAATCACATTTTTACTAATCAATCCCATTTTTACTAATCAATCACATTTTTACTAATCAATCCCATTTTTACTAATCAATCCCATTTTTACTAATCAATCCCATTTTTACTAATCAATCACATTTTTACTAATCAATCACATTTTTACTAATACTGTAGAACTTTGTTCTAAAGCTGTATCCGAACCCATTGGATGAGGAGAATCGTTACAGCTGCTCTGACATCGCTCATACATATATTTATATATTCTTAATTCCATTCTATACTTAGACTTGTGTGTATTGGGTATATGTTGTGAAATTGTTAGATATTACTTGCTAGATATCACTACACTGTCGGAGCTAGAAACACATAGCATTTCGCTACACCCGCAATAACATCTGTTAGAACACGTGTACGTGACTAATCAAATGTGATTTGAAACAGACTGTTAGAACTGTTAAGGCTCCATGGATTGATGAGGAATTGAAAAACTGTATGGTTGAAAGAGATGAGGCAGAAGAAGAAGTGCATTATAAGTCTGACTGCACATCTGACTGGCTGACTTACTGCAAATTGATCAATTGTGTGACTAAGCTCAAAAAAAAGAAAGAAATTGTATTATGATGCCAAGATCAATGATAGAAATAATCATGGAAAAAGACTTTGGATGAAACTTTAAATGAAACTTATGGGCAGAAAGACAAATTCAACTCCATCTTTCATTGAATCAGATGGCTTATTCATCACAAAACCATTTGATGTTGCTAATTATTTTAATGATTACTTCATTAGCAAAGTGGGCAAACAGTAGGTAGGAAATGCCAACAACGAACAGCGAGCCATCCTTTAAGAAAGGCATTGATGTTTATGGTTAGGTACACATTGGTGCAGCAACAGTGCTTTTTTTCCGCGAATGCGCTTGTTAAATCATCACCCGTTTGGCGAAGTAGGCTGTGATTCGATTATAAATGAACAGGTACCGCATCGATTATTTGCAACACAGGACAAGCTAGATAAACTAGTAATATCATCAACCATGTGTAGTTAACTAGTGATTATGTTACGATTTATTGTTTTTATTAGATAAGTTTAATGCTAGCTAGAAACTTACCTTGGCTCCTTGCTGCACTGAGTAACAGTTAGTCAGCCTGCCACGAAGTCTCCTCGTGGAGTGTAATCGGCCAAAATCTGTGTCCAAAAATTCCGATTACCGATTTCTCTGAAAACTTGAAATCGGCCCTAATTAATCGGCCATTCTGATTAATCGGTCAACCTCTAACATGTACACTGACACAAATGACTGATGATTGGTTGAAAGAAATGGATAAGAAGATTGTGGGAGCTGTATTGTTGAGAAAACGTATGTGTTATGGCCTTTCAACCTCTGCCATATCGTGGATTCAGAGCTATCTAACTAACAGAACTCAAAGTGTTTTCTTTAATGGATGTTTCTCTAATGTCAAACATGTAAAGTGGGGTGTACCTCACGGCAGCTGTCTAGGCCCTCTACTCTTTTCTATTTTTACCAATAACCTGACACTGGCATTAAACAAAGCATGCGTGTCCATGTATGCTGATGATTCAACCATATGCGCATCAGCAACCACAGCTAATGAAGTTACTGTAACCCTTAACTGTCACGACTTCTGCCGAAGTTGGTGCCTCTCCTTGTTCGTTCGGCGGTCGACGTCACCGGCTTTCTAGCCACCGCCGATCTATGTTTTTTTTTTATGTTTCTTCATATGATGGCTAAACAACAAGGGACATATTGGAGGATAATATCATATGATGGCTCCACAACAAGGGACATATTGGAGGATAATATCATATGATGGCTCCACAACAAGGGACATATTGGAGGATAATATCATATGATGGCTCCACAACAAGGGACATATTGGAGGATTATATCATATGATGGCTCCACAACAAGGGACATATTGGAGGGTAATATCATATGATGGCTCCACAACAAGGGACATATTGGAGGATAATATCATATGACGGCTCCACAACGAGGGACACTAGGTCTATATGATAACAGTGCTTCTTAATTCTGGTCCTGGAAACACAGAGGGGTGCACATTTTTAATATTTGCCGCAGCACCACAAACACCTGATTTAAATCTAAAGCTTGATGATAAGTTGATCATTTGAATCAGCTGTGTAAAACTAAAATGTACCTTTGGGTTCCCAGGACCAGGACGAATAAACACTGGGTCAGGCTATACAGGTCAATGTGACGCAGCCTTGGTGTAAACATGTCTTTACCTAGCTAGCCTTTTGCCCTGAGACATGTTCCTTTCTAAATGTATGCCACTGGTTGGTTTGGTCTAATGAAGATGTTTTCAACTCTGACCCTACGAGATCCTGAGTCTGCTGGTTTTCTGTTCTACCTGATAATTAATTGCACACATCTGGTGTCGCTCGTTTAAATCAGTCTCTGATTAGAGGGGAACAATAAAGAAATATGCAGTCGAACTGGCTTTGAGGTCCAGAGTTAAGTTTTAGGGTCCTAAAAGATGGTTTATGTTAGCCTATTAGGGAAACGTTGGGAGGTTAGCTACCTGTCTGGGGGTCCTCTCTGATTTACTCCTACACCACTCCCAGTCCGTCAGCTCCATTTTTCTGCCCTCTACATGCGACAGTCTCCGTTCCGTTCCCTCGAACACTGATGACGTGTCAGTGAGGTTGAGGTCCTCGCAGTCCCGGGAGCTGGATCCACAGAAGAAGCTGTCCTGGTCTCCGTGGTTATCGTGAGGAAACTGGAGGCAGTCTGCCAGCGCGAGGGCCTCTCCCCCACCTGCCTCAGCCTCGAGAAGCAGCTCGCCATGCTCGTGCAGTGAGGAGCTGTCTACTTCACGTGGGGTCATGAACTCGAGCTCGGCCTGCAGGCTCGCGACGCCAGAGCTGTCCAGCACAGCAAGTTGGTTTTCTGAGAAGTTGAAGAGGTTTTGATAGGAAGACTTCTCAACGGACGGGCTGTGGTGGGGTTTGGTTGCGTGGGATAACTTGTATATTCCGTATCCTTGTTGGAAGGAGAGGTTAAACTCAAACCTCCTCTTCTTTGCTGTGGGAAGAAAATTATTAAATGTAGTGACTTTTGCAACAAACAAAAACAATCTATGCATATTACTTAGAATTTTTTTAAACAACAGCGATGTAGGCTTATGTGTTTCAGACACAAATATTTTTTTATTGTAACAATTGGTGTCCGTGTAAATGTGTTTAATGTGTAGGCCTATACTGTATGTTAAGGGGAATAATACTGGGCGTTTTATTCTCATAGGCATATAGGCTATGTTAAAATGTTACGTTGCTTTAGAGAAACCTCTGGTTTGCACCCATATGTTTTTCAGCTCACTGGCCCTTTACAATCAGAGGGCATCATAGCCTACCGGTGGGCTCACGCTCTGTGTCCCGCGGGCAGTTGATGAAGCAGCCGCACGGAAGGTGGATCCAGCGCTCTGAGAGCATGAACACCGGCGTGACCGCAGGCGCCAGCAGGGTCAGGAAGAAGCTCACCGTTCCCACCGCCTCCAGGGACGGGCTGTGCTCGTTCACAGCATGACGCACGAGCACCACAGTCTGTGGATGAAACAGCATGTACTTAAACCCATATGGCCTACTTCATGAATCTAACGCACCATTAGATTATGACATAAGGTAATGTGAGGTAGCTGCCCCACCACCCACCCCCTGTGTAATTCTCACAAAAACCACTTTGTTCAACTAAAATGCATCTGACTCATCAACAGACCAACAAAAAATCACTATAACAAAATGACTCTGAGTTAAAGTTGTTCTAATATCTCGTCATTGAGAAAACGTAATGTACACTGAGTGTGAAAAACGTTAGGAATACCTTTATAATATGGAGTTGCAACCCCCCTTTGCCCTCAGCACAGCTTCAATTTGTTGGGGCGTGGACCGATTGTAGAATATTCACATGAAAATCTGTCACCAATTGAATGCTAACCTAGCTAATAGTGAGGATATTAAAAGTGAGATGTGCAATTCCATTTTGTTTCAATATTACATTTATTCAATTAAAATAAGATAGCCTACCTACTAGTCTCTAGCTTTTAAGACTTAATTACAAAAAAAATGCTAAACAAAATGAATTAAATAGGTTTTAAGACACTAATCTTCAGGGGTCAAGTTACCCCATGGGGGCTTTTTTGTGTCTGCAATTGGATAGCGTTCTTATTGGGGGTAGTTACCCCACCTTACCCTACACGTTTATAGATTAGGCATAAAGCCTATTCAATGTGGCATTGCAGGAAATGCACTCTATACAATGTAATATACCCGTTATAAAATCATACAGACGATTTGATATTTCTTAATCTACACATTTTTCCATCTCTAGGCCACTCACCATCATCGGCATCCACAAGACAACTCTCACTACCGCTAGGATCATGGAGAAGCGCTTTTGTGCAAAGAACACCGGGGATTCCCAGTTACTGATGGTTCCATCCCTCAGTACACCGTCAGAGGTAGGGGTTGGGCAGGTATATGTTTCCACTGTGCCCCGTACTCCTAGCCCTTTCCCCGATCCAACCGGAAACAGCTCATTGTAGGCACTGAAACTTCTGTCCAAGCTATCCCGAGAGAAGGACGGGAGGTCGCAGAGAGGCGCAGACCCGTCCCCTCTCAGATCCCTGGCGATATCCAAGTAGCTCGGGTAGAACGTCCTCTGTGGCTCCCTGGAACACAGTAGCTGGTAGGTGAGAGGAACGAAGAATAAGACCAATCCGCAGAAACACAAGGAGTACAAAGAGAAAAGGAGCAGAACGTAAAAGCTGTGGCTCTCTGGGAAACAGCCTAGAGAGACCGGGGTGAAACTCCCCCAGCCGCACAGCGGTAGTACACTGACGGCCAGGCTGACTACCCACACCCCGGCTATCGCCCACATCACGCTTAACGGCCGAGGACTTCTTTCTCGCTTAGTAACGTAGAAGGTGTAGGCTGCGATAAGGCAAGCCTTCATATTGCTGGAGAGTCCTTGGAACACATAGAGAAGTCCCGATAACGTGCATATGGTCACCGACCCTCCCTCTCCATCTCTCTCCCACTGGAGGAGCATGAAGAGGGAGAGAGGTATTACGCTGAGCAGGTCGTCCACGGACATTGAAGCCACGATGAGCCACAGGATGGTTTTCCACCTCATCTGGATGAAAAAGATGAGAGAATACACACCTCCCACGAAGGTAGCAGCGGCGATGGCAACGCACAAGCCGAAGAGAAGCATGCTTATGTGTCTTTGCGCCTCTGTGAGGTCCGTCCTCTCGTAGCTCGCAGTGAAAAGGCTGCTGTAGTTCGGCGATGGGGAGCTGAGATTCGAGGACATTTTTATTTAGATACCTTTGTTGACCTGGCTTGTGTTGCCCAATGTTCAGCCGCTCATATATATATATTGTTAAAACAACTTTGAAACAATGCCTACACGTTACACAAGTTAGAATGGCACACATAGGCTAGACTACATCCCTGGTGAATCACTCCGATAGGCTATATTTGAGCAGTCCAGTTGGATATATCTTAACCTTAACGGAAAGTAGCTTCCAGAATAGTACACTTTTTAACACTACCAGTGCACTTTAGATGAGCACTGGAGGAGATAGACATCAATGCTCCTCCAGGATGATCCGCGATTTATGTTCTAACCGAGCAGCGCGCGCTGCGCTTTGTCTCCAGGAGCCGGTTTACAAACAACACGCTGTCGTCACGGTCTTTTCTCATAATGGCAGAAGGGCGGGCTGGTGTAAGATATTAATACTAATTTGGGGTGTGCTTGTATTTATCCTGTTACACATTTATACAAGTGTTCACTGTTCCTAGTGTGTAAGTAACATGTGGTTCTTGCATATCCCAGCAGGGAGTGGGGTCACGGCCAGGGTCACCATTGTCCAGCGTCCCTGGAGAAGTAGGGTTTAAGTGCCTTGCTCAAGGGCACAGTAACAGATTTTTCACTTTGTCAGCTCCGGGATTTGAACTGGTGACTTTTTGGCTACTGGCCAAATGCCCTAACCTTGAAGCTACCTGCCGTGTGTGTGTGTGTGTGTGTGTGTTCATTAGCGCTAGCCCATAGCTTGTCTCACTCAGGAGATTAATATGGCATGAACTGAGCTCCAGCTCCTCACTACCTGAGTGATGTGTGTGTGTATGTATGTATGTATGTGTCTGTGTATGTCTGTGTGTGTGTGTGTGTGTATCTATGTGTGTGTCTGTGTGTCTGTGTGTGTGTGTGTCTGTGTGTATGGCTGTACGTCTGTGTGTGTGGCAGTGTGTGTCTGTGTCTGTCTGTTAGTGTGTGTGTGTCTGTGTGTATGTGTCTGTTAGTGTGTGTGTATCTGTGTGTCTGTGTGTGTCTGTGTCTGTTAGTGTGTGTGTCTGTATTTGTGTGTGTGTGTGTGTTTGTGTGTGTCTGTCTGTGTGTGTGTTTATGTGTGTCTGTGTGTGTGTGTGTGTTTGTGTGTGCAGTGTTTCCCCTATATTAATTTAACAGCTAAATCGTTGCATCAAGAAAATGGAGTGATCAGCCATGTCGCTCAAGATCCACTGCGAAGTTCGACGTCCGTCCAGGTAAGCAGGTTATCGGGAGAGGACTTCTAGGCTTGGGGTCTGCCAGGGCATTTTGGACCAGGATGGCATGAACCGCAAGCTCTGGCACCGAGGGTTGCGTGTTCAGTCCCAGAGCTAATGTTTTGGGGTGTTAACCATATCCCAAACCGTTCCCCTTACATTAACCATTCTGAGTTAATGATCTGTTTCACAGAAGATGCGCGAGTCTTATTCAGCTGCGTTCTTGTTTGATGTTTGCTGTCTTATCACACGCACGCAAACACACACACACACACACACACACACACACACACACACACACACACACACACACACACACACACACACACACACACACACACACACACACACACACACACACACACACACACACACACACACACACACACACAGTGACAGGTGTAGTTGGTGTAGTTGCAGGGTACGGTAACATTCTTCAGCTCCAAGCTCCAACAGTGCAGGTGTGAATGAAACTATAAATAATACTACTAATAATATATATACAGTACTTGTTTACAACTGTGTCAACGATAAATATACATGTCCATTGGAGGGGGGGGGGGGGGGGGGGGGGGGTTAAATGTTCACAGAGGGAGCAGCGGGGGGAGGTGTGTGTGAAGGTTGTAGGAGGTCTGGGGGGCAGGAAGGGAGGTGGAGCAGGTCACTGAGTTGTGGTGACTATTAAGTGTCCGTGTGGTTCCTCCTGCTGCTCATGTCTCATAGCCTACATCAAGTAATGAGCTTCAACAAAACACCCAGTCTCTGTGTGTGTGCGTGCGTCCGTGTGAGTGCGCGCGTCTGTCTGTGTGTGTGTGTGTGTGTGTGTGTGTGAGTGCGTGCGTGCGCGCGTCTGTCTGTATCTGTCTGTCTGTGTCTGTCTGTGTGTGTGTGTGTGGGGACCACGGTACCCTTGTGTCAGTAAGTCCTTGATTGGGAGCACCAAAGAGATGACATGGACAGGCCAGCTCTCTTTAAGCTCTTAATGGGCCTTAACAACTGGGAGATAAAGATAACATGTCTGCAGTAAAGTTTTCTACTGGCCTCATGGGTAGAATGTTATTCAAATCCGGTGTTTCTATAAATAGTTTACCTGTATTTCAGTCTTCTGTGATGTATATAACGTGTAATATTGGGACGTAAACTCAAAAATGTAATACATTTCAACTCGATATCTGACATGGTACCAGGTGTCTTCTTTGCTTTATGCCCAGAGCCATGTGTGTGAGGTGTAGACTGTTGTTTCAAAGTAGATGTGTTTAAGACTACCAAGAAACACTTTGTGTGACCCTGATTTAGCCCACTGCAGTAAAAGGTTAAAGAACCACCGTGTGACCCTGATTTAGCCCACTACACTAAAAGGTTAAAGAACCACTGTGTGACCCTGATTTAGCCCACTACACTAAAAGGTTAAAGAACCACCGTGTGACCCTGATTTAGCCCACTACACTAAAAGGTTAAAGAACCACTGTGTGACCCTGATTTAGCCCACTGCAGTAAAAGGTTAAAGAGCCACCGTGTGACCCTGATTTAGCCCACTACACTAAAAGGTTAAAGAACCACCGTGTGACCCTGATTTAACCCACTACACTAAAAGGTTAAAGAACCACCGTGTGACCCTGATTTAGCCCACTACACTAAAAGGTTAAAGAACCACTGTGTGACCCTGATTTAGCCCACTGCAGTAAAAGGTTAAAGAACCACCGTGTGACCCTGATTTAGCCCACTACACTAAAAGGTTAAAGAACCACCGTGTGACCCTGATTTAGCCCACTACACTAAAAGGTTAAAGAACCACTGTGTGACCCTGATTTAGCCCACTGCAGTAAAAGGTTAAAGAACCACTGTGTGACCCTGATTTAGCCCACTACACTAAAAGGTTAAAGAACCACTGTGTGACCCTGATTTAGCCCACTGCAGTAAAAGGTTAAAGAACCACCGTGTGACCCTGATTTAGCCCACTGCAGTAAAAGGTTAAAGATCCACCGTGTGACCCTGATTTAGCCCACTGCAGTAAAAGGTTAAAGAACCACCGTGTGACCCTGATTTAGCCCACTACACTAAAAGGTTATTAAGAGGAGAACATCTTGTGACTGTTTCCATTGGGCAGCCCATCCACACTCTGATGGCTTACCTCGTCTCCAGGCTCAATTGCTAGAGATCGGTTTGGGTGGACCAGATGAACCAAATATACCACAACGCATCACAACACATCAGAACATAAAATATCACAACATATCACAACATAAAACATCACAACATATCACAACATAAAACATCACAACATATCAGAACATAAAATATCACAACACATCACAACATATCAGAACATAAAACATCATAGCACATCAGAACACATTATAACACAATATAATATAACAAATCATAACACATAACACAACATAACACATTATAACACAACATAACACATAACACGTCATAACACATTATAACACAACATAACACATAACACTTCATAACACAACATAACACATAACACATCATAACACAACATAACACATCAGAACACATTATAACACAATATAATATAACACATCATAACACAACATAACACATAACACAACATAACACATTATAACACAACATAACACATAACACGTCATAACACAACATAACACATAACACATCATAACACATCATAACACAACATAACACAACACAACTCATAACACATCATTACACATAACACATCATAACACAATATATGTAACACAATATAACATAACACATCTCAGCCTCTGGAATGTTTGTCATGGTCCGACATCCAAGGACAACCAGTGAAATGAATACGAGTCTGTGTGTGTGTGAGCGTGTGTGTGTGTGAGTGAGTGTGAGAGAGAAATAGATCCTCCTGCCACAACCCGAGGGACAGTCAGTGAGAAGTATAGTGTGATTATTCAACCTGAGGGACAGTCAGTGAGAAGTGTAGTGTGATTATTCAACCTGAGGGACAGCCAGTGAGAAGTGTAGTGTGATTATTCAACCTGAGGGACAGCCAGTGTAAAGTGTAGTGTGATTATTCAACCTGAGGGACAGCCAGTGAGAAGTGTAGTGTGATTATTCAACCTGAGGGACAGCCAGTGTAAAGTGTAGTGTGATTATTCAACCTGAGGGACAGCCAGTGAGAAGTGTAGTGTGATTATTCAACCTGAGGGACAGCCAGTGTAAAGTGTAGTGTGATTATTCAACCTGAGGGACAGCCAGTGTAAAGTGTAGTGTGATTATTCAACCTGAGGGACAGCCAGTGAGAAGTGTAGTGTGATTATTCAACCTGAGGGACAGCCAGTGAGAAGTGTAGTGTGATTATTCAACCTGAGGGACAGCCAGTGTAAAGTGTAGTGTGATTATTCAACCTGAGGGACAGCCAGTGAGAAGTGTAGTGTGATTATTCAACCTGAGGGACAGCCAGTGTAAAGTGTAGTGTGATTATTCAACCTGAGGGACAGCCAGTGAGAAGTGTAGTGTGATTATTCAACCTGAGGGACAGCCAGTGAGAAGTGTAGTGTGATTATTCAACCTGAGGGACAGCCAGTGAGAAATGTAGTGTGATTATTCAACCTGAGGGACAGCCAGTGAGAAGTGTAGTGTGATTATTCAACCTGAGGGACAGCCAGTGTAAAGTGTAGTGTGATTATTCAACCTGAGGGACAGCCAGTGAGAAGTGTAGTGTGATTATTCAACCTGAGGGACAGCCAGTGAGAAGTGTAGTGTGATTATTCAACCTGAGGGACAGCCAGTGAGAAGTGTAGTGTGATTATTCAACCTGAGGGACAGCCAGTGAGAAGTGTAGTGTGATTATTCAACCTGAGGGACAGCCAGTGAGAAATGTAGTGTGATTATTCAACCTGAGGGACAGCCAGTGAGAAGTGTAGTGTGATTATTCAACCTGAGGGACAGCCAGTGAGAAGTGTAGTGTGATTATTCAACCTGAGGGACAGCCAGTGAGAAATGTAGTGTGATTATTCAACCTGAGGGACAGCCAGTGAGAAATGTAGTGTGATTATTCAACCTGAGGAACAGCCAGTGTAAAGTGTAGTGTGATTATTCAACCTGAGGGACAGCCAGTGAGAAATGTAGTGTGAATATTCATTTTTGCCTATTCGTTTTTATTATGTGTTGTAATACGAATCTCACAATCATTATTTTTGCTCATTACTAACAGTATATTATATTCCTGTCTTTGATCATTGTCACTACTGTATATGTTTATTTTGAGAATGTGTAGATTCAATTCAATTCAATGTGAATATTTCATTTAATTTAATTGAAAGACAGACAGAGAAAGAGATACAGAAAGAGAGAGAGAGACAGAGAGGGAGAGAGATAAGAGAGAAAAAGAGAAAGAGAGCGAGGCCTCATGTTTTGTGTTGTTCAAGGTCTCCACGATGAAGGATAGTTCTGGTTGGCCATAGTGTTGATCTCCACTATGAAGGAGAGTTCTGGTTGCCATAGTGTTGATCTCCACTATGAAGGAGAGTTCTGGTTGCCATAGTGTTGATCTCCACTATGAAGGAGAGTTCTGGTTGGCCATAGTGTTGATCTCCACTATGAAGGAGAGTTCTGGTTGCCATAGTGTTGGTCTCCACTATGAACGAGAATTCTGGTTGCCATAGTGTTGGTCTCCACTATGAAGGAGAGTTCTGGTTGCCATAGTGTTGGTCTCCACTATGAAAAATAGTTCTGGTTGGTCATAAGGTTTATGGCTGTCCATATTTCATTCATCTAACATTGATCTACTTCGACTATATACAGTCATCTAGATAACTAGGGTGTTATGATAACCATGTACTACTTTTTATTTTATTTTATTTCACCTTTATTTAACCAGGTAGGCTAGTTGAGAACAAGTTCTCATTTGCAACTGCGACCTGGCCAAGATAAAGCATAGCAGTGTGAGCATACAACAAAGAGTTACACATGGAGTAAACAATTAACAAGTCAATAACACAGTAGAAAACGAAGGGGGGGTCTATATACAATGTGTGCAAAAGGCATGAGGAGGTAGGCAAATAATTACAATTTTGCAGATTAACACTGGAGTGATAAAAGATCAGATGGTCATGTACAGGTAGAGATATTGGTGTGCAGAAGAGCAGAAAAGTAAATAAATAGAAACAGTACGGGGATGAGGTAGGTGAAAAGGGTGGGCTATTTACCAATAGACTATGTACAGCTGCAGCGATCGGTTAGCTGCTCAGATAGCTGATGTTTGAAGTTGGTGAGGGAGATAAAAGTCTCCAACTTCAGCGATTTTTGCAATTCGTTCCAGTCACAGGCAGCAGAGTACTGGAACGAAAGGCGGCCAAATGAGGTGTTGGCTTTAGGGATGATCAGTGAGATACACCTGCTGGAGCGCGTGCTACGGATGGGTGTTGCTATCGTGACCAGTGAGCTGAGATAAGGCGGAGCTTTACCTAGCATAGACTTGTAGATGACCTGGAGCCAGTGGGTCTGGCGACGAATATGTAGCGAGGGCCAGCCGACTAGAGCATACAAGTCGCAGTGGTGGGTAGTATAAGGTGCTTTAGTGACAAAACGGATGGCACTGTGATAGACTGCATCCAGTTTGCTGAGTAGAGTGTTGGAAGCCATTTTGTAGATGACATCGCCGAAGTCGAGGATCGGTAGGATAGTCAGTTTTACTAGGGTAAGCTTGGCGGCTTGAGTGAAGGAGGCTTTGTTGCGGAATAGAAAGCCGACTCTTGATTTGATTTTCGATTGGAGATGTTTGATATGAGTCTGGAAGGAGAGTTTGCAGTCTAGCCAGACACCTAGGTACTTATAGACGTCCACATATTCTAGGTCGGAACCATCCAGGGTGGTGATGCTAGTCGGGCATGCAGGTGCAGGCAGCGACCGGTTGAAAAGCATGCATTTGGTTTTACTAGCGTTTAAGAGCAGTTGGAGGCCACGGAAGGAGTGTTGTATGGCATTGAAGCTTGTTTGGAGGTTAGATAGCACAGTGTCCAAAGACGGGCCGAAAGTATATAGAATGGTGTCGTCTGCGTAGAGGTGGATCAGGGAATCGCCCGCAGCAAGAGCAACATCATTGATATACACAGAGAAAAGAGTCGGCCCGAGAATTGAACCCTGTGGCACCCCCATAGAGACTGCCAGAGGACCGGACAGCATGCCCTCCGATTTGACACACTGAACTCTGTCTCACTCAACAATAAAATAAACTTCACTTTTTCAGGACCCTGTCTTTCAAAGATAATTGGTAAAAATCCAAATAACTTCACAGATCTTCATTGTAAAGGGTTTAAACACTGTTTCCCATGCTTGTTCAATGAACCATAAACAATTTCAGTTTTTTACAATCACTTTGGCACTAATTTCGGAACCTTGATGTCATTTTTCAAAACTCACAACCAATGATCAAAATGCAAATTTTTCAACACTTTTTCCAATTGCTTGGATACCATACACATAAAGCTAAGATCATTTGTTCACTGAACTAAAATCACCTGTTCAAAATGACACAACTTAACATCAAAGTATTACCATTTCAAAATGCAATTCACACATTATGTAACGACCGTTGTTGGTGGAAGAAGGTGAGGACCAATGCGCATCTTTTTAATGTAAACTGAACACTGAATAACAAAACAACAAAGAAAACAACCGGAACAGTTCTGTCTGGTGGAGACACACAAAGACAGAAAACAACCGGAACAGTTCTGTCTGGTGGAGACACACAAAGACTGAAAACAACCGGAACAGTTCTGTCTGGTGGAGACACACAAAGACAGAAAACAACCGGAACAGTTCTGTCTGGTGGAGACACACAAAGACAGAAAACAACCGGAACAGTTCTGTCTGGTGGAGACACACAAAGACAGAAAACAACCGGAACAGTTCTGTCTGGTGGAGACACACAAAGACAGAAAACAACCGGAACAGTTCTGTCTGGTGGAGACACACAAAGACAGAAAACAACCGGAACAGTTCTGTCTGGTGGAGACACACAAAGACAGAAAACAACCGGAACAGTTCTGTCTGGTGGAGACACACAAAGACAGAAAACAACCGGAACAGTTCTGTCTGGTGGAGACACACAAAGACAGAAAACAACCGGAACAGTTCTGTCTGGTGGAGACACACAAAGACAGAAAACAACCGAAACAGTTCTGTCTGGTGGAGACACACAAAGACAGAAAACAACCGAAACAGTTCTGTCTGGTGGAGACACACAAAGACAGAAAACAACCGGAACAGTTCTGTCTGGTGGAGACACACAAAGACAGAAAACAACCGGAACAGTTCTGTCTGGTGGAGACACACAAAGACAGAAAACAACCGGAACAGTTCTGTCTGGTGGAGACACACAAAGACAGAAAACAACCGAAACAGTTCTGTCTGGTGGAGACACACAAAGACTGAAAACAACCACCCACAAAACACAATAGAAAACAGGCTCCCTAAATATGGTTCTCAATCAGGGACAACAATTGACAGCTGCCTCTGATTGAGAACCATACCAGGCCAAACATAGAAATAGCAAATCATAGAAAAACTAACATAGACAACCCACCCAACTCACGCCCTGACCATACTAAAACAAAAGACAAAACAGAGGAACTAAGGTCAGAACGTGACAGTACCCCCCCCCCCCCCCCCCCCCCACCAAAGGGGCGGACTCTGGCCCCAAAACCTGATCCTATAGGGGAGGGTCTGGGTGGGCGTCTGTCCGCGGTGGTGGCTCTGACCCCACCATAGTTTCTCCGCCTCTTTATCCAATTGGACTACATTATCTATGGATGTAATATTTCATCATCATTCTTTGTCAGATAATGTTTCTATGGTCCCATGTACCACTTTTCAAGACCATGTTTTCAGATTTGACATTACTGTATCACTTTATTAGGTACACCTATCTAGTACTGGGTAGGACCCCTTTTGCCTCCACAACAGCCTGAATTATTCACGGTGTTGTACGTTAAGAGATGCCCTTCTGCACACCACTGTTTAAACAGCTGCTATTTGACCATTTGTGACCTTTCTGTTATCCTGAATGAGTCTGGACATTCTCTTCTGACCTCTCTAATTGACAAGGTGTTTTTGCCCACAGAAAGGCCGCTCACTGAATGTGTTTTGTTTATCGCACCATTCTCTGTAAACTCTAGAGACTGTAGTGCGTAAAAATCCCAGGAAGGCAGCTGTTTCTGAGATGCTGGAATCACTATGTGTGGCATCAATAAAGTTGCTTAGATTACTCATCTTGCCTGTTCTAATGTTTGGTCGAACAACATCTAAAGCTCTCTACTCTATAGACTCTATATATTGAGTTGCAGGCCACCACATGATTCGCTGATCGAATGTAACCTTCCTTGATGAGCTAAATCAGGTCTGTAGAGCTGATGGTGTGACCTATATAATTGTGTGGGATAATGTCAGGTTTTTCTCCACATGGAGGTGGAAGGTATATGATAGGCACCCTCACGAACAAGCCACCCTTCTCCAGGCCATGGCCACCCTTCTCCGGGCCATGGATGACGCATGCAATGACATCACGGCAGACCAGTGTCAGGCCTGGATTCCCCCGAAGATTCTTCCCAAGATGTTTGACTAATGAAAACATCCATTGTGATGTGGATGAGAACCTGTGGCCAAATCCACAAGACAGAGTTGATGGAAATATAGAAGTACAGTAATCAATCCTTTGTTTTGCTTTTTCCAGTAAGCCAGGTGAGGAACACTACAGTTGACGTTTTACTGTAGTTAAAACGTTTTTTTGTAGCTTTTTATTTTGCTTTGATTCAAAGAAACCTATGTTGTGATTTTATTGTATTCATCAATACATTTCCTATTTTGTTCAATGATTCCACTGTGTCTGTAGTATTCTCTCTACTAGTTATTTTACAGTGATGTATTTACGTGTAGTAGCATAATGAAACATGTATCCCATATTTTGTACTAGAATATTTAATGATTGTACGAACAACTACACAGTGAAACTATCGGTATCTTGTGTGTGGGTGATCTAAATGAATGTTCATATGGTATTTCATGATAAATGAGTTATTTGAACCAATGATTCTGCAAGTGCAAGGTTTCTTTAAAGATATGAATGCACAATGAAATGTTTTGAACATTGGACAGCCTGTGTTACAAGTGATGACCGTTTTGAGTTTTGTGTCTATAGAGTTTTGAAAAATGACCACAAGGTTCTGAAATTAGTGCCAAAGTGATTGTAAAAAACTGTAATGAACATTCACCTGTGGAACGGTTGTTAAGACACTGTCACGCCCTGACCTGAGTATTCTTTGTTTTCTATATATATTTTTTGGTTAGGTCAGGGTGTGACGAGGGTGGGTATGTGTGTTTTTTTCTCATCTAGGGTTTTTGTACTGTCTAGGGGTTTTGTAGGTTTATGGGGTTGTTTACCATCTAGGTGTTTATGTAGGTCTATGGTTGCCTAGATTGGTTCTCAATTAGAGGCAGGTGTTTATCATTGTCTCTGATTGGGAACCATATTTAGGCAGCCATCTTCTTTGGGTATTTCGTGGGTTATTGTCTATGTTATGTTGCACGTTAGCGCAGTGTTTCGTTAGCGGTCACGTTAGTATTATCGTTTTGTTTAAGTGTTCTTCGTGTTCTTCCTTCAACAGAGAAGAATGTATTCTAACCACGCTGCGCTTTGGTCTACTTCATACGACGATCGTGACAGACACTAACAGCTTACAGACAGTAGGCAATTATGGTCACAGTTATGAAAACTTAGGACACTAAAGAGGCCTTTCAACTGACTCTGAAAAACACCAAAAGAAAGATGCCCAGTGTCCCTGCTCATCTGCGTGAATGTACCTTAGGGATACTGCAAGGAGGCATGAGGACTGCAGAAGTGGCCAGGGCAATAAATTGCAATGTCCGTACTGTGAGACGCCTAAGACAGCACTACAGGAAGACAGGATGGACAACTGATCGTCCTCACAGTGGCAGGCCATGTGTAACAACACCTGCACAGGATCGGTACATCCGAAACATCACACCTGTGGGACAGGTACAGGATGGCAACAACAACTGCCTGAGTTACACCAGGAATGCATAATCCCACCATCAGTGCTCAGTCTGTCCGCAATAGGCTGAGAGAGAATGGACTGAGGGATTGTAGGCTTGTTGTAAGGCAGGTCCTCACCAAACATCAGTGGGAACAATGTCTCCTATGGGCACAAACCCACCATCACTGGACCAGACACTGGCAAAAAGTGCTCTTCACTGATGAGTTGCGGTTTTGTCTCACCAAGGGTGATGGTCGGATTCGTGTTTATCGTCGAAGGAATGAGCGTTACACCGAGGCCTGTACTCTGGAGCGGGATCGATTTGGAGGTGGAGGGTCCATCATGGTCTGGGGCAGTGTATCACAGCATCATCGGACTGAGCTTGTTGTCATTGCAGGCAATCTCAATGCTGTGAATTACAGGGAAGACATCCTCCTCCCTCATGTGGTACCCTTCCTGCAGGCTCATCCTGACATGACCCTCCAGCATGACTTTGCCACCAGCATACTGCTCGTTCTATGTGTGATTTCCTGCAGGACAGAAATGTCAGTGTTCTGCCATGGCCAGCAAAAAGCCCGCATCTCAATCCCACCTGTTGGATCAGAGGATGATGGCTAGGGCCATTCCCCCCAGAAATGTCTGGGAACTTGCAGGTGCCTTGGTGGAAGAGTGGGGTAACATCTCAGAGCAAGAACTGGCAAATCTGGTGCATTCCATGAGGAGGAGATGCACTGCAGTACTTAGTGCAGCTGGTGGACACATCAGATACTGACTGTTACTTTTGATTTTGACCCCCCCCCCCCCCCCCCTTTGTTCAGGGACACATTATTCAATTTCTGTTAGTCACATGTCCGTGGAACTTGTTCAATTTATGTCTTAGTTGTTGAATCTTGTTATATTCATACAAATATTTACACGTTAAGTTTGCTGAAAATAAACTCAGTTGACAGTGAGAGGACATTTAGTGAGAGTTTATATATAGTCATCTAGATAACGAGGGTGTTATGGTAACCCTGTTCTACTATATATAATCATCTAGATAACTAGGTTGTTATGGTAACACTGTTCTACTATATATAGTCATCTAGATAACTAGGTTGTTATGGTAACACTTCTACTATATATAGTCATCTAGATAACTAGGTTGTTATGGTAACCCTGTTCTACTGTATATTGTAACCCTGTTCTACTGTATATAGTCATCTAGATAACTAGGTTGTTATGGTAACCCTGTTCTATTATATATAGTCATCTAGATAACTATGGTTTTAACGTTATGGTAACCCTGTTCTACTATATATAGTCATCTAGATAACTAGGTTGTTATGGTAACCCTGTTCTACTATATATAGTCATCTAGATAACTAGGTTGTTATGGTAACCCTGTTCTACTATATATAGTCATCTAGATAACTAGGGTGTCATGGTAACCCTGTTCTACTATATAATGTCATCTAGATAACTAGGGTGTCATGGAAACCCTGTTCTATTATATATAGTCATCTAGATAACTAGGGTGTCATGGAAATCCTGTTCTACTATATATAGTCATCTAGATAACTAGGTTGTTATGGTAACCCTGTTCTACTATATAATGTCATCTAGATAACTAGGTTGTTATGGTAACCCTGTTCTACTGTATATTGTAACCCTGTTCTACTATATATAGTCATCTAGATAACTAGGGTGTTATGGTAACCCTGTTCTACTATATATAGTCATTTAGATAACTAGGTTGTTATGGTAACCCTGTTCTACTATATATAGTCATTTAGATAACTAGGTTGTTATGGTAACCCTGTTCTGCTATATATAGTCATCTAGATAACTAGGTTGTTATGGTAACCCTGTTCTACTATATATAGTCATCTAGATAACTAGGGTTTTAACGTTATGGTAACCCTGTTCTACTATATATAGTCATCTAGATAACTAGGTTGTTATGGTAACCCTGTTCTACTATATATAGTCATTTACATAACTAGGGTGTTATGGTAACCCTGTTCTACTATATATAGTCATCTAGATAACTAGGTTGTTATGGTAACCCTGTTCTACTATATATAGTCATCTAGATAACTTGGGTTTTAACGTTATGGTAACCCTGTTCTACTATATATAGTCATCTAGATAACTAGGTTGTTATGGTAACCCTGTTCTACTATATATAGTCATCTAGATAACTAGGTTGTTATGGTAACCCTGTTCTACTATATATAGTCATCTAGATAACTAGGTTGTTATGGTAACCCTGTTCTACTGTATATTGTAACCCTGTTCTACTATATATAGTCATCTAGATAACTAGGGTGTTCTGGTATCCCTGTTCTACTATGTATAGTCATCTAGATAACTATGGTTTTAACGTTATGGTAACCCTGTTCTACTATATATAGTCATCTAGATAACTAGGTTGTTATTTTTGGTCAATAATCCATCAGTAACACGAGTAAGTGTGTGTGTATGTTTGAGATGAAGGAAGTGTGGAACAGAGATAGATAGCAGAGAGAGAGAGAGAATAGAGAGAGATAGCAGTATGTAGAGAAAGACGGACTTCCCGTCAGATCCTATCATAGATGAAACACAGTGAAGGTGATCCACCTCTCCATTCCCGGTCTGTATAGCTCCTGGGAGAAAGTGTGAGAAACATAGATGGAGAACAGAGAGATAGATAGAGAGGGAGAGAAGGGGGGGGGGGCAAGGTAAAGATGAGGAGAGATGAAAAGATGATATAAGATCCTTAAGTGCTTCAGACACTCGCACACATCCAGTGCTGTGGTGACAGCTGAGGCCGACTGCAGAATACCTAATGCAGACATTACAAAGAGAGAGAGGGGGAGGGAAGGGAGACGGGGAAGAGAGAGAGGGGGAGGGAAGAGAGAGAGGGGGAGGGAAGGGAGACGGGGAAGAGAGAGAGGGGGAGGGAAGGGAGACGGGGAAGAGAGAGAGGGGGAGGGAAGAGAGAGAGGGGGAGGGAAGGGAGACGGGGGAGAGAGAGAGGGGGAGGGAAGGGAGACGGAAGAGAGAGAGGGGGAGGGAAGGGAGACGGGGAAGAGAGAGAGGGGGAGGGAAGGGAGACGGGGAAGAGAGAGAGGGGGAGGGAAGGGAGACGGGAAGAGAGAGAGGGGGAGGGAAGAGAGAGAGGGGGAGGGAATGGAGACGGGGAAGAGAGAGAGGGGGAGGGAAGAGAGAGAGGGGGAGGGAAGGGAGACGGGGAAGAGAGAGAGGGGGAGGGAAGGGAGACGGGGGAGAGAGAGAGGGGGAGGGAAGGGAGACGGAAGAGAGAGAGGGGGAGGGAAGGGAGACGGGGAAGAGAGAGAGGGGGAGGGAAGGGAGACGGGGAAGAGAGAGAGGGGGAGGGAAGGGAGACGGGAAGAGAGAGAGGGGGAGGGAAGAGAGAGAGGGGGAGGGAATGGAGACGGGGAAGAGAGAGAGGGGGAGGGAAGGGAGACGGGGGAGAGAGAGAGGGGGAGGGAAGGGAGACGGGGAAGAGGGGAAGGGAAGAGAGAGAGGGGGAGGGAAGGGAGACGGGGAAGAGGGGAATGGAAGAGAGAGAGGGGGAGGGAAGGGAGAGAGGGGGAGGGAAGGGAGACGGGGAAGAGAGAGAGGGGGAGGGAAGGGAGACGGGGAAGAGAGAGAGGGGGAGGGAAGGGAGACGGGAAGAGAGAGAGGGGGAGGGAAGGGAGACGGGGAAGAGAGAGAGGGGGAGGGAAGGGAGACGGGGAAGAGGGGGAGGGAAGGGAGACGGAAGAGAGAGGGGGAGAGGGAAGGGAGACGGGAAGAGAGAGAGCGGGAGGGAAGAGAGAGAGGGGAAGGGAAGGGAGACGGGGAAGAGAGAGAGGGGGAGGGAAGGGAGACGGGAAGAGAGAGAGCGGGAGGGAAGGGAGACGGGAAGAGAGAGAGGGAGAGGGAAGAGAGACAGGGAAGAGAGAGAGGGGGAGGGAAGGGAGACGGGGAAGAGAGAGAGGGGGAGGGAAGGGAGACGGGGAAGAGAGAGAGGGGGAGGGAAGGGAGACGGGAAGAGAGAGAGGGGGAGGGAAGAGAGACAGAAGAGAGAGAGGGGGAGGAAGAGAGACGGAAGAGAGAGAGGGGGAGGGAAGAGAGACGGAAGAGAGAGAGGGGGAGGGAAGGGAGACGGAACAGAGAGAGGGGGAGGGAAGAGAGAGAGGGGGAGGGAAGGGAGACGGAAGAGAGAGGGGGAGAGGGAAGGGAGACGGGAAGAGAGAGAGCGGGAGGAAGGGAGACGGGAAGAGAGAGAGGGGGAGGGAAGGGAGACGGGGAAGAGAGAGAGGGGGGAGGGAAGGGAGACGGGGAAGAGAGAGAGGGGAGGGAAGGGAGACGGGAAGAGAGAGAGGGGGAGGGAAGGGAGACGGGAAGAGAGAGAGGGGGAGGGAAGGGAGACGGGAAGAGAGAGAGGGGGGAGGGAAGGGAGACGGGGAAGAGGGGGAGGGAAGGGAGACGGGGAAGAGAGAGAGGGGGAGGGAAGGGAGACGGGGAAGAGGGGGAGGGAAGGGAGACGGGAAGAGAGAGGGGGAGAGGGAAGGGAGACGGAACAGAGAGAGGGGGAGGGAAGGGAGACGGAAGAGAGAGAGGGGGAGAGGGAAGAGAGACAGGAAGAGAGAGAGAGGGGAGGGAAGGGAGACAGGGAAGAGAGAGAGGGGAGGGAAGGGAAGGGAGACGGGAAGAGAGAGAGAGGGGAGGGAAGGGAGACGGAACAGAGAGAGGGGGAGGGAAGAGAGAGAAGGGGAGGTTAAGGGAGACGGGGAAGAGAGAGAGGGGGAGGGAAGGGAGACGGGGAAGAGGGGGAGGGAAGGGAGATGGAAGAGAGAGGGGGAGAGGGAAGGGAGACGGGAAGAGAGAGAGTGGGAGGGAAGGGAGACGGGAAGAGAGAGAGGGGGAGGGAAGGGAGACGGGAAGAGAGAGAGCGGGGAGGGAAGGGAGACGGGAAGAGAGAGAGGGGGAGGGAAGGGAGACGGGGAAGAGAGAGAGGGGGAGGGAAGGGAGACGGGGAAGAGAGAGAGGGGGAGGGAAGGGAGACGGGAAGAGAGAGAGAGGGGGAGGGAAGGGAGACGGGGAAGAGGGGGAGGGAAGGGAGACGGGAAGAGAGAGGAGGGGGAGGGAGGGAGACGGGGAGAGAGAGAGGGGGAGGGAAGGGAGACAGGGAAGAGAGAGGGGGAGAGGGAAGGGAGACAGGGAAGAGAGAGAGAGGGGGAGGGAAGAGAGACGGGAAGAGAGAGAGAGGGGAGGAAGGGAGACAGGGAAGAGAGAGAGGGGAGGGAAGGGAGACGGGGAAGAGGGGGAAGGAAGGGAGATGGGGAAGAGGGGGAGGGAAGGGAGACAGGGAAGAGAGAGAGGGGGAGGGAAGGGAGACGGGGAAGAGAGAGAAGCATAAAACTGCGGTGGGCAGCAGGAACATGAGAAGAAAGGAGAGGGAGAGAGAAGTAAGTGGAAAAAGAGATACAGCGTCATTAAAATCTCTCTCTCTCACTCGCTCATTCTCATATTTCAATTGGACCATGAAGTAGAAAAAGATTCTAATCTTAGATAGATGACTCAAATGCTTTATATTCATACATAAATATTCGTACATACACACTTCAGCATGTGCACATACACACAACTAAAAGGGCACTGCAACTCATCACACTCAGTAGAGATGACTCGCCCATAAAATATTAACCTCTACAGCCACTCTCCCTGAGTGAGAGAGCGAGAGAGAGCGAGAGAGAGAGAGAGAGAGAGAGAGAGAGAGAGAGAGAGAGAGAGAGAAGAAATACAGTGTAGACCTTGTTAATGTTGAAAATGACTGTTGTAGTTGGAAACGACTGATTTTTAGTGGAATATCTACATAGGCATACAGAGACCCATTATCAGCAACCATCACTCGTGTTCCAATGTGTTCCAGTGTTCACTCGTGTTCCAATGGTACGTTGTGTTAACTAATCCAAGTTTAGCATTTTAAAAGGCTAATTTACCATTAGAAAACCCTTTTGAAATTATGTTATCACAGCTGAAAATCGTTGTCCTGATTAAAGAAGCAATAAAACTGTCCTTCTTTAGACTAGTATCTGGGGCATCAGCATTTGTGGGTTCGATTACAGGTTCAAAATGGCTAGAAACAAAGATCTTTCTTCCGAAACTCGTTAGTCTTATTATTGTTCTGAGAAATTAAGGCTATTCCATGCGAGAAATTGCCATGTAACTGAAGATCTCGTACAATGCTGTATACTACTACTTTCACAGAACAGCGCAAACTGGCCCTAACCAGAATAGAATGAGGAGTGGGAGGCCCCGGTGCACAACTGAGCAAGAGGACAAGTACATTAGAGTGTCTAGTTTGAGAAACAGACGCCTCACAAGTCCTCAACTGGCAGCTTCATGAAATAGTACCCGCAAAACACCAGTCTCGAAGTCAACAGGGAATAGGCGACTCCAGGATGCTGGCCTTCTCTCATCTTTCTATCTTTCTGCCTAGAAGGCCAGCATCCTGGAGTCGCCTCTTCACTGTTGATGTAGAGACTGTTGTTTTGCCGTTGCTATTTAATGAAGCTTCCAGTTCAGGACTTGTGAGGCGTCTGTTTGTCAAACTAGAGTGGAGGGGAGACTACTAATCATCGAAACAGGGAGGGAGTGAGGCTAGATACAAATTACACTCAGAGTGGATGAGAAGCAGAGAGAATGACAGATGAGAGACTGAGGGAGGGTAACTCAGGTTACCCTCCTGAGCCCGACAGAGTGACTGAGACAGAGAGAGAGAGAGTGAGAGAGAGAGAGAGGGAGAGGGAGAGAGAGAGAAAGAGATGATTCAGAAAAGCAGATGAGACAGGAAGTAGATTGTTGTGTTATCCAGTGCTTTACTCTCACCTAACCTAGTATGAACAGAAGTAATAAATAGCTGGGTAAAGTAAAGTTGAATTATTTGTTAGTTGTGCTGTGATCCCGCTGCTACCTCATGGAGTCAGGAGAGCTGACTGAAGAGTAATGGAGTCAGGAGAGCTGACTGAAGAGTAATGGAGTCAGGAGAGCTGACTGAAGTGTCATGGAGTCGGGAGAGCTGACTGAAGGGTCATGGAGTCAGGAGAGCTGACTGAAGGGTCATGGAGTCAGGAGAGCTGACTGAAGAGTAATGGAGTCAGGAGAGCTGACTGAAGAGTAATGGAGTCAGGAGAGCTGACTGAAGTGTCATGGAGTCGGGAGAGCTGACTGAAGGGTCATGGAGTCAGGAGAGCTGACTGAAGGGTCATGGTGTCAGGAGAGCTGACTGAAGGGTCATGGAGTCGGGAGAGCTGACTGAAGGGTCATGGAGTCAGGAGAGCTGACTGAAGGGTCATGGAGTCAGGAGAGCTGACTGAAGGGTCATGGAGTCAGGAGAGCTGACTGAAGGTTCATGGAGTCAGGAGAGCTGACTGAAGGGTCAGTGGGCTCAGGAAGCATGAGGAATGTTGAACATAGAATCCCAAAACACCAGGGAAGAAAATGTACATGGATCAAAAATGTATTTCAATGAACTTCACAGTGTTTGTGTGCATTTGTGTGCGTGCCCAATAGATGTCCAGTCTTTTAGACCATAGATATCCAGTCTTCTAGACCATAGATGTCCAGTCTTCTAGATCATAGATGTCCAGTCTTTTAGACAATAGATGTTCAGTCTTCTAGATAATAGATGTCCAGTCTCCTAGATCATAGATGTCCAGTCTTCTAGACCATAGATGTCCAGTCTTCTAGATCATAGTTGTTGTCTTCTAGATCATAGATGTCGTCTTCTAGATCATAGATGTCCAGTCTTCTAGATAATAGATGTCCAGTCTTCTAGACTATAGATGTCCAGTCTTTTAGACAATAGATGTCCAGTCTTTTAGACAATAGATGTTCAGTCTTCTAGATCATAGATGTCCAGTCTTCTAGACCATAGATGTCCAGTCTTCTAGACCATAGATGTCCAGTCTTCTAGATCATAGATGTCCAGTCTTCTAGACCATAGAGGTCGTCTTCTAGACCATAGATGTCCAGTCTTCTAGATCATAGATGTCCAGTCTTCTAGACTATAGATGTCCAGTCTTCTAGACCATAGATGTCCAGTCTTCTAGACCATAGATGTCCAGTCTTCTAGACCATAGATGTCCAGTCTTCTAGACAATAGATGTCCAGTCTTCTAGACCATAGATGTCCAGTCTTCTAGACCATAGATGTCCAGTCTTCTAGACCATAGATGTCCAGTCTTCTAGACCCTCGATGTCCAGTCTTCTAGACAATAGATGTCCAGTCTTCTAGATCATAGATGTCCAGTCTTTTAGACAATAGAGGTCCAGTCTTCTAGAATGTCTATATTGTTTGGAGAGGATTAAGAAATTTTTGTATGCCTGAGCAATGACTCCAAACACATACTGATACTTATGAACAAACACACAATCGTTCAGCAATTTAATACCTCGGGAACATGTTAAGGCATACAATGGTAACATGACATGCAATATTCTGCTTTTGTTCTGTGCAATATTATATTTCTCAGCTGTCTGTGTCTGAGTCAAGAGGAAATCTAAATTGTATATACCAGTAG
Organism: Oncorhynchus kisutch; assembly: GCF_002021735.2. NCBI lineage: Eukaryota > Metazoa > Chordata > Actinopteri > Salmoniformes > Salmonidae > Oncorhynchus > Oncorhynchus kisutch. Next base: position 85,917,328 of record NC_034188.2, on the reverse strand, counting down.
GTTCTTGGGAAAAGGGTGGGAGAAACAATCTGGTAGGTAGATTTGAACAAGGTGACAATGTCTGTGTGAACATTTTCTGGTAGCTTCTGGGAAAATGGTTGGAATGTCCCAGGAACAAACAAAGATTGATTTGTACAATTCTTATTGTTTTTTAAATTTAGTCTTTCACTCCTTTGTGACTATATATTATATAATATATCCTGAAAACAGCCATGAGTTGTAATTTCTTCTTCAGCTCACATGAGTTGAACTGTTGATTACTGCTTCAGCTCACATGAGTTGTACTGTTAATTACTGCTTCAGCTCACATGAGTTGAACTGTTGATTACTGCTTCAGCTCACTTGAGTTGTACTGTTGATTACTGCTTCAGCTCACTTGAGTTGTACTGTTGATTACTGCTTTCTGCTCACATGAGTTGAACTGTTGATTACTGCTTCAGCTCACTTGAGTTGTACTGTTGATTACTGCTTCAGCTCACATGAGTTGAACTGTTGATTACTGCTTCAGCTCACATGAGTTGAACTGTTGAATTTAACTGCTTCAGCTCACATTGAGTTGTACTGTTGATTACTGCTTCTGCTCACCATGAGTTGAACTGTTGATTACTGCTTCAGCTCACTTGAGTTGTACTGTTGATTACTGCTTCTGCTCACATGAGTTGAACTGTTGATTACTGCCTTCAGCTCACTTGAGTTGTACTGTTGATTACTGCTTCAGCTTATATTTTGGTAATTATACTGTATGTCTAATAAGACTATTGTCTTACTTTCAGACCTGTATTCATATATATGAATATTTAATATTTGCTATTTAAATACTTATAATTTGTGTATTTGAGTTTTTGCCAAATCAAATTCCTCTATTAGAAGTATTTGAAAGTATAAGTAGCCTACTATACTCATTTTCAAATACATTATCTCAAATAACCCAATCAGACCTGGGTTCAAATACATTATCTCAAATAACCCAATCAGACTGGGTTCAAATACATTATCTCAAATAACCCAATCAGACCTAGGTTCAAATACATTATCTCAAACAACCCAAACAGACCTGGGTTCAAATACATTATCTCAAATAACCCAAACAGACCTGGGTTCAAATACATTATCTCAAATAACCCAATCAGACCTAGGTTCAAATACATTATCTCAAATAACCCAATCAGACCGGGGTTCAAATACATTATCTCAAATAACCCAATCAGACCTAGGTTCAAATACATTATCTCAAACAACCCAAACAGACCTGGGTTCAAATACATTATCTCAAATAACCCAAACAGACCTAGGTTCAAATACATTATCTCAAATAACCCAATCAGACCTAGGTTCAAATACATTATCTCAAACAACCCAAACAGACCTGGGTTCAAATACATTATCTCAAAATAACCCATCAGACCTGGGTTCAAATACATTATCTCAATAACCCAATCAGACCTAGGTTCAAATACATTATCTCAAATAACCCAATCAGACCTAGGTTCAAATACATTATCTCAAATAACCCAATCAGACCTAGGTTCAAATACATTATCTCAAACAACCCAAACAGACCTGGGTTCAAAATACATTATCTCAAATAATCCCATGTATTTGATCCCAGGTCTGTTGTGTGCAATTGCCTCGTCTGTGGATCTAGTTCAGTAAATGTTCATATTTCAATATTTGTTTCCTGACCTTGAAAGGCAGTCAATGGACAAGGAGCGACTGCAATCCACACTTGATTTTTGTTAAACTAGCCAATGCAAACATTTAGCAACATTAGCATTTGGGGATCAAGTCAATCTCAAAGACTCTTCCTAGAACTGGCCACCAGGCCAAACTGAACAATCGGTTTCAACAAAGTACTGAGTAAAGGGTCTGAATACTTATGGAAATGTGATTTATTTTAAATACATTTTTTTAAATTCTAAAACAACAACTGCTGCTCCCCAGGCGCTGATGACGTAGATGTTGATTAAGGCAGCCTCCACACCTCTCTGATTCAGAGGGGTTGGGTTAAATGTGGAAGACCCATTTCGGTTGAATGAATTCAGTTGTAAAACTGACTAGGTCTCCCCCTTCCCCAGATGATGATGATTGTGATCAGGTTGTGACATGCCAGGGAGTCAAAGATCGCTCTCTTGACGACACAGGTTTATGTTTGCCTGTGTTTATGCTACAATAAAGTTATTGTAATTGTTATAACTATTAATTGATAGTTACAACAACCCCCTCGTCTCCTCCCCTCTCCTCCTCCCCTCCTCCCAGTCATAGAGCCAGTGTTAACAGTGACTACAACAACCCCCTCGTCTCCTCCCCTCTCCTCCTCCCCTCCTCCCAGTCATAGAGCCAGTGTTAACAGTGACCACAACAACCCCCCTCGTCTCCTCCCCTCTCCTCCTCCCCTCCTCCCAGTCATAGAGCCAGTGTTAACAGTGACCACAACAACCCCCTCGTCTCCTCCCCTCTCCTCCTCCCCTCCTCCCAGTCATGGAGCCAGTGTTAACAGTGACCACAACAACCCCCTCGTCTCCTCCCCTCTCCTCCCCCTCCTCCCAGTCATGAGCCAGTGTTAACAGTGACCACAACAACCCCCTCGTCTCCTATCCTCTCCTCCTCCCCTCTCCTCCTCCCCTCCTCCCAGTCATGGAGCCAGTGTTACAGTGACTACAACAACCCCCCCTCGTCTCCTCCCCTCTCCTCCTCCCCTCCTCCCAGTCATGGAGCCAGTGTTAACAGTGACCACAACAACCCCCTCGTCTCCTATCGTCTCCTCCTCCCCTCTCCTCCTCCCCTCCTCCCAGTCATGGAGCCAGTGTTAACAGTGACTACAACAACCCCCGCGTCCTTCCTCCCCCTCTTCTCACTCCCCCTCCTCCCAGTCATGGAGCCAGTGTTAACAGTGACTACAACAACCCCCCTCGTCTCCTCCCCCTCTCCTCCTCCCCCTCCTCTCCCAGTCATGGACCAGTGTTAACTAGACTACAAACACACCCCCTCGTCTCCCTCTCCCTCAGTCTCCTCCCGTTCTCCTCCCCCTTCCTCCTCCTCCCCTCGTCTCCGTCCCCTCTCCTCCTCCCCTCGTCTCTCCCTCTCCTCCTCCCCTCCTCCTCCCCTCATCTCCTCCTCCCCTCTGCTCCTCCCCTCTCCTCCTCACCCCGTCGTCTCCTCCCCTCTCCTCCTCCCATCTCCTCGTCTCCTCCCCTCTCCTCCTCCCCTC
>NC_034188.2:85905647-85914020 GCF_002021735.2 Oncorhynchus kisutch | reverse complement strand
CTCCTCTCCTCTCCTCCTCCCCTCTCCTCCTCCCCTCGTCTCCTCCCTCTCCTCCTCCCCTCTCCTCCTCCCCTCTCCTCCTCCCCTTCTCCTCCCCTCTCTCCTCCCTCTCCTCCCTCCCTCTTCCTCCTCCCCTCGTCTCCTCCCTCTCCTCCTCCCCTCTCCTCCTCCCCTCCTCCTCCCCTCTTCCTCCTCCCCTCTCCTCCTCCTCCCCTCTCCTCCTCCCCTCTCCTCCTCCCCTCTCCTCCTCCCCCCTCCTCCCTCTCCTCCTCCCCTCGTCTCCTCCCCTCTCCTCCTCCCCTCTCCTCCTCCCCTCTCCTCCTCCCCTCTCCTCCTCCCCTCTCCTCCTCCCCTCGTCTCCTCCCCTCTCCTCCTCCCCTCTCCTCCTCCCCTCTCATATTGTATTCTTTGTTTATATTGTTGGTCATGTAGCTATATTTTCAACTTAGTGACAGCTAGTAATGGTCGGTATTTGATTCTTCGAGAGGAGTCTATGTGGTTCCAGTTCTGATTCCGGTTCTGATTCCGGTTCTGACTCTGGTTCTGACTCCAACTGACTCTGGTTGTGACTGGTTCTGACTCTGGTTGTGACTCTGGTTGTGACTCCAACTCTGACTCTGGTTGTGACTCTGGTTCTGACTCCAACTCTGACTCTGGTTCTGACTCCAACTCTGACTCTGGTTCTGACTCCAACTCTGACTCTGGTTCTGACTCCAACTCTGACTCTGGTTGTGACTCTGGTTGTGACTCTGGTTCTGACTCCAACTCTGACTCTGACTCTGACTCCAACTCTGACTCTGGTTCTGACTCTGGTTCTGACCCCAACTCTGACTATGGTTCTGACTCCAACTCTGACTCTGGTTCGACTTGTTCTGACTATGGTTCTGACTCCAGCTATGTGTCCTGCTGTGGGGGAAGTCTCTGCAACAGAAACAGGATTGGCTATATGGGGACCTGCTTCTGTGTTGTCAAAAGTGTAAAAACATTTTCACTCCCAGGCCCAATAGATTACTGTGGGATCTGTTGCTTTTTGCTCATTAGAAGGTGGCTGAATATGAAAATTCTGACACACACAAAAAAATACTTGATGGTGTTGGTAGTGAACAGAAACTCTTCTGGGCATGTTGCAATGGATTTAGTAAACTTGTTAATGAATTTGTTAATAAAGCCAATTTACGTCAGATATCAGTGAGAGTGTGTGTGTGTGTGTGTGTGTGTGTGTGTGTGTGTGTGTGTGTGTGTGTGTGTGTGTGCGTGTGCGTGTGTGTGTGTGTGTGTGCGTGTGTGTGTGTGTGTGTGTGCGTGTGTGTGTGTGTGTGTGTGCGTGTGTGCGTGTGTGTGTGTGTGTGTGTGTGTGCGTGTGCGTGTGTGTGTGTGTGTGTGTGCGTGTGTGTGTGTGTGTGCGTGTGCGTGTGTGTGACATATCATGATCTAATAATAGCTGTGTCAGTCACAGCTGTGTTAATTATCAAATGTACAATTGTTAAGACTTCTAGGAGTAGTGGGTGGAGGAGTCAGGCGCAGAGAGCAGGTTTAGTTCCGAACGTGGATCTTTATTCCAAAGACAGTGAACACGGACCTGCCAAACACACGGGCGCATGAAATAACCCGTCCAAACAAACAGGACTAAACATGTCCGGAAAAATAGAATCCACGAATAATCCAACACCATGAACAGAAAACAAGCCCGTACAGTAGCCGGCGGGCCTAGTGCCCTTAAATAGCCCTCAAACAAGACTATACTCAAAACAGGTGTAACCAATTAGACCAAACTAACAGAAACAAAAAAGGAATCTGTTAAGGGAATTTTTATCAATAATGACTAATTATGTATACATTTCAATCAGGACTGACTAATCAGAATACTATTATGCTACTGTATATGTACTAATCAGAATACTATTATGTTACTGTATATGTACTAATCAGAATACTATTATGTTACTGTATATGTACTAATCAGAATACAATTATGTTACTGTATATGTACTAATCAGAATACTATTATATTACTGTATATGTACTAATCAGAATACTATTATGTTACTGTATATGTATGAATTTTCTTTTTAATCCTAGTACTGAATATACAGTGCTTTGCGAAAGTATTCGGCCGTCTTGAACTTTACGACCTTTTGCCACATTTCAGGCTTCAAACATAAAGATATAAAACTGTATTTTTTTGTGAAGAATCAACAACAAGTGGGACACAATCATGAAGTGGAACGACATTTATTGGATATTTCAAACTTTTTTAACAAATCAAAAACTGAAAAATTGGGCGTGCAAAATTATTCAGCCCCCTTAAGTTAATACTTTGTAGCACCACCTTTTGCTGCGATTACAGCTGTAAGTCGCTTGGGGTATGTCTCTATCAGTTTTGCACATCGAGAGACTGACATTTTTTCCCATTCCTCCTTGCAAAACAGCTCGAGCTCAGTGAGGTTGGATGGAAAGCATTTGTGAACAGCAGTTTTCAGTTCTTTCCACAGATTCTCGATTGGATTCAGGTCTGGACTTTGACTTGGCCATTCTAACACCTGGATATGTTTATTTTTGAACCATTCCATTGTAGATTTTGCTTTATGTTTTGGATCATTGTCTTGTTGGAAGACAAATCTCCATCCCAGTCTCAGGTCTTTTGCAGACTCCATCAGGTTTTCTTCCAGAATGGTTCTGTATTTGGCTCCATCCATCTTCCCATCAATTTGAACCATTTTCCCTGTCCCTGCTGAAGAAAAGCAGGCCCAAACCATGATGCTGCCACCACCATGTTTGACAGTGGGGATGGTGTGTTCAGGGCGATGAGCTGTGTTGCTTTTACGCCAAACATAACGTTTTGCATTGTTGCCAAAAAGTTCCATTTTGGTTTCATCTGACCAGAGCACCTTCTTCCACATGTTTGGTGTGTCTCCCAGGTGGCATGTGGCAAACTTTAAACGACACTTTTTATGGATATCTTTAAGAAATGGCTTTCTTCTTGCCACTCTTCCATAAAGGCCAGATTTGTACAATATACGACTGATTGTTGTCCTATGGACAGAGTCTCCCACCTCAGCTGTAGATCTCTGCAGTTCATCCAGAGTGATCATGGGCCTCTTGGCTGCATTTCCGATCAGTCTTCTCCTTGTATGAGCTGAAGGTTTAGAGGGACGGCCAGGTCTTGGTAGATTTGCAGTGGTCTGATAGTCCTTCCATTTCAATATTATCGCTTGCACAGTGCTCCTTGGGGTGTTTAAAGCTTGGGAAATCTTTTTGTATCCAAATCCGGCTTTAAACTTCTTCACAACAGTATCTCGGACCTGCCTGGTGTGTTCCTTGTTCTTCATGATGCTCTCTGTGCTTTTAACGGACCTCTGAGACGATCACAGTGCAGGTGCATTTATACGGAGACTTGATTACACACAGGTGGATTGTATTTATCATCATTAGTCATTTAGGTCAACATTGGATCATTCAGAGATCCTCACTGAACTTCTGGAGAGAGTTTGCTGCACTGAAAGTAAAGTGTGTGTGTAAATATAATCAAGAATTAGAACAATGACTGTCTGTTCCTTGGTAGAAATGAATGAACTATATCGCCAGACTGGCTAGAATGCTTATCTACACAGTCTGACCTTGGCTCTAGACGATGTGGGAAGGCTTGAGAACTATACAGCCTTTGTACCAGTGTCAAGAAGAGACGGAACATTTAGAAAACGCTGACGTCATTTTCAGTTTATAACCTGTGGTAAAATGTGTAAGGAGCATTACTCTCGTGAATAAAGGCTGCTGTTTGACTTTAAGACTGGGCTCTGTCCATTTTTATACTAATAAGGGTCATACATATCCTTATGAATTGACAGAGTGTTTGATTTTAATTGGGTATTAAAACAGAGGAATTAAATTCCTCCAACAGAATCGATGGCAGCTAGTAGGCCGGCGACGACGACTGCCGGAGCGCCGCCCGAACAGGAAGAGGCACCATCTTCGGCGGGATTCGTGACAACAATAGGTTTTGTGTGATGTTGGTGGGATGTATTGTGAAATCTAAACAGAGTATAGAAACAACTTGGCTGACTTGCTTAAACAAATGTGGTTTCTACTGACAATTGAGATGTACAAACTATGGCGCAAGGGGACGACGAGCAGATAAGAGGAAATCAGTCATTTCAAAAGTGCTGAACAAATAGTTATATTGACTACGTCCGTCCTAGCTCGCTCATTAATGTCTTAATTGAAATGACGGATTGTCTCTTAATCGCTCGTCCTCCCCTTATGCCATAGTTTGTACATCTCAATTGTCAGTAGAAACCACATTTGTGGTTAACCCTAAACTCCCTAACCAACAAAATGTCCCCAGTTGGTCCACATTTTTTTTCGTTTACAATTCTGACGTCAATAGATGTACAAGAGTTAAACACGTCCACACACACTGATATTTAACGTCGATAGATGTACATGTACAGTGCTTTCAGAAAGTATTTATACCCCTTGATTTATTCCACATCATTTTGTGTTACAACCTGAATTCAAAATGGATTAAATCTTTTCCAAAACATTTTTTTTAATCTCACCCATCTACACAATACCCCATCATGACAAAGTGAAGACATGTTTTTAGAAATGTTTGCAAATGTATTGAAAATTAAACAGAACTATTTCATTGACATAAAAAGCACCTTTGGGAGCGATTACAGCTGTGAGTGTTTCTGGGTAAGTCTCTAAGAGCGATTACAGCTGTGAGTGTTTCTGGGTAAGTCTCTAAGAGCGATTACAGCTGTGAGTGTTTCTGGGTAAGTCTCTAAGAGCGATAACAGCTGTGAGTGTTTCTGGGTAAGTCGCTAAGAGCGATTACAGCTGTGAGTGTTTCTGGGCAAGTCGCTAAGAGCGATTACAGCTGTGAGTGTTTCTGGGTAAGTCTCTAAGAGTGATTACAGCTGTGAGTGTTTCTGGGTAAGTCGCTAAGAGTGATTACAGCTGTGAGTGTTTCTGGGCAAGTCTCTAAGAGTGATTACAGCTGTGAGTGTTTCTGGGTAAGTCTCTAAGAGCGATTACAGCTGTGAGTGTTTCTGGGTAAGTCGCTAAGAGCGATTACAGCTGTGAGTGTTTCTGGGTAAGTCTCTAAGAGTGATTACAGCTGTGAGTGTTTCTGGGCAAGTCTCTAAGAGTGATTACAGCTGTGAGTGTTTCTGGGTAAGTCTCTAAGAGCGATTACAGCTGTGAGTGTTTCTGGGCAAGTCTCTAAGAGTGATTACAGCTGTGAGTGTTTCTGGGTAAGTCTCTAAGAGCGATTACAGCTGTGAGTGTTTCTGGGTAAGTCTCTAAGAGCGATTACAGCTGTGAGTGTTTCTGGGTAAGTCTCTAAGAGCGATTACAGCTGTGAGTGTTTCTGGGTAAGTCTCTAAGAGCGATTACAGCTGTGAGTGTTTCTGGGTAAGTCTCTAAGAGCGATTACAGCTGTGAGTGTTTCTGGGCAAGTCTCTAAGAGTGATTACAGCTGTGAGTGTTTCTGGGTAAGTCTCTAAGAGCGATTACAGCTGTGAGTGTTTCTGGGCAAGTCTCTAAGAGCGATTACAGCTGTGAGTGTTTCTGGGCAAGTCTCTAAGAGCGATTACAGCTGTGAGTGTTTCTGGGTAAGTCTCTAAGAGCGATTACAGCTGTGAGTGTTTCTGGGTAAGTCTCTAAGAGCGATTACAGCTGTGAGTGTTTCTGGGTAAGTCTCTAAGAGCGATTACAGCTGTGAGTGTTTCTGGGTAAGTCTCTAAGAGCGATTACAGCTGTGAGTGTTTCTGGGTAAGTCTCTAAGAGCGATTACAGCTGTGAGTGTTTCTGGGTAAGTCTCTAAGAGCGATTACAGCTGTGAGTGTTTCTGGGTAAGTCTCTAAGAGCGATTACAGCTGTGAGTGTTTCTGGGTAAGTCTCTAAGAGCTTTCCACAACTGGATACTGCAACATTTGAACATTATTCAAATAATTTTTGAACATTTGAACATTATTCTTTAAAAAAACATCTTCAAGCTCTATCAAATTGATTGTTGATCATTGATAAACAACCATTTCCAGGTCTTGCCATAGATTTCCAAGTAGATTTAAGTCAAAACTGTAAATAGGCCACGAAGGAACATTCGATGTCTTCTTCATAAGAAATTCGAGTGTAGATTGGCCCTTGTGTTTTAGGTTATTGTCCTGCTGAAAGGTGGAATTAATCTCCCAGTGTCTGGTGTAAAGCAGACTGAAACAGGTTTTCATCTAGGATTTTGCCTGTGCTTACGTAGCTCCATTCCATTTCTTTTTTATCCTGAAAAACTCCTGTCCGATTACAAACGATTATGAGCATACGCACAACATGATGCAGCCACCATTATGCTTGCAAATATAGAGAGTGGATTTTCCCAAAAAGAGAACACTTTGTATTCAGGACCAAAAGTTGGTTGCTTTTTCACACCTTAGTTTTCTCCTATCACAGCCATTAAACTCTATAACTGTTTTAAAGTCACCTTTGGCTTCATGGTGAAATCCCTGAGCGGTTTCCTTTCTCTCTGGCAACTGAGTTAGGGAAGATGCCTGCATCTTTGTAGTGACTGAGTGTATTGATACACCATCCAAAGTGTGGTGAATAACTTCAACATGCTCAAAGGTATATTCGATGTCTGCTTATTTAAAAAAAAATGTTTTACCATCTACCAATAGATCCACTTCTTTGGGAGGCAATGGAAAACCTCTCTGGTCTTTGTGGTTGAATCTGTGTTTGAAATTCACTGCTCGACTGAGGGCCTTACAGATAATCAATCGTATGTGTAGGGTAATCAATCATTTCAAAATCAGTCCATGCAACATATGTGACTTGTTAAGCATATATTTACTTCTGAACTTATTTAGGCTTGCCATAACAAAGGGGTTGAATACTTATTGACTCAGCTTATAATTTTTTTATTCATTTGTAAACATTTCTAAAAACATCATTCCACTTTGACATTATGTGTAGGCCAATGACAAAACATCGCAATTGAATTCATTTTAAATCCAACACAACAAAATGTGGATAAAGTGAAGGGGTATGAATACTTTCTGAACTGTAAATGACGATGAGTGGTGAGATCATTCGATCTCTCTTAAGACAGGTTTAAGTCTAACGAGAAACCTGTCACTGCAAATTACCCCTACTTAGAGCTTCACTGTGTGTGTGTCTTGCTTATTTGAGCTTTCATGTGAGATTGCATCAGCCCAGCCTCCTCCCCTCCACATCCTCTCTATTCCAGAATAATATCAAGAGGAAAACCTAGAGCACAGAGGTACACCCTTAAGTAGGGGATCACACACTGTTCACAAAACATAAAGCACTCTAACACAGTCCTACTGTCTCTGTCTCACACACACACGCACACACACACGCGCACGCACACGCGCACACGCACACGCACACGCACACACACACACACGCTCCTGGAGACAGGGCTCAGGAAGTGTGTAAGTTCTGAGTGTGTATGCTTTCTCTCTGTGGCTGTTTTATACTCTGACATTTAACGCTTCAACTATTCATGCAGCTCTGTGGCAGTAGCGCCGTGTGTGTGTGTGTGTGTGTGTGTGTGTATATGCATCAGTGTGTGTCAGGATGACCATAGATGTCCAGTCTTTTAGACCATAGGATGTCTGTATGTAGTATGTGGAGGATAAAAATACACTCAATGTCTGAACAATGACTCATACTGAAACACAATGTATTCCAGCAATTCAATTTGAACCTGTTTGTGACTTGACCAGTGAGTTAAGAACAAATTCTTACTTACAATGAGAGCCTACCAGGGAACAGTGGGTTTACTGCATTGTTCTGTACAAGAGCTTTTTATTTGGTCAGCTCTGGGATTTGATCCAGCAACCATTTTTGGTTACTGGCCCAACGCTCTAACCACTAGGCTACCTGCCACCCCCTCTAACCACTAGGCTACCTGCCACCCCCTCTAACCACTAGGCTACCTGCCACCCCCTCTAACCACTAGGCTACCTGCCACCCCCCTCTAACCACTAGGCTACCTGCCACCCCCTCTAACCACTAGGCTACCTGCCACCCCCTCTAACCACTAGGCTACCTGCCACCCCCTCTAACCACTAGGCTACCTGCCACTCCCTCTAACCACTAGGCTACCTGCCACCCCCTCTAACCACTAGGCTACCTGCCACCCCCTCTAACCACTAGGCTACCTGCCACCCCCTCTAACCACTAGGCTACCTGCCACCCCCTCTAACCACTAGGCTACCTGCCACCCCCTCTAACCACTAGACTACCTGCCACCCCCTCTAACCACTAGGCTACTAGGCTACCTGCCACCCCCTCTAACCACTAGACTACCTGCCACCCCCTCTAACCACTAGACTACCTGCCACCCCCTCTAAC
>NC_034188.2:85845647-85898147 GCF_002021735.2 Oncorhynchus kisutch | reverse complement strand
TTGTTACTTTACAGCCGTATTCTAAAATTGTATAATAAATAAATAAAATAAATCATCAATGTGCACATAATAACAACAAAGAAAAAAATAGTAAAAAATAAAAACTATTTTTGCTTATTTACAAGTATTCATACCCTTTTCTCTGTACTTTGTTGAAGCACCTTTGGCAGTGATTACAGCATCAAGTCTTCTTGGGTATGATGCAACAAGCTTGGCACACCTGTATTTGTGGAGTTTCTCCCATTCTTCTCTGCAGATCCTCTCAAGCTCTGTCAGGATGGATGGGGAGTGTTGCTGCACAGCTATTGTCAGGTCTCTCCAGAGATGTTTGATCGGGTCCAAGTCTGGGCTTTGGCTGGGCCACTCAAGGACATTCAGAGACAATCCTACGTTGTTTTGGCTGTGTGCTTAGGGTTGTTGTACTATTGGAAAGTGAACCTTCACCCCAGTCGGAGGTCCTGAGCGCTCTGGAGCAGGTTGTCATCAAGGATCTCTCTGTACTTTGCTCCTTTCTTCTTTGCCTCAATCCTGACTAGTCTTCCAGTCCCTGCCGCTAAAAAACATCCCCACAGCATGATGCTGCCACCACCTTGCTTCATCGTAGGGATGGTGCCAGGTTTCCTCTAGATGTGACGCTTGACATTTAGGCCAAAGAATCTTGTTCCTCATGGTCTGAGAGTCTTTAGGTACCTTTTGGAAAACTCCAAGCGGGCTGCCATGTGCTTTTTACTGAGGAGTGGCCACTCTACCATAAACACCTAATTGGTGGAGTGCTGCAGAGATGGTTGTCCTTCTGGATGTTTCTCCCATCCCCACAGAGAAACTCTAGAGCTCTGTAAGAGTTACCATCGGGTTCTTGGTAACCCCCCGACCAATGACCTACTCCCCTGATTGCTCAGTTTGGCCTGGCGGACAGATCTAGGAAGAGTCTTGGTGATCCCAAATTTCATCCATTTAAGGATGATGGAGGCCACTGTGTTCCTGGGGACCTTCAATGCTGCAGAAATGTTTTGGTACCATTCTCCAGATCAGTGCCTTAACACAATCCTGTCTCTGAGCTTGGTTTTTGCTCTGACATGCACTTTCAACTGGGGGACCTTATATAGACAGGTTTTTGCCTTTATAAATCTATCAATTGAATTTACCACAGGTGGACTCCAATCAAGTTGTAGAAACATCAAGGATGATCAATGGAAAAAGGATGCACCTGAGCTCAATTTTGAGTCACATAGTAAAGGGTCTGAATACTTAGGTAAATAAGGTATTTCTGTTTATTACTTTTAATATGTTTGCTAAAATGTCTAAAAACAGTTTTTGCTTTGTTAGAATGGGATATTGCGTGTAGATTGCTGAGGCTTTTTATTTATTGAATCAATTTTGCAATAAGGCTGTAAACAAAATGTGGAAAAAGTCAAGGGGGTCTGAATACTTTCCGAAGGCACTGTATGTATGTGGAAGCAGACTTAACAAATCTAGTGTGGCACTCCAAGGAGACACTCAAAATGACGCATCAGCACTCTACTTCCTGGTTAACACTGAGGACCTGTTACCATGGAGACACTGATTGAAGGTCACCGTGGGTGACTGCATGAGAAGGAGCACACACACACACACACACACACACACACACACACACACCCTAGCGGTTAGAGTGTTGTGCCAGTTACCAAAAGGTTGCATGTTCGAATCTCCAAGCCGAAAAAGTTAAAAATCTGTCGATGTGCCCTTGAGCAAATCACTTAACACTAACTGCTCTGAGATAGACCCTGGCCGTGACCCCAGTCTCCGAGGGTATCTTAGGGAGAGTTTGGATAAGGTAAAACCAAATATCCAATACACACTTGTGTATTAATACACACTTGATGAGAGGTGCCACTAGAGGGACCTGTTGGACTGCTGTTTCAAACCTGTGACATGCTTTTACACAGAGGTTAAAAAATATCTTTCAAATCAAAATGTTATTTGTCGCATGCACCAAATATGAAGTGTATACTTACTGTGAAGTGCTTGCTTACGAGCCCTTCCCAACGATGCAGAGTTTAAAATAGTAACACAAGAGGAATAAAATACACTAGAATGGAGCTATATACAGGAAGTACCAGATCAATGTGGAGCTATATACAGGAAGTACCAGATCAATGTGGAGCTATATACAGGAAGTACCAGATCAATGTGGAGCTATATACAGGAAGTACCAGATCAATGTGGAGCTATATACAGGAAGTACCAGATCAATGTGGAGCTATATACAGGAAGTACCAGATCAATGTGGAGCTATATACAGGAAGTACCAGATCAATGTGGAGCTATATACAGGAAGTACCAGATCAATGTGGAGCTATATACAGGAAGTACCAGATCAATGTGGAGCTATATACAGGAAGTACCAGATCAATGTGGAGCTATATACAGGGACTACCAGATCAATATAGAGCTATATACAGGGACTACCAGATCAATATAGAGCTATATACAGTGAGTACCAGTCTGAGGTCCTGAGTGCTCTAGAGCAGGTTTTCATCAAGGATCTCTCTGTACTTTGCTCTGTTAATCTTTTCCTCCATCCTGACTAGTCTCCAGTCCATGCCTCTGAAAATCATCCCCACAGCATGATGCTGCCACCACCATGCTTCACCGTAGGGATTGTGCCTGGTTTCCATCAGATGTGACGCTTGGCATTTAGGCCAAAGTGTTCAATCTTGGTTTCATCAGACCAGAGAATCTTGTTCCTCATGGTCAGAGTCTTTTAGGTGCCTTTTGGCAAACTCCAAGCTTGCTGTCATGTCCCTTTTTCTGAGAAGTGGCTTCTGTCTGGCCACTCCACCATAAAGGCCTGATTGGTGGAGTGCTGCAGAGAATTTTGTTCTTCTGGAATTTTGTTCTCCAGAGGAACTCTGGAGCTCTGTCATTGTGACCATTGGGTTCTTGGTCACCTCCCCGACCAAGGCCCTGCTCCCTGATTTCTCAGTTTGAATGAGTCTTGGTGGTTACAAACTTCTTCCATTTAAGAATGTTAGAGGCCATTGTGTTTTTGTGAACTTCAATGTTGCAGAAATGTTTTGGTACCCTTCCCCAGATCTGTGCCTCGACAAAATCCTGTCTCAGAGCTCTACGGACAATTCGTTTGACCTCATGGCTTGGTTTTTGCTCTGATATACACTGTCAACTGGGGGAGCTTATATAGACAGGTGTGTGCCTTTCCAAATCATGTCCAATCATTTGAATTTATCACAGGTGAAATCCAATCAAGTTGTAGAAACATCTCAAGGATGATCAATGGAAACAGGATGGATCGGAGCTCAATTTTTATTTTATTTTACCTTTATTTAACCAGGTAGGCAAGTTGAGAACAAGTTCTCATTTACAATTGCGACCTGGCCAAGATAAAGCAAAGCAGTTCGACAGATAAAACGACACAGAGTTACACATGGAGTAAAAACAAACATACAGTCAATAATGCAGTATAAACAAGTCTATATACAATGTGAGCAAATGAGGTGAGGAGGGAGGTAAAGGCAAAAAAGGCCATGATGGCAAAGTAAATACAATATAGCAAGTAAAATACTGGAATGGTAGTTTTTTTCAATTTGGAGTCTCATAGCAAAGGATCTGAATACTTATTTACCTAAGGTATTTCTGTTTATTACCTTTAATACAATTGCAAACATTTCTAAAAACCTGTTTCTGCTTTGTCATTATGGGGTATTGTGACGTCATTATGGGGAATTGTGATGTCATTATGGGGTATTGTGATGTTATTATGGGGTATTGTGTGTAGATTGACGAGGAAAAAAAAGGTATTAAATTCATTTTAGAAAAAGGCTGTAATGTAACAAAATGTGGAAAAAGTCAAGGGGTCTGAATACTTTCCGAATGCACTGTATAGTATTGTGTATGTACATAGAGCCAGTGCAAGATGGGGTCAGTGCAGATAGTTCATTCTTTTTCTATTTAGCAATCTTATAGCTTGAGGGGTAGAAGCTGTCTCAGAGCCTGTTGGTGTGAAAGTCGATGCTCTGTTACCGTTTACCGAACTGTAGCAGAGTGAACAGTCTGTGGCCTGGGTGGCTTCAGACTTTGCAATTTTTTTCAGACCTTCCTCTGACATCGGCTGATACAAAGTTTCTGGATGGTAGGGAGCTCGGCCGCAGTGATGTACTGGGCCATCCGCACTACCCTCTGTAGCTCTTTGTGATCGAGGGCGGTGCATTTGCCATACCAAGCGGGGACGCAGCCAGCCAAGATGCTCTCGATGGTGCAGCTGTAGATATGTTGAAGGATCCGAGGGCCCATGACAAATCTTTTCAGCCTCCTGAGAGGGAAGAGAGGCTGCCCTCTTCACGACTGTACGGGTGTGTGTGAACCGTCTTAAGTCCTTAGTGATGTGGACACCAAGGAACTTGAAGATCTCGACCCGCTTCACTACAGTCCCGTAGATGTGAATGGGGGCGTGCTCTCTTTCTCCTGTAGTCCAAGATCAGCTCCTTGGTCTTATTGACATTGAGGGAGAGACTGAGGAAGTTAATAACTTCCTGTTGGACTGGTGTTTCAACCCCATGACCTGCTGTTACACAGAGGTTAATAAATGTCCTGGAGCCAAAGTGAAATGCAGCCAAGGCCTATCATTTAGATACACAGTCTAGATCATAATCACTTCTTGAAATTTGGCAACGGGATACTGCATTTTCCCTTATGCTCACTTACGGTGAGTAGCAAAAACCTTGAAGAAGCTTAAACTCAGTGATGATGAAGAATGCTACATGAGGAATTTCCAGATGAACCTCTAAAGCTGGTGTTGGTATTTGGTATTAATTAGGAATCTCATTGACCGCTGTAAAAGCATCAGCTACTCTTCCTGGGGTCCACATGAAACATGACCCATGACATAATTCATAGCACAGAACAGTATTAGTCAAGGGCTGAAATACATACATTTAAAACGCCACACATAGTGCACATTATCAGTAAATTCACACAATGTCTTGTACAAATTACAATACAAGATATATAAAATGGCTGTGTCTCTGGGTTGGGGGACCCTTCATTGACAACGGTGGCTGTTAGCTAGATACTGTAGCCTACCGTTTCCTCAAAGTATTGAGTGCCGACCCCGTATTAGCAATCCACTTTAGGATCATCACTGATCACTATAATGGATCCCTGCTGCGCCACCCTGCTTAATGGAATCAATTACCATGAGAAGAAAAGGGAAATAATTGAATGGGAACAACAGAACAAAGTGCTGAACTGGAAGAAGACACAACAGAATTAAAGATCCCTATAAGGGAACCTCCCCAAGACACTACCATGTCAATTCTGTCCTACCTGTCCAATAATAGGATTATATTATGAGAAACTAGACACAGAACCCTTTTTGATGCAGAATCAATAAGGGGTGGAAAAGAGGACAGGAGAGAGAAAAGATTTTAGGGACCATCTGTTGAGCTCACGATGTGGTGTGTGTGTGAGAGAGAGAGTTGTAGTATCCTTTGTTTGTGTGTGTGTGTATATATATATGCTGTCTCTCCTCTTTAATGAGCAGACTGGAAATGAATAATTAGCACACATGTGCACCTGGCGCTGTCCTTCTCCTCAGGGTGTATCACTCACTCCCCCGCTGTAATTATTCTGGTGTACACAAACAAACAGTAGCTAGCGCACACTCTGGGTGAGTCCCTGTCACAACACAGCTGACTGCTAATCTAGCCTACTTAACACTGCTACTGACTCCTGCAGGTACACAGCAACCATTTAGTACTTACAATAGGTTACAGTCACAGGAGAAAAATGAGAACCATGAACTGAAAACCCCAGTCCCTCTGAAAATAGTGAAAAAGCATCAGCAAGGTTTGGACTTGATTAAATCAGTCCAAAGTAAACTCAGATCCAGAATCAGCAGAGGAGATTATCTGACTAACATTTTGTGATCCACACGTTGCCTCCCCAGGAAGCTTTTTAAAAGCCATTTTAGACCAATGGACTACTATTACTGGGAGTCCTGTCCAAAAACACACGCAGTTGGGGAAGAATTGAGTTACTCTGCTAAAAAGAGTTTAACTGTATGTTCAAAAGAATGAATCAAAACAGATTTTTGTATTTATTTTTTACTGGGTCTTGAAACTTCAATTCAGACAGGGTTGAATATTTAATGTTTGACCCCATTTAGAATTCTGGCCAGGTTAGATAATGTTTCCACAGGAAGAATCTCAAATTAAATTATTCTCGACAGGACGTGTTGTTTGGAAAGAAAATACATTGCTGTAGTTTCACTTTAGTGCACTAGAGGGCAGTGCTTTACATGGGACAAGGGGCCATGAATATAGAGGGCAGTGCTTTACATGGGACAAGGGGCCATGAATATAGAGGGCAGTGCTTTACATGGGACAAGGGTCCATGAATATAGAGGGCAGTGGTTTTACATGGGACAAGGGTCCATGAATATAGAGGGCAGTGGTTTTACATGGGACAAGGGTCCATGAATATAGAGGGCAGTGGTTTTACATGGGACAAGGGTCCATGAATATAGAGGGCAGTGGTTTTACATGGGACAAGGGCCCATGAATATAGAGGGCAGTGGTTTTACATGGGACAAGGGTCCATGAATATAGAGGACAGTGGTTTTACATGGGACAAGGGCCCATGAATATAGAGAGCAGTGGTTTTACATGGGACACGGGTCCATGAATATAGAGAGCAGTGGTTTTACATGGGACAAGGGCCCATGAATATAGAGAGCAGTGGTTTTACATGGGACAAGGGTCTATGAATATAGAGAGCAGTGGTTTTACATGGGACAAGGGCCCATGAATATAGAGAGCAGTGGTTTTACATGGGACAAGGGTCTATGAATATAGAGAGCAGTGGTTTTACATGGGACAAGGGTCCATGAATATAGAGAGCAGTGGTTTTACATGGGACAAGGGTCCATGAATATAGAGGACAGTGGTTTTACATGGGATAAATTAAAATGATTTTATCTCTGGCAATGATTCAGTTTATCAATCCCACTCCATCCATTTATCTCTATAGTCTCTCGCTCTCCATCCATCTTTCACAGAGAGAAAGAGAGAGAGAGAGGAGACTGAGACAGAACACCATAGAGAGGAATGTCCGTGGTGGTGGTGGGGTCAGTTTCTCAGCAGGAGAGTAACAAAGCCTCAAATGACTGCAGATGTACTTCTCTCTTAGGGAACTGTGGCAGGAAGGAAACCACAAACAAACAACCACTTCAGATTTGGATAGAGATCTTTCCTATGACATGTTACAAAGTGAACTGCAGAAACCTAGAACTAGAGCCCCCAGAGGAGTCAATGGGAGGGAAGAACTCCTTTGATAGGCAGAAACTCAGAGAGGAACCAGATCAAACAACCTATGATTCACAGTGATGACGGTCAGTACCAGAGGCCGGGTGACATTGGTGTTGAATCACATGTATTTTCTATGAGGAAATGAACTGACGTGAGCAGCTGGTTCTGTGTTATATCTAATTAGAATCATGACCATCAGTTAAATGGAAACAGAGGTTGGGAATTTTTACAGACAGTCAACATTGTAATGTCCCTTTATACGTCAGCAGCAAACCACAGGCACACACACACACACACACACACACACACACACACACACACACACACACACACACACACACACACACACACACACACACACACACACACACACACACACACACACACAGGCAACAATCCAACGTTTATCCATAAAAGTCCAATTTCAAAGGTTAAGTTAAGGCATTAGTTCCAAATGGTTAAGGTAAGGGTTAAAACCCCCAAAATCAAATACGAGCGCCTAGCACTGAGATTGAACAGCTGATCCTCAGAACCGGCTTACACCCATCACCTACACATATTTACAACACCCTAGCAAGCCGCAAGACAACTTGATGGTAAGAGCGCTCACTGTTGCTCCTAGTGGCTAGTTTCTAAGTCATCTCCCGACTTCCTGGATACCTGGACGGATGTCGAATTTTAGTGAACCTGGCTGTTCACTCAAATGCACCCCGTGCCTCCCTTTAGGTATGCACACACACAGAAACATTTTAACCTCAGGTCATGTCTTTATCCAGACAGAGGGCAGTGGGTTTGTTTTGTCCCTGTGTGTTTTATCGGTGTTAGAGTGGCTGGTGGTCTGTGCCAGGGATAAAGCACACTCTCTGAGAGGAATGTCAAGCGGTCATGACAGATGAAGACTATCAGAGTACATTCCCCTGGGTCCAGACCAACACACACACACACACACACGTCCTCCAATGCAATAACACCTATATGACAGTATTATAGTATAAATATACAGTACCAGTCAAATGTTTTGACACACCTACTCATTCAAGGGATTTTATTTATTTGTACTATTTTCTAGAATAGTGGAGAAATCAAAACTATGAAATAACACAGGTTAAGCAAATTAAAATACATTTTATATTTGAGATTCTTCAAAGTAGCCACCCTTTGCCTTGATGACAGCTTTGCAAACTCTCGGCATTCTCTCAACCAGTTTCAAGAGATAGTCACCTGGCATGCATTTCAATTAACAGGTGTGCCTTGTTAAAAGTTAATTTGTGGAATTTCTTTTCTTCTTAATACGTTTGAGCCAATCAGTTGTGTTGTGACAAGGTAGGGGTGATATACAGAAGACAACCAATCAGTTGTGTTGTGACAAGGTAGGGGTGATATACAGAAGACAGCCCTATTTGGTAAACGACCAAGCCACTACTATGGCAAGAACAGCTCAAACAAGCTGAGAGAAAGTGTCCATCATTACTTCAAGACATGAAGGACAGTCAATACGGAACATTAAGAACTTTAAACATTTCTTCAAGTGCAGCCGCAAAAACCATCAAGCACTACTGTATGATGAAACTGGCTCAAGTGAGGACAGCAACAGGAAAGTTACATCTGCTGCAGAGGATAAGTTCATAGCGCTTGATAGTTTTCACTCCATAATGACGAAGCAAAAACAGGTTTAGAAATGAATGGGGAAGTGGTGTATTTATCCTGGGACACAGCGGGCCCAGGTGTTTCCCATGTAGCTGACGACCCTCCCAACTCCGCCCACCGGTATCCTAATAAGGAAACAAGAACAAAGAGAGAATATGGCAGACAGAGTGGGAGGGTCGTCACCCCCCCCCCCCCCCATAAAACCGGGGACCAACAAGGACCCCGGAACATACCGACCTCTGCGTCCCCAAATTGACACAGCCTCTGCGTCCCAAATTGACACAGCCTCTGCGTCCCAAATTGACACAGCCTCTGCGTCCCAAATTGACACAGCCTCTGCGTCCCAAATTGACACAGCCTCTGCGTCCCAAATTGACACAGCCTCTGCGTCCCAAATTTGAGGGTTACATGTTCACACTTCCACTTGCCCCAGCCAACCTCCTCCTCCCCAGACCTCAGCAACCTTTGCACACAGGAAGCAACGTTTAAGAGTTCTGTGTTGCTTTGTATGTTCTAAGATCTATATGTGCTTGTCTATTTAAACAGTAACCATTTTCTCTCCTTTCTTATTTCACAGTCAATGCTACTATTTCAGTGCCACTCCTATCTTGCTCATTTCCTGGCCCCCCTTCTAAACCTTCTCCTCTCTGCTCTCAAACCTTCTCAGCAGTGTGAGGAGGACTCCTCTGTCTGCCCTTTCTTCTATCTGCTCTCAAACCCTCAAGGTCTCAGCAGTGCGAGGAGGGCTCCTCTGTCTGCTCTCAAACCCTCAAGGTCTCAGCAGTGCGAGGAGGGCTCCTCTGTCTGCTCTCAAACCCTCAAGGTCTCAGCAGTGCGAGGAGGGCTCCTCTGTCTGCTCTCAAACCCTCAAGGTCTCAGCAGTGCGAGGAGGGCTCCTCTGTCTGCTCTCAAACCCTCAAGGTCTCAGCAGTGCGAGGAGGGCTCCTCTGTCTGCTCTCAAACCCTCAAGGTCTCAGCAGTGCGAGGAGGGCTCCTCTGTCTGCTCTCAAACCCTCAAGGTCTCAGCAGTGCGAGGAGGGCTCCCCTGTCTGCTCTCAAACCCTCAAGGTCTCAGCAGTGCGAGGAGGGCTCCTCTGTCTGTTCTCAAACCCTCAAGGTCTCAGCAGTGCGAGGAGGGCTCCTCTGTCTGCTCTCAAACCCTCAAGGTCTCAGCAGTGCGAGGAGGACTCCTGTCTGCCCTTTCTCCTATCTGTCTGTCGCTCTTTCTCATAACAGTCCGTAACAACTATGTGTTGTTTCCAAACATGAACTAAGCGTCTCACAGTTTGGCTTTATCTGAACTCATGGAGTTTTACAAAAAACATGTCTATGTTGGCAATTTGTAAAGTTCTCACATAGGATTGAGAACCTTAATTAACCTGAATCACCACAGATGTCATATATCCCTGTCCACTTTATACAATTTAAATAATTTTCTAATGATCAAATGAAGCCAAAACAAATGCTAACCATATCATATGCTTTCTGTACTAATGAAATCTTTCCTTCGGGAGTCCACTGTATTTTATCTAACAATAACATGAGTTAACCTTAAAATCAGTCTCATCAATAATTTAATATATGTTGCATAGTGTGGGATACATTATCTACAGTAATTTACCATCCCTAAGAACTGCAACTTCATGCTTATAAAATCACTATTTTTCTATCTCAATGTATTTTACTGCCCTATTTGCTTAAAATATGTCCTGTCCAAACCAATGTCCAAACCCCATACAGTTTCTTCCCCTAATTATTATCGATGATAAATATGATTTCTGTTCCTGTTGTAATACCAAATCAATAGTAGCCCATTCGAAACCTTCACAGTCAGTGTTTACAACAGAATCCTGAACCTCTTCCTCACTAGGCTATTTCCCCGCTCCCCACAATTTGTCCTGTCTCAATTCCACTTTCTCCTCTGTGGTTCAAACTACAATTATGTCCAAGAGCTATAAACTCCATCATAATTAATTTACCTTGAAATCAGTATCACAAATGACCAGAAATTCATTATCCAAATGGCCCTCCCCTGAGGCTGATCAGACCACAAGGGAAAGCCATGATAGAGGTCAAAGGTTATACAACCCTTTTACAGTCGTGTTCCATACTATATTAGACATATTAAAGAACCCTTTATCTAAAGAATTCATGTGTTTAATTAAAACTCAGAAAATAAAACTCCTAATATTCCATATGTGAGTGTACCCCTTTAAGATATCTTGTCTCTGGGAAACATGGAAATCCCCTCAAACCCAAACGTTTACAACAAACAAAACCTCATAATTAGGATAACTCTATTGTACTCTCTCAAATCATAAGTTTTACATTTCCTCAATTGTTATATCTAAAAACCCATTCAGTCTCTCTTCAGTCTCCCCAAAATGCTTGGTAGGAAAACCCTGCTATTAGACACACAACTGTGATAAACGTGCACTGTCCCTTTAAAATAAAATAAACTCAACCTGCAATCCACTTTGCGGACCTGTCCACGTAATGGAAACAGATTATAACGTTAGTATACCTTATCTTCCTGTTAAACTTCACTACCTAAACTATCAAACCAAAATCAATAACCGGGGACTATTACAAAACTTTTACGGTTCAACTATTCAGACCTCCCTCTCTTATAGCCCAATATAGCCCAGTGAACTCCACCAATCAGTGATGCCCACCTAGCTATGTTGTTGCTAGTTTTAGCATCTTTTCAGACTACCCTGATGAATTTAGCTACTTTTAAAAATGTATTTGGAACTTATAACAACTTTTTGCAAAGTGACTCAAAGCTATAATGCACGCATTTCCCCTCTAAATGACACAAACAATTTTCTCTGTCACCCTCAGTCACAACATCATTGCCTAGCTGCAAAGGTGCCTTGTGAGAGACGTCAGCAGCAGGTGCTCAGGCCGTGCCCAGGCCGCAGCAACTTCAGCCAATTGCATATCATTGTTGGCTGACCGCAGCAGCAGTAGTAAGGGTTCGACAAACCAAACCCAATTAATCACAAATATTGGATCTTGAATAGAACTTACAACATAAATCAAAGAGTGTACCTGAACAACGGTCAAATCAATTTTATTCAACGCAATGACGCAGTTTTACGTTATCAAGCAACAAATCAACCTGCCTCTAGCAACTTACCCTGAAAATTAGTAGCCAACACTGCAACTAACTCTTATTCCTGCCTCTAGGCAAAAAATATACCCGCTACTCCAAATGAGTTCTGCTTTAATCCTATCGTAAGAGTAAAACCAAACTTTCCAATTTTCTCTACTCCAAAATGTAAACGTATCATGTACATATTTATAAGAAGATTTCGATGGGCACAACTCTATCGTAATTGTCTCTTCGTTATTATTTAGAATTCATTAGATTTAGGTAACTGTCTCTTCTATGATTCAGCATTTTAAATACGACTCCATTCCCAATACGTTATTCCAGCGGGCTATTTAGGCAAGACAGCGTCTTCCAACGACATCGCCCCGCTATTATTTAGAATGGATTGGTCTTTCAATTTAACCTAAACAATCTATTAAGAAAAAATTGAATTCATCCCATCTATCAATTTGAAGCTATTAAAACGTTCAGTTTATATCTTAAACAAACTCTAGCGGCCGTATCTTTGCAGGCAAAACATACAAATAGTTGAATTACAATCAAAAACTCTAGTCAGAGCATTTACCGGGAACCAAACTCAGGTCTCAAGCTTAGAAGGCAGCTATTTAACCACTGAACCACCTATTTGAATGAAGGAGCCTCCCCGCCAACAACCCTATTATTATAATTGTCTGTAGTCGCAAACGCCAGCACCGAGACAATTCCCAGAAAATAGTCCTAATTTAAAAGTCCAAGCTTTTCCCCAGCGAGGATTCTCCTTATTCTCCTTATTCTCCTTATTCTCCTTATTCTCCTTATTCTCGTTCTCTGTATGTCCCCTTCTCTTGGAACCTTCTTTCCCGGGATTCAGACAGCCCGGTATTTAACCCTCGACCTGCTGTTTCCCTTGACTATCTACACCTTTCTTTAGACTGTCTCTATACACTTCTCTCGACTCTCTCCCTTTCTCTACCTCTATTCACTTTCTCAATAAGTTTGCTAAATCCTGTCCTAGTTCGGTTAAATCTTTCCTGACTTTCCCTAGAGTAGCAATAATTATTAGATTCCTGTCTGTCCGCTCTCTCTCTCTTTGCTCTCTATCTACAGCCCACTGTAAAACCACCTCTGCCCCCTGTCCTGGGGTTCCCCTCTTCCTTTTACAGCTGCCTAATCCTTTTTCTGTCTCATCTTCTGTGTGTGTTCTTTTCTACCGCTATCCAATTACTATAGTTATGTTCTACAGTATATTTTACAATCTAGGTGTATATATTTCTATGAACTATGTACATGCTGTTTACCGTTACCTACTTACGATAGTTGCCCTCCTGCCTAACTATGTGTATGTCTCTTTAATGCGTACAATCTATGTGTATGGAATTCCATATGTGTTTCTCCTTTCTAGAAACTTTATCTATAGCGTTGACTGTCGATCGGACATTAGATCTCACTTGCACAACTATAAGCTATTACCCAGGGGCCATACATTCCTAGTTCACCTCGGGTTGTTTTAGAGGGCTTTTAAAGTACCCAAATATCTTGTATCTCACTCCGCTACATTAGGTTTCCCTCTCCTCCTTTTTTGGATATTATTTCCGTTTGGAATAGGTGAAGTTATCCTGTTCGCATAGAATTACCTTCCTTTCTCACCAAGCCTAGTTTATATCCTCACCTGTTTTAATATATCTACCGCTACCAAGACTACTTAGGTTAGGACTTTATTTAGGTATGTCTTTTGAATTGATGGCAGTCCTATTTGTACAAAACGACCTAATGTCCTATCTAACAACACCTACTATATCCCACCCTTAATAACCCTTTGGCTTGCAAGGCACGGATTTATTAATATATTTTATGGTAGTGCACCTTACCTCAGGTCATTTCGGACCTGCTACGTTATCGATATTGGTTTACAGGAATACCCTTGTATATTGGTCATACAAGTAACCCCTTGTATATTGGTCATACAAAACCCCGTAAATCTGTTTGAAATAGCGAAGCTCCTATTATTGATAAATTCGAAACATTTTAGAACATCAAACCAAAGATAACTTAAATCATTCCCCCCAAATTCGAGAATAAAGACTACTGACCTTGTCGCAGACTGGGAAAAGCAATGTTGGTTGGATCTAGTCACCATTCCTGTCAACCTGGGGTGTATACCGGCCTGTTATAGAGCCCCAATGTCAGGGGACAGGACTTTATTTTACGGAACCACAGCCCGCCCGTGCACGGTTCTCGGCTTGTTACCTTCAGATGATATTTAGATCCGGCTTCAAACGACCAATCGTTAGAGGAATTTAATTCCTATTTGTTCGTTAACCAATTCAACTGTTAGAGGAATTTAATTCCTATTTGTTCGTTAACCAATTCAATTGTAACAAAGCAAAACACTTGGTCCGTTTCTAAGAATTTGTACATTTCTTATTTGCATAAAATAGACAAAGATCAGTCTCAAAATTAATCAGTAGCGTTTATTCCCGAGAGCTCTGAACATAAAACCATGTACATTGGTTTATATACCTCACATTTTGTCATAAATGTCCCTCCTCCTCCTCTCAGATACAATGGCAATATAGTTCACAAGCCTTCTCACATTGTCTGCCACCTGTTAAACAATCTACTACAAGCCCAAGGTCTCTCCCCTCCCTGGGTGGGGACAGAATGTCCTGTAAGGAACATAGTATTCCAGCTGGTCTGACGACAGCTCCATTCGTTTCTAACAAGGAAGAGAAAGTCCTTGTTCTAATTCTTGACTAAAACTACACACTTTATATTCAGTATTGTGATTATAATAAGACTCATAGATTCATACAGTAACATGCCACTTGCCACTTGGTTTACATACTCATCTCATATGTATATACTGTACTCGATATCATCTTCTGTATCTTGCCTATGCTGCTCTGTACCATCACTCATTCATATATCCTTATGTACATATTCTTTATCCCCTTACACTGTGTATAAGACAGTAGTTTTTTTTGGAATTGTTAGTTAGATTACTTGTTCGTTATTACTGCATTGTCGGAACTAGAAGCACAAGCATTTCGCTACACTCGCATTAACATCTGCTAACCATGTGTATGTGACAAATACATTTGATTTGATTTGATTTGATTTGATTAACAGAGTAGTATTCTGTTTAGTTATAATTCTAAGCTAAATGTATATATAATTGAGTCATTATTCATAAAAATCCCATAACAAACATCCCAACAGCAAGTAGGACAAGAGTTTCAAGTCTGGGCAGGGCCTGGAAACTAACCATTATACTCTCTCTGCAGTGTGGTAAGTGTTCATGACGATTTATTAAAAGCGAACTGAACTCTGAAATACAAAACAATAAATGATGTGAACAAAACGAAAACCGAAACAGTACCGTGTGGCGACAAACACTCACACGGAAACAAACACCCACAAACCAACAGTGAAACCCAGGCTACCTAAGTATGATTCTCAATCAGAGACAACTAACGACACCTGCCTCTGATTGAGAACCATACTAGGCTGAACACAAAAACCAACATAGAAAGACAAACATAGACTGCCCACGCCAACTCACGCCCTGACCATACTAAAACATAGAATAAAAGAACAGAACTATGGTCAGAACGTGACACCAACCAATACATTCAAAGATCCCGGCTCCCACTTGTCACAAACCGGCTCAAAGCCCGAAACAAAAAGGGAGACAACGTGGAGATAAGGAGTAACAAAATATAGATTTATTAAATAAAGTAAACTAAATACAATATACAATGGTGTGTGTAATCAGTAATCAGTAGTGTAAGTGAGTGTTTTGCATGAATGTGATAATGCAGGGTGTTGAAAGGTGCCAAAGCAAACAAACAAAAGGCCACCAAGATACACAACACAATCTGTAAATGTGTCTGCATGGAGAGAGTCTCCCCCATGAATGGGAAAGTGGTGTATTTATCCTGGGACACACCGGGCCCAGGTGTGCCTGCATGGAGAGAGTCTCCCCCATGAATGGGAAAGTGGTGTATTTATCCTGGGACACACCGGGCCCAGGTGTTTCGAATGTAGCTGACGACCCTCCCAACTCCGCCCACCGGCATCCTAATAAGGAAACAAGAACAAAGAGAATACGGCAGACAAAGTGGGCGGGTCTTCACACCCGTAATAACAATGCACGGGGCGAGACCCATAATAACAATGCACGGGGCGAGACCCATAATAACAATGCATGGGACGAGACCCGTAATAACAATGCACGGGACGAGACCCGTAATAAAAAGACACGGGGCGAGACCCGTAATAACAAGACACGGGGCGAGACCTGTAATAACAAAGCATGGGACGAGACCTGTAATAACAATGCACGGGACGAGACCCGTAATAACAATGCACGGGACGAGACCCGTAATAACAAGACACGGGGCGAGACCCGTAATAACAAAGCATGGGACGAGACCTGTAATAACAATGCACGGGACGAGACCCGTAATAACAATGCATGGGACGAGACCCGTAATAACAATGCACGGGACGAGACCCGTAATAACAATGCATGGGACGAGACCCGTAATAACAATGCATGGGACGAGACCCGTAATAACAATGCACGGGACGAGACCCGTAATAACAATGCATGGGACGAGACCCGTAATAACAATGCACGGGACGAGACCCGTAATAACAATGCACGGGACGAGACCCGTAATAACAATGCACGGGGCGAGACCCGTAATAACAATGCACGGGACGAGAACCGTAATAACAAGACACGGGACGAGACCCGTAATAACAATGCATGGGACGAGACCCGTAATAACAATGCATGGGACGAGACCCGTAATAACAATGCACGGGACGAGACCCGTAATAACAATGCACGGGACGAGACTCGTAATAACAATGCACGGGACGAGACCCGTAATAACAATGCAAGGGACGAGACCCGTAATAACAATGCACGGGACGAGACCCGTAATAACAATGCACGGGACGAGACCCGTAATAACAATGCACGGGGCGAGACCCGTAATAACAATGCACGGGACGAGAACCGTAATAACAAGACATGGGACGAGACCCGTAATAACAATGCATGGGACGAGACCCGTAATAACAATGCATGGGACGAGACCCGTAATAACAATGCACGGGACGAGACCCGTAATAACAATGCACGGGACGAGACCCGTAATAACAAGACACGTGACGAGACCCGTAATAACAATGCATGGGACGAGACCCGTAATAACAATGCATGGGACGAGACCCGTAATAACAATGCATGGGACGAGACCCGTAATAACAATGCACGGGACGAGACCCGTAATAACAATGCATGGGACGAGACCTGTAATAACAAGACACAGGACGAGACCCGTAATAACAAGACACGGGACGAGACCCGTAATAATAAGACACGGGACGAGACCCGTAATAACAATGCACGGGACGAGACCCGTAATAACAAGACACGGGACGAGACCCATAATAACAAGACACGGGACGAGACCCGTAATAACAACACACGGGACGAGACCCGTAATAACAATGCACGGGACGAGACCCGTAATAACAATGCACGGGACGAGACCCGTAATAACAATGCATGGGACGAGACCCGTAATAACAATGCACGGGACGAGACCCGTAATAATAGTGCACGGGATGAGACCCGTAATAACAATGCATGGGACGAGACCCGTAATAACAATGCATGGGACGAGACCCGTAATAACAATGCACGGGACGAGACCCGTAATAACAAGACACGGGACGAGACCCGTAATAACAATGCACGGGACGAGACCTGTAATAACAAGACACGTGACGAGACCCGTAATAACAATGCACGGGACGAGACCCGTAATAACAATGCATGGGACGAGACCCGTAATAACAATGCACGGGGCGAGACCCGTAATAACAATGCATGGGACGAGACCCGTAATAACAATGCACGGGACGAGACCCGTAATAACAAGACACGGGACGAGACCCGTAATAACAAGACACGGGACGAGACCCGTAATAACAAGACACGGGGCGAGACCCGTAATAACAATGCACAAAACACGTAGCTCGAAAGTCAAAACAACAACACATGTACTCACAGGACCAACGGACATTGAAACAATTAAACCGACCAAGACAATGGGGAGCAGAGGGCACATATATACAATTACTAATCAGGGGAAATGGGAACCAGGAGTGCTTAATTAGACAGTTCAGTCAAGCCTAGAAGGTTGGTGAAGTAGAACCGCATGGAATGAGCAGCAGTACAGGGGAATCCATGACACAAAAATAAAAGAAATACCATTGGAAGTTATTCAAACTGAGCCAAATACTACTAGAAAACAACATATGTCATTTGGGAACAATTAGAACAAGATAGTCGGTTCAGTTTCAAAATATAAAGTCTAACACTTAAACACAAACCAAGGTTGTTCCATTTTAATTATTGTCAATTCAATAGATTGGAACATGGAATTTCTCCATAGAGAAATGGATTCACAGAATTGATTGGAAATTACATTCCCCAACTAACAAACACAGAACTCCTATCTGTTGCCCAACTATCAAACTCTGGTCTTCCAGAATAGCTACTGTATCTCTCCCATAGTCTGAGATCAAAGGTAGTCTAAAAGAAAATTGACCTCAGCAACCTCCAGCTGTTAGGTAAATCAGCTTGACCTCAACAACCTCCAGCTGTTAGGTAAATCAGCTTGACCTCAACAACCTCCAGCTGTTTGGTAAATCAACTTGACCTCAACAACCTCCAGCTGTTTGGTAAATCAGCTTGACCTCAACAACATCCAGCTGTTTGGTAAATCAGCTTGACCTCAACAACATCCAGCTGTTAGGTAAATCAGCTTGACCTCAAGAAACTCCAATTGTTAGGGTGCCAGAGTGTGAGAAGGATGGGAATATATATATATATATGAGTGAGTGAGTGAGTGAGTGAGTGAGTGAGTGAGTGAGTGAGTGAGTGAGTGAGTGAGTGAGTGAGCGAGTGAGTGAGCGAGTGAGCGAGTGAGTGAGAGAGTGAGTGAGAGAGTGAGAGTGAGAGAGAGAGAGAGAGAGAGAGAGAGAGAGAGAGTGAGAGAGAGAGTGAGAGAGTGTGAGAGAGAGAGAGAGAGAGAGAGAGAGAGAGAGAGAGAGAGAGAGAGAAGGTACCCAAGCAATGCAGGTGTAGAAGCACGGTGGCTAGGAAAAACTCCCTAGAAAGGCCAAAACCTAAGAAGAAACCTGGAGAGGAACCAGGCTATGAGGGGTGGCCAGTCCTCTTCTGGCTGTGCCGGGTGATTATAACAGAACATGGCCAAGATGTTCAAATGTTCATAAATGACCAGCATGGTCAAATAATAATAATCACAGTAGTTGTCGAGGGTGCAGCAAGTCAGCACCTCAGGAGTAAATGTCAGTTGGCTTTTCATAGCCGATCATTAAGAGTATCTCTACCACTCCTGCTGTCTCTAGAGAGTTGAAAACAGCAGGTCTGGGACAGGTAGCACGTCTGATGAACAGGTCAGGATTCCATAGCCGCATGCAGAACAGTTGAAACTGGAGCAGCAGCACGGCCAGGTGGACTGGGGACAGCAAGGAGTCATCATGCCAGGTCCTGTGGCATGGTCCTAGGGCTCAGGTCCTCAGAGAGAAAGAGAGAAAGAGAGAATTAGAGAGAGCATACTTAAATTCACACAGGACAACGGATAAGACAGGAGAAGTACTCCAGATATAACAAACTGGCCCTAGCCACCCTGACACATAAACTACTGCAGCATAAATACCGGAGGCTGAGAAAGGAGGGGTCAGGAGACACTGTGGCCCCATCCGATGATGGGTCATGATAGGACTGTGCCAGCTGAGGAGGGTACAGAGGTGGCACTGCCAACATGGGAGAGAAATGTGTGCGTTTGCGTGCGTGTATTAGTATGTGTGTTTGTGTGTGACAGTATGACAGCATCTAGCATACAGCTTCCTTTGGGATGGATTTAAAGTATGTGACACCTGCATTGTCAAACATCTCATTCCAAAATCATGGACATGGATATGGAGTTGTTCCCCCTTTTTGCTGCTATAACAGCATCCACTCTTCTGGGAAGGCTTTCCACTAGATGTTGGAACATTGCTGCTATAACAGCCTCCACTCTTCTGGGAAGGCTTTCCACTAGATGATGGAACATTGCTGCTATAACAGCCTCCACTCTTCTGGGAAGGCTTTCCACTAGATGTTGGAACATTGCTGCTATAACAGCCTCCACTCTTCTGGGAAGGCTTTCCACTAGATGATGGAACATTGCTGCTATAACAGCCTCCACTCTTCTGGGAAGGCTTTCCACTAGATGTTGGAACATTGCTGCTATAACAGCCTCCACTCTTCTGGGAAGGCTTTCCACTAGATGATGGAACATTGCTGCTATAACAGCCTCCACTCTTCTGGGAAGGCTTTCCACTAGATGATGGAACATTGCTGCTATAACAGCCTCCACTCTTCTGGGAAGGCTTTCCACTAGATGATGGAACATTGCTGCTATAACAGCCTCCACTCTTCTGGGAAGGCTTTCCACTAGATGATGGAACATTGCTGCTATAACAGCCTCCACTCTTCTGGGAAGGCTTTCCACTAGATGTTGGAACATTGCTGCTATAACAGCCTCCACTCTTCTGGGAAGGCTTTCCACTAGATGTTGGAACATTGCTGCTATAACAGCCTCCACTCTTCTGGGAAGGCTTTCCATTAGATGATGGAACATTGCTGCTTGGCCTTGCTTCCATTCAGCCACAGGAGCATTATTGAGGTCGGGCAGTAATATTGGGGGATTAGGCCTGGCTCACAGTCAGCCTTCCAATTCATCCCAAAGGCCTGTTGATCTTAGGCATGTGTGTGGCTGCTCAGCCATGGAAACCCATTTCGTAAAGCTCCCGACTAACAGTTTTTGTGTTGACGTTGCTTCCATAGGCAGTTTGGAACTCTGTGGTGAGTGTTGCAACTGAAGACAGATGATTTTTATGCCCTACACGCTTCAGCACTCTACAGTCCTGTTCTTGTGAGCTTGTGTGGCCTACCACTTCGTGGCTGAGCCTTTGTTGGTCCTAGATGTTTCTACTTTGCAATAGCAGAACTTACGGTTGACTGGGGCAGCTCGAGCAGGGTAAAAATTTGACGAACTGACTTGTTGGAAAAGTGGCATCCTATGATGGTGCCATGTTGAAAGTCACTGAGCTCTTCAGTAAGGCAGTTATAATGTTTGTCTATGGAGATTGCATGGCTGTGTGCTTGATTTTATAGACCTGTCAGCAAAGGGTGTGGCTGAAATAGCCAAACCACTAATTTGAAGGTGTGTTCACATACATTTGTATGTACGAAATGCATTCTTCATTTTTATTTTTACCCCTTTTTCTCTCCAATTGGTAGTTACAGTCTTGTCCCATACGGACTCGGGAGAAGCGAAGGTCAAGGGCCATGTGTCCTCCGAAACATGACCCTGCCAAGCCGCACTGCTTATTGACACACTGCTCGCTTAACACGGAGGCCAGCCGTACCAATGTGTCGGAGGAAACACTGTACATCCGGCAACCGTGTCAGCATGCATGAACCCTGCACGCCACAGGACTCGCTAGCTCGCGATGGGACAAGAACATCCCTGCCGGCCAAACCCTCCCCTAACCCGGACGACGCTGGGTCAATTGTGCACTGTCTCATGGGTCTCCCCAGTTGCGGACAGCTGTGACACAGCCCGGTCTGTAGTGACGCTTCAAGCACTACTATGTAGTGCCTTAGACCGCTGCGCCACTTGGGAGGCCCTAGAAATGTCTTCTTGTACATGTAAACTTTCTTATGCCTTAATTGCAAACTTATATGGGATTTGTAAATATGAATAAAAACATGTATCATAAACTGACCCAATGGGCACACACTGGTTGAATCAACATTGTTTCCAGGTCCTTTCAATTAAATTGAACTAATGTGGAACAGACATTGAATTGATGTCTGTGTCCAGTGGATAAGGAGAAAGCCCTGAGCTATTTAGATCTGTGATTGGCTAAGATAATGGAGGGGGAAAAATAGAGAGGCTACGTTCCGGAGGACAATGCCCCGCTTTTACATGTGAATTCTTAAAGAGATGGGTGGGGTTAAGGTTTAAAAGGGTGTGAATGATGCTGAATGGGCATAAACAAAGAAGAGCTAGAGACGCCAGAGAGACTCCAGTAAGATGAAAAATAATTCAAGGGCATTTCCTCCCACTTGTCTACAAAGTGGGATAACAAGTTGATCAAATTTCAAAGAAGCACAAACTTTCCCATGTTTTCCCCAACTGATTTGTTATAAACAAACCTTCCTGAATTCGATCACACATTTTCCCGGAGGAAATGAAACGAAACAAGCAAACAGTCGAGGAGGACTAACCACAATAAGTAATGCAATATGCTCACAATGACTCCAACTATTTTAAAAGGCTACAGGATGTGGATTCATATGCATGCTATTATTGTGTGATATATTTAATGTGAAATCCATCAAATTGTTATCTACTGCAATCTACTGTAAAATTCTACTGAACCACTTTGCACAGACGCTAATTCAACCTAGCATGATGCTGCCACCACCATGCTTCATCATAGGGATGGTGCCAGGTAAAATTTTTTCAGGCCATAGCGTTCAATCTTAGTTTCATCAGACCAGAGAATCTTTTTTCTCATGGTCTGAGAGTCTTTAGGTGCCTTTTGGCAAACTCCAAGCTGGCTTTCATGTGTCTTTTACTGAGGAGGGGCTTCTGTCTGGCCACTCTACCATAAAGGCCTGATTGGTGGAGTGTTGCAGAGATGGTTGTCCTTCTGGAAGTTTCTCCCATCTCCACAGAGAACCTCTAGAGCTCTGTAAGAGTGACCATTGGGTTCTTGGTCACCTGCCTGACCAAGGCTCTTCTCTCCTGATTGCTCATTTTGGCCGGGGGGCCAGATCTAGAATGAGTCCTGGTGGTTCCAAACTTCTTCCATATAAGATTGATGGAGGCCACTGTGTTTTTGGGGACCTTCAATGCTGCAGAAATGCCAGAAATGACACAATTCTGTCTCAGACTTCTACGGACAATTCCTTTGACCTCATAGCTTGGATTTTGTTATTATTATTATTAGTTATTACAAAAAAACATTATGTGGAATTGTGACCAAGTGATTGTTGATAACATCCTCAATCAATATTTCTGTTAAGTCTCTGCTTCCTGTCTCAAAATCATCCAGACACTCATTCATATTCTGTTTCTCTCTCTGTGTGTGTGTGTGTGTGTGTGTGTGTGTGTGTGTTTGCCTGTCCAATATCTCCCCATGTGTGCACTTACCTAATGCTTGATCACACGTTTTATTCCACCTTATGTCACTTATATTGTCTTCATCCTCAATGATGACAATAGTGAGCAAGAAACAGCAATATCAGCATTATTCCTACACTATACAGTAAATAAAACAGACAACAAGTCATGAAAACCATCACGTTCTAGGTTATTACATTCTCTATTACCCCAGAAGAACACTACCGCTCTTCCTATTGTCTATGTCAGGGCTCTCCAGCACTGTTCCTGCAGAGCTATCATCCTGTAGGTTATAACTCCAACACTGTTCCTGCAGAGCTATCATCCTGTAGGTTATAACTCCAACACTGTTCCTGGAGAGCTATCATCCTGTAGGTTATAACTCCAACACTGTTCCTGGAGAGCTATCATCCTTTAGGTTATAACTCCAACACTGTTCCTGGAGAGCTATCATCCTTTAGGTTATAACTCCAACACTGTTCCTGCAGAGCTACCATTCTGTAGGTTTTAACTCCAACACTGTTCCTGCAGAGCTACCATCCTGTAGGTTATAACTCCAACACTGTTCCTGCAGAGCTACTATCCTGTAGGTTATAACTCCAACACTGTTCCTGCAGAGCTACTATCCTGTAGGTTATAACTCCAACACTGTTCCTGGAGAGCTATCATCCTGTAGGTTATAACTCCAACACTGTTCCTGGAGAGCTACTATCCTGTAGGTTATAACTCCAACACTGTTCCTGCAGAGCTACTATCCTGTAGGTTATAACTCCAACACTGTTCCTGCAGAGCTACCATTCTGTAGGTTTTAACTCCAACACTGTTCCTGCAGAGCTACTATCCTGTAGGTTATAACTCCAACACTGTTCCTGCAGAGCTACCATCCTGTAGGTTTTAACTCCAACACTGTTTCTGGAGAGCTACTATCCTGTAGGTTATAACTCCAACACTGTTCCTGCAGAGCTACTATCCTGTAGGTTATAACTCCAACACTGTTCCTGCAGAGCTACTATCCTGTAGGTTATAACTCCAACACTGTTCCTGCAGAGCTACTATCCTGTAGGTTATAACTCCAACACTGTTCCTGCAGAGCTACCATCCTGTAGGTTATAACTCCAACACTGTTCCTGCAGAGCTACCATCCTGTAGGTTTTAACTCCCCTGATTTAGTTAATCACCAGCTGATTATTAGAATCAGGTGTGCTAGATTAGCGTTGGAGTGAAAGCGTACGGGATGGTAGCTCCCCAGGAACTAGGTTGGAGAGCAGTATCGTCCCCCCCCCCCCCCAAAAAGCCATATTGCAACCTATGTATTGTGATAATAGTGTTGTTTTCTCTATAATCTGTTAGTTCATATGCCTCGACACTGTGATATATAGGCCCAAGGCCGAGACAATAAGAAGACACAGTGGCAGAATAAATTCAACCACACCTTTGTTTCATCAAAACCGGAGAGCAAAAACTGTCAGGTGAAGTCCACAAAAAAATATTGCATGTAACAAACAGTTCCATGACCTGCAGCACGGTCAAACAAGGTCATGTTTCCAACATTTATGGACCACTTAACAATTATTGATGTAGAACCACGGAGAGTTACCACAAGTCGCAAAGAAAACAGGAGCTGCCTCCACTATTCCAGCACCATTTCAATTAAAACATTTCAACATCATCAAATCACCTCTGCTAAATGCTCTATGACTCTGTCATATAGTACACACTTTTAGTGTTTGTTGTCCTAGGCCACCTGGCTAAAATGCTTGCTCGCTAGCCTAACTACCTATCATGGGAAATGATGCGCCAGTCCAGCTAGTTAACATTAGCATATTACATCTAGCTTAATGTTGAACTTCCATCCTCTCAGGCCAGGGGCAAAATGTATGAATAGCCACCGGAGGACAACGAAACAACGAGATGCAAACATTTTTTTGTTGGTAAATGTCGTTTGGCTTCTGACTTGATTGGTCTGAAGCCAAATCCAAACGGGCTTACCATGACACCTTTTTTTGGTGCGTCAGGACCATTGACAGTTGAGCTCACCCAGTTTAGCTCAACGGTGGTTGGCTACTATTTTATACTATTTGGGAGAAATGTATGTTTAGAAACAATATATATTGGTACATTTTTGGGGGAAGCCTGGCTTTCCTTGGCATCCATGAATAGACGCCACTGGTTGGAGACCCCTGCCCTGTCTCAATGTCTCGTCTTCTATTTCCCACTGTTTTCTCCTCTCTTCTTTGGCCCAGAAACCCCATTTCTCCATTTTCTCCTCTCTTCTCCATGACAGGAGGAGCTAAGTGTTTATTAAATCCCTCACTCTGAGTGACAGCTGAGCCTCTCCTCTGATGCTCAAGTGTGTGTGTGTAAGTGTGTGTGTGAATGTGTGTATGTGTGTGAGTGTGTTTGTGAGTGTGTGTGTGTGTGTGTGTGTGTGTGTGTGTGTGTGTGTGTGTGTGTGTGTGTGTGTGTGTGTGTGTGTGTGTGTGTGAGTGTGTGTGTGTGTGAGTGTGTGTGTGTGAGTGTGTGTGTGTGTGTGTGTGTGTGTGTGTGTGTGTGTGTGTGTGTGAGTGTGTGTGTGAGTGTGTGTGTGTGTGAGTGTGTGTGTGTGAGTGTGTGTGTGAGTGTGTGTGTGTGTGTGTGTGTGTGTGTGTGTGTGTGTGTGTGTGTGTGTGTGTGTGTGTGTGTGTGTGAGTGTGTGTGTGTGAGTGTGTGTGTGTGAGTGTGTGTGTGAGTGTGTGTGTGTGAGTGTGTGTGTGAGTGTGTGTGTGAGTGTGTGTGTGTGAGTGTGTGTGTGTGTGTGTGTGTGTGTGAGTGTGTGTGTGTGTGTGTGTGAGTGTGTGTGTGTGTATGAGTGTGTGCATTTGTGAATGTTTCTCATCACTGCTTGTCCACGCCTCTTAGCAGAATGATCCAGAAAATTATAAAAGGATGTTGGGAGTGAACTTCTTAAAAGGACGCAGTGACCTTATTAAAAAGCACTTAAAAAGACAGCCCTTTATCCTGCGTCTTTTGAAGAGACACACCTTCATAGATTTGCTACAGTGGTTGGGGCTACGGTTTGTATTAAGGCTTGTTTCACCATCTAAACAGTCTGAGAACATGGTCATCTCATTCAAAGCAAGAGCCTGGGTGAGAGTAAAAGGTGAGAGGAGAGGGGTTGACTGAGCCTATGCATACAACTACAGAGTAATCTAGGAATTTGTAGTTATTTATAAAAAATGGATCCTTAAATTGTGTAATTTGTCAGTGACCTATCCCTTTAAGGGAGTTGGGAAATTGTTGAGGGGGGGGGCGATTATAGCGTCAAAAAGGTATTGGAGCAGGGCTTTCTACAGACAGGATTTCAATTTGATCAGTCTTTTTTTGCCGTGAAATTTCCCGAACCACTGGAAATGTAGATGAGCTTGGTGATTTACATAAATTCACTGAAAACCCTAACGTGCTGTTATATCAGTGGTATTGTGCTTTTCATGTAGCCTTACATTTACTAACAGCCTAACTACATTATGGACTACACTTTCAAATTATTTTTGCTGTGACAATGTATAAAAAAAAGGCAATCTTGAAAATTTGACATAAACTCACCTTCCTGAATTCAGTCACATACACAGAGTGTACAAAACATTAGAAAACACCTGCACTTTCCATGACATACACTGACCCGGTGAGTCAAGGTGAAAGCTATGATTCCTTATTGATGTCACTTCTTATATCCACTTCAATCAGTGTAGATGAAGGAGGAGGAGAAGGATTTTAAAGACTTGAGACAATTGAGACATGGATTGTGTATGAGGGTGAATGGGCAAGACAAAATATTTAAGTGCCTTTGAAGAGGGTATGGTAGTAGGTGTCAGGCGCACCGGTTTGTGTCAAGAACTGCAACGTTGCTGGGTTTTCACACTCAATAGTTTCCTGTGTGTAATGACTAATTCAAAGCGTGACCACAGATCCCTCGCAATGACTCCAAACTATTTCAAAAGCCCCCACGATGTGGATTCATATGTATGCTATTATTGTGGAATACATTTCATCTAAAATGCAACAAATTGTTATGATGAAATAATGGAACATTTAATCTATGCAATCCATGGATTTAAATATTAGAACTCAATGTTTTATCATGTGTACTGGAGTGAGAGGGTGGGTGTGTGAAGGCCGGTATATTCCTGCTCGTTTGCGACATCTACTGGCCAGGAGAGAGGATGGCCCAGAATGGGTAAGGGCCTAATACACACACACCTGTATATAATTAACTTGGAGGTTGGGCTGTTGCTGTTTTAACCTGGCTGGATTAGTGTTTTGGGTCTGGAGCAGCAAGAGCTGACATGCAGGGCCCTCCAACACTGGGAGGGATATTGAACCCAACTGAACAGGAACCAGTAAGGACAAGCCTGTTGGATTTTTGGTTTTCTTTTTTTCCCCTGATACGCCAGTTAACAGCTTAGTTGTCAGGTGGCAGAGAGGGACCGGAAGACCGTTGTAGAAAGGCTCAAAGACAGCTAGGTTTTGGGGTAATTGTTACCCAGCGCTGTGGCACATTCTGTTGTCTCATTTATTCTGAGTCGTTTCCCTGGATGGCCATGTTGGTCTACGCTTGTGTTACTTCACACTCTCGTCTCTCGTCAGTTAATGGCCAGCCGGAACCTCGCTGACCGCTACAGATGCAATCTACCACACTGGAATGGTTTCACTCACACAGGCATATGATGTCAGTAGGCTATTTGAAAATAAAGATAATTCTTTCTTTAGCACACTAGGAGTACTTGTGACCAATTGATTGTTGAAAACATCCTCAATAAATTGTTCTGCTTATTCTCTGCTTCCCGGAAACGAATAAATACGCATTTTGACGTCATAGATTTAGCCGGTGGTAACTTGTGGTATATCCACCTGCTTAAATGCAGTTTTAACCAATTAGCATTCAGGATTAGATCCACCCATTGTATAATTGATAATAAAGAACAATAACTACAGAAAACATTGTGGAATTGTGACCAATTGATAACATCCTTAATCAATTATTCTGCTTATTCTCGGCTTCCTGTCTGAAAATCATCCAGACATAAAGTCATATTCTGTTTCTGACCGTGTGTCTGTCTCCCTATGTGTGAACTTACCTCATGCTTTATCACACGTTTTATTGCACCTTATGTCACTTATATTGGCTTCACCCTTAATGATGACAAGAATGAGCAAGAAACAGCATTATCAGCTTTATTCGTTCACAATACAGAAAACTGACACCATATCATGAAAACCATAATTTCCTAGGTTATTACAATCTCTATTACCCCAGAAGAACACTCCCTCTCTTTCCTATTCTCTATGTCAATTACTCTTCATATAGTTCCCTCTGTTTGTCTCCTCTCTGCTTTGGCCCAGAAACCCCATGTCTCCATTGTCTCCTCTCTGCTTTGGCCCAGAAACCCCATGTCTCCATTGTCTCCTCTCTGCTTTGGCCCAGAAACCCCTTGTCTCCATTGTCTCCTCTCTGCTTTGGCCCAGAAACCCCATGTCTCCATTGTCTCCTCTCTGCTTTGGCCCAGAAACCCCATGTCTCCTCTCTGCTTTGGCCCAGAAACCCCATGTCTCCATTGTCTCCTCTCTGCTTTGGCCCAGAAACCCCATGTCTCCATTGTCTCCTCTCTGCTTTGGCACAGAAACCCCATGTCTCCATTGTCTCCTCTCTGCTTTGGCCCAGAAACCCCATGTCTCCATTGTCTCCTCTCTGCTTTGGCCCAGAAACCCCATGTTGTTTTCTCCTCTCTGCTTTGGCCCAGAAACCCCATGTTGTTTTCTCCTCTCTGCTTTGGCCCAGAAACCCCATGTTGTTTTCTCCTCTCTGCTTTGGCCCAGAAACCCCGTGTCTCCATTTTCTCCTCTCTGCTTTGGCCCAGAAACCCTGTGTCTCATTTCCTCCTCTCTGCTTTGGCCCAGAAACCCCTTGTCTCCATTTTCTCCTCTCTGCTTTGGCCCAGAAACCCATTGTCTCCATTTCTCCTCTCTGCTTTGGTCCATAAACACTGTGTTTCCATTTTCTCCTCTCTGCTTTGGCCCAGAAACCCCATGTCTCCATTTCTCCTCTCTGCTTTGGCCCAGAAACCCCATGTCTCCATTACTTCTCTCTGCTTTGGCCCAGAAACCCCTTGTCTCCATTTTCTCCTCTCTGCTTTGGCCCAGAAACCCCTTGTCTCCAATTTCTCCTCTCTGCTTTGGCCCAGAAATCCCATTTCTCAATTCTCTCCTCTGCTCCATGACAGGAGGAGCTTAGAGTTTAAACCCATCACTCTGAGTGACAGCTGAGCCTCTCCTCTGATTTTCTGGTTTGTGTGTGTGTGTGTGTGTGTGTCTGTGTGTGTGTGTGAGAATGTTTCTCATCACCGCTCGCCATGCCTGATAGCAGAATAATTCCTGAAAGATTCAGAAAAGAATAAAAGGATGTTGGGAGTGAACTAAAAGGACATGGTGACCTTGAAAAGTCCTGCGTCTTTTGAAGAGACACACCTCCATAGAGTTGCTACAGTGGTTGGGTATACAGGTTTTGTATTTCAGGCTAAACAGCCTGAGAACATAGTCATCTCATTAAAACAAATGGTCTGGTTTAGAGCTGCAGAGAGAGGAGAGGGATTGACTGAGCCAACACTCCACAGTTAAGTTTAGGCATTCATTTCTAGTGGTTAAAGTAAGGTGTATGGTTTGGCAAAAGGGTACAACAGAAACATATCTAAATGAGTGTCAAGCACTGGGATTGAACCCACAATCCTTGGAGACCCTAGTGGATGGTATTGAC
The DNA here is from genome assembly GCF_002021735.2 of Oncorhynchus kisutch. Taxonomy (NCBI): domain Eukaryota; kingdom Metazoa; phylum Chordata; class Actinopteri; order Salmoniformes; family Salmonidae; genus Oncorhynchus; species Oncorhynchus kisutch. Next base: position 85,868,021 of record NC_034188.2, on the reverse strand, counting down.
GGCACCTCCTGACGTCTTGGACAAACGTCTAACACTGGAGAGAGAGAGAGTCTCTCTGACAGAAATTGTTAGAAAATAACAGAATGAGAGTGTGAGAGAGACAGAAAGCCGGGGGAGAAGAGAATACAGTCTACATCTTATGGACGGTACGTTATAAGACTGGCTCTGATGATCAAATTCCTAACTTGAGATGGACAATTCGCATTTTCATTAAATCATATCGGGATATTTGAACAACATGTTTTGAGTTGTTCTGTAGATCTCAAGTTACGACTTGGCCCAGAGTGAGCTGTGTTTGGAGTTTTTGGACTGACATCAGCACAGACCTGGGATAAGATTATACTCCCCATATCATAACCTTAATCATTAGTTAGAGAAAAACAAAGTTGACCTTAGACCAGTGTCTGGGGCCTACGTCATGTGAATCATAAAACATCACCCATAAAATAAAGTAACATTTCAAACATAAGAGTCCTAATGATCCTTAATGTCCTAAATGACCAACAGTGGACTGCTCATTTCCTCTGTCAATTCCAAATTCTCTTTCTTCCTCTCCCGTCAACACCCTCACCCAGGTGACTGAGAATACTCTTCCTTCTTCTCAGACTCACGTCTAAACTCTCACCCAGGTGACTCTAAGAATACTCTTCCTTCTTCTCAGACTCACGTCTAGACTTTCACCCAGGTGACTGAGAATACTCTTCCTTCTTCTCAGACTCACGTCTAGACTTTCATCCAGGTGACTGAGAATACTCTTCCTTCTTCTCAGACTCACGTCTAGACTCTCACCCAGGTGACTGAGAATACTCTTCCTTCTTCTCAGACTCACGTCTAGACTTTCACCCAGGTGACTCTAAGAATACTCTTCCTTCTTCTCAGACTCACATCTAGACTTTCACCCAGGTGACTGAGAATACTCTTCCTTCTTCTCAGACTCACGTCTAGACTTTCATCCAGGTGACTCTAAGAATACTCTTCCTTCTTCTCAGACTCACGTCTAAACTCTCACCCAGGTGACTCTAAGAATACTCTTCCTTCTTCTCAGACTCACGTCTAGACTTTCATCCAGGTGACTGAGAATACTCTTCCTTCTTCTCAGACTCACGTCTAAACTCTCACCCAGGTGACTCTAAGAATACTCTTCCTTCTTCTCAGACTCACGTCTAGACTTTCATCCAGGTGACTCTAAGAATACTCTTCCTTCTCAGACTCACGTCTAGACTTTCACCCAGGTGACTCTAAGAATACTCTTCCTTCTTCTCAGACTCACGTCTAGACTTTCATCCAGGTGACTGAGAATACTCTTCCTTCTTCTCAGACTCACGTCTAAACTCTCACCCAGGTGACTGAGAATACTCTTCCTTCTTCTCAGACTCACGTCTAAACTCTCACCCAAGTGACTCTAAGAATACTCTTCCTTCTTCTCAGACTCACGTCTAGACTTTCACCCAGGTGACTGAGAATACTCTTCCTTCTTCTCAGACTCACGTCTAAACTCTCACCCAGGTGACTGAGAATACTCTTCCTTCTTCTCAGACTCACGTCTAAACTCTCACCCAGGTGACTGAGAATACTCTTCCTTCTTCTCAGACTCACGTCTAGACTCTCACCCAGGTGACTGAGAATACTCTTCCTTCCTCTCAGATTCACGTCTAAACTCTCACCCAGGTGACTGAGAATACTCTTCCTTCCTCTCAGACTCACGTCTAGACTCTCACCCAGGTGACTGAGAATACTCTTCATTCCTCTCAGACTCACGTCTAGACTCTCACCCAGATGGCTCTGAGAATACTCTTCCTTCCTCTCAGACTCACGTCTAGACACTCACCCAGATGGCTCTGAGAATACTCTTCCTTCCTCTCAGACTCACGTCTAGACTCTCATCCAGGTGACTGAGAATGCTCTTCCTTCCTCTCAGACTCACGTCTAGACTCTCACCCAGATGTCTTTGAGAATACTCTTCCTTCCTCTCAGACTCACGTCTAGACTCTCACCCAGGTGACTGAGAATGCTCTTCCTTCCTCTCAGACTCACGTCTAGACTCTCACCCAGATGTCTTTGAGAATACTCTTCCTTCCGCTCAGACTCACGTCTAGACTCTCAACCAGATGACCCTGAGAATACTCTTCCTTCCTCTCAGACTCACGTCTAGACTCTCACCCAGATGGCTCTGAGAATACTCTTCCTTCCTCTCAGACTCACATCTAGACCCTCACCCAGAACACCCATATCACCCTGAGACCTCACTTGTTTACTAAGTTAATCGGCATGACCCTTTAGTGAACTCTGGGGATGGTCATATACTATATGGTTCATTAGGCCTTTAATCTCTATATACTATACCTCTCTAAAGTAAGATAACTTACAGAACTGTATTAAAATGTGCATTCCATGGATCATTTAGCCATTTGATTTAGAATTTTAGACCCCTTTCATGTATAAAAATATATATATATGTATATGCAAAGACATCTCTAGCTTAAACTGGAAGATTCTTTGTTATGTTATGTTTGTTATGTTGTTATGTTATGCATCGGATTTTTAACTGGGTATTAGTTAGTGGGTTCTACAAACATGAACTGTTGCTACAAAATCAACAATGCTTACTGTCTCTCTGTCATGTTGTCTACTCACAATGTGTTTCCATATCTAATCATTTCACTAAAACAGAACAGAGCTGTTCAGTGTTATCAAGAAGTGGACACGTTTTCAAGTACACACAGCAGGGAATGTTACAGACATTGGTATGGCTCAAACATATCTACAGTATAACCTGTCTCTGTCAAACTGAAAGGAACGTGGGATGACATCATCAGTCTGATAAGGTCTGTATGCATCAATGGCTCATCATAGTATGAGGGTCATCTCCTGTATGGGTTTGGGTTAGTCTGTATGCATCAGAGGGTCATAGTATGAGGGTCACCTCCTTTATGAGAAAGAGTCTATGAATGAGGACATGGCCACAGAGGAACAGCTGAGGAACACAGGGTCATTCCATATGCGTTGCTATACAGGAGAGACTGATGGGGTCATTCCACGCTTGTGATTACATGTTTTGCTATGCAGGAGAGAATGATGGGGTCATTCCACGCCATGTTTTGCTATGCAGGAGAGAATGATGGGGTCATTCCACGCCATGTTTTGCTATGCAGGAGAGAATGATGGGGTCATTCCACGCTTGTGATTACATGTTTTGCTATGCAGGAGAGAATGATGGGTGATCACTTTCCTTTATTGAGGAAACATGTATTACTATAATCAAATTTCCATCCAACCTTTTAATACGAGTAAAGTACGTTGGATAAAAAATATTATGACAGGCCTGATGGAGTGTTTTAATAAATAAAACTAACATAACACAAGAGACACGAACAACGCACAGACTAAACACTGGAACAGAAACAATAACACCTGGGGAAGGAACCAGAGTAACAGATAAAGGGAAGGTAATCAGGGAAGAGACGGAGTCCAGGGGAGTCTGATGACGCGCAGGTGCGCGTAACGTTGGTGACAGGTGCGCATAACGATGGTGACAGGTGCGCGTAACGATGGTGACAGGTGCGGGAAACGATGGTGACAGGTGTGTGCCATAATGAGCAGCCTGGTGACCTAGAGACCAGAGAGGAAACACAGGTGACAGTACCCCCTCCCCGACGTGATCAGGAGCAGACACCTCTGCTGATGCGCGGGAACCTGTCGCCGGCTGGGATAAGGGAACCTGACAGATGGCTGAGGCAAGTGATCCTCTGACGAGCCAGTGGAAGCAGGGGAGCCTGGTGATCTGGTGAAGGCATGAAAACCCGAAGAGCCTGCTGAGGCAGGGGAGCCTAGTGATCTGGTGAAGGCATGAAAACCCGAAGAGCCTGCTGAGGCAGGGGAGCCTAGCGATCTGGTGAAGGCATAAAAACCCGAAGAGCCTGCTGAGGCAGGGGAGCCTAGCGATCTGGTGAAGGCATGAAAACCCGAAGAGCCTGCTGAGGCAGGGGAGCCTAGCGATCTGGTGAAGGCATGAAAACCCGAAGAGCCTGCTGAGGCAGGGGAGCCTAGCGATCTGGTGAAGGCATGAAAACCCGAAGAGCCTGCTGAGGCAGGGGAGCCTAGCGATCTGGTGAAGGCATAAAAACCCGAAGAGCCTGCTGAGGCAGGGGAGCCTAGCGATCTGGTGAAGGCATGAAAACCCGAAGAGCCTGCTGAGGCAGGGGAGCCTAGCGATCTGGTGAAGGCATAAAAACCTGAAGAGCCTGCTGAGGCAAGGGAGCTTAGCGATCTGGTGAAGGCATGAAAACCCGAAGAGCCTGCTGAGGCAGGGGAGCCTAGCGATCTGGTGAAGGCATAAAAACCTGAAGAGCCTGCTGAGGCAGGGGAGACGAGTGATCTGGTGAAGGCATGAAAACCCGAAGAGCCTGCTGAGGCAGGGGAGCCTAGCGATCTGGTGAAGGCATGAAAACCTGAAGAGCCTGCTGAGGCAGGGGAGCCTAGCGATCTGGTGAAGGCATAAAAACCCGAAGAGCCTGCTGAGGCAGGGGAGCCTAGCGATCTGGTGAAGGCATAAAAACCCGAAGAGCCTGCTGAGGCAGGGGAGCCTAGCGATCTGGTGAAGGCATAAAAACCCGAAGAGCCTGCTGAGGCAGGGGAGCCTAGCGATCTGGTGAAGGCATAAAAACCCGAAGAGCCTGCTGAGGCAGGGGAGCCTGGCGATCTGGTGAAGGTATGAAAGCCTGTAGCCTGTCCCGGACCCGAAGTCATTCCACCTGACACACACACACACACACACAAAAAACACTCCCTTATGCTTCCCTTGGGTGAGGCGTTATTCTGTAATGATGTGAGCTGAGAGTCAGGAAGCAAGTTCAGGGAGTGTTTTAATAAATAAATAACATAAAACAAGAAACATGAACAACGCACAAACACTGGAACAGAAACAATAATGTCTGGGGAAGGAACCAAGGGAGTGACATACATGGTGCGTGTAATGAAGGTGACAGGTGTGCGGCATAACGAGCAGCCTGGTGACCTAGAGACTGGAGAGGAAGCACAAGTGACAAGAACATTCCAAATGTCGACAAAACAAAATAAACTAAACAAATGTGGGATCTTTTTGTGTAAAATGAATTAGCGAGAAATCTCTTTGTATAAAAACACTTTTATGCGCAAATATTCATATAATAACCATAACATCGAAGTAAACTTGGAGTCACGGGATGTCATGATGTGTGGTCCTCCCACTACAACTCGTTGGGAAAGCATGCAGTTTATCGCACTTTGTGACATCGGCTTTGTAAATACATTTTGATTAGAAATTAGGCTACAGATTAAATAAGATATGATGGACTTCCACTCTGCTGACCATACAGGACTAATAAAGGTACATTTAAAAAAAATGAATTATGTTTGAATTCTGATTCATCAGAGGTTGCTGTGGTAACTGCAGCACTGGTACTTTGTGCCTCTGTATATAATGCAACAACCTTTACCAATATAACTTTTTGTTCCGGTACATTGGAATTTAACTTCAAAAGGACATTTTTTCTGCACTACGTCATCACACACAGCCATTTTATCTGAAACAAGTCAATTTGATGGAAACACAATCTCTGGTGGGAAAATGCTCATATTGTTTTTATGCAAATTGTAGAATATTCACATGAAAATCTATTGCCAATTGGATAGAAACCTAGTTTATGATGGTAATATGTGGTTGTCTCACCTAGTTATCTGTTGGATAGAAACCTAGCTTATGATGGTAATATGTGGTTGTCTCACCTAGTTATCTGTTGGATAGAAACCTAGTTTATGATGGTAATATGTGGTTGTCTCACCTAGTTATCTGTAAATCGCTCTAGATAAGAGCGACTGCTAAATAACAAAATAAGAACTAATTAGAGGCACACTAACACAAAGAGCAATGCAAAATATCCTACATCAACTAATATAAATATATATATATAGTACCCTAGCACTTTGCAGATTGTGCAGCCATTCCTTCATTGTAAAGACAGATCTCCATGTTAGTTATTTACAGTAGCAGACACACTTATCCAGAGCGACTTACAGACATCTAGGTGAGACAACCACATATCACCTTCATAAACTAGGTTTCCATCCATATCACCTTCATAAACTAGGTTTCCATCCATATCTAGGTGAGACAACCACATATCACCTTCATAAACTAGGTTTCCATCCATATCTAGGTGAGACAACCACATATCACCTTCATAAACTAGGTTTCCATCCATATCTAGGTGAGACAACCACATATCACCTTCATAAACTAGGTTTCCATCCATATCTAGGTGAGACAACCACATATCACCTTCACAAACTAGGTTTCCATCCATATCTAGGTGAGACAACCACATATCACCTTCATAAACTAGGTTTCCATCCATATCTAGGTGAGACAACCACATATCACCTTCATAAACTAGGTTTCCATCCATATCTAGGTGAGACAACCACATATCACCTTCATAAACTAGGTTTCCATCCATATCTAGGTGAGACAACGACATATCACCTTCAGAAACTAGGTGTCCATCCTTATCTAGGTGAGACAACCACATATCACCTTCATAAGCTAGGTTTCCATCCATATCTAGGTGAGTCAACCACATATCACCTTCATAAACTAGGTTTCCATCCATATCTAGGTGAGACAACCACATATCACCTTCAGAAACTAGGTTTCCATCCATATCTAGGTGAGACAACCACATATCACCTTCATAAACTAGGTTTCCATCCATATCTAGGTGAGACAACCACATATCACCTTCATAAACTAGGTTTCCATCCATATCTAGGTGAGACAACCACATATCTCCTTCACAAACTAGGTTTCCATCCATATCTAGGTGAGACAACCACATATCACCTTCAGAAACTAGGTTTCCATTCATATCTAGGTGAGACAACCACATATCACCTTCAGAAACTAGGTTTCCATCCATATCTAGGTGAGACAACCACATATCACCTTCATAAACTAGGTTTCCATCCATATCTAGGTGAGACAACCACATATCTCCTTCACAAACTAGGTTTCCATCCATATCTAGGTGAGACAACCACATATCACCTTCAGAAACTAGGTTTCCATCCATATCTAGGTGAGACAACCACATATCACCTTCAGAAACTAGGTTTCCATCCATATCTAGGTGAGACAACCACATATCACCTTCAGAAACTAGGTTTCCATCCATATCTAGGTGAGACAACCACATATCACCTTCAGAAACTAGGTTTCCATCCATATCACCTTCATAAACTAGGTTTCCATCCATATCACCTTCAGAAACTAGGTTTCCATCCATATCACCTTCAGAAACTAGGTTTCCATCCATATCACCTTCAGAAACTAGGTTTCCATCCATATCACCTTCATAAACTAGGTTTCCATCCATATCACCTTCAGAAACTAGGTTTCCATCCATATCACCTTCATAAACTAGGTTTCCATCCATATCTAGGTGAGACAACCACATATCACCTTCAGAAACTAGGTTTCCATCCATATCACCTTCAGAAACTAGGTTTCCATCCATATCTAGGTGAGACAACCACATATCACCTTCATAAACTAGGTTTCCATCCATATCACCTTCAGAAACTAGGTTTCCATCCATATCACCTTCATAAACTAGGTTTCCATCCATATCACCTTCATAAACTAGGTTTCCATCCATATCACCTTCAGAAACTAGGTTTCCATCCATATCTAGGTGAGACAACCACATATCACCTTCATAAACTAGGTTTCCATCCAATTGGCAACATATTTTCATGCGGAATATTCAAACATCTGCAAAAAGAAAATAAGACACATTTTTCCACCAGTGGTACGTTTCCCCCAGAAGGTTGTTGCCGATAAGTCAGCACACACAACGTGCACCTTTTCATTTCATTTTCATGTACCGAATAAACATGTACTGTTAAATGTGTTTCTACTTATAGTTTTGTCCAAAACTGTTGAGTTAAATAGCATTGCAACACTCTGGTCTTGGTACGTGAACCCTAGCTAACGGCTCCCAGATACAGTGCTGGTGGGCTGTGTGGGTAGGGTGGTCTACATGCCAGATACAGTGCTGGTGGGCTGTGTGGGTAGGGTGGTCTACATGCCAGATACAGAGCTGGTGGGCTGTGTGGGTAGGGTGGTCTACATGCCAGATACAGTGCTGGTAGGATGGTCTACATGCCAGATACAGTGCTGGTAGGCTGTGTGGGTAGGGTGGTCTACATGCCAGATACAGTGCTGGTGGGCAGGATGGTCTACATGCCAGATACAGTGCTGGTGGGCTGTGTGGGTAGGGTGGTCTACATGCCAGATACAGTGCTGGTGGGCTGTGTGGGTAGGGTGGTCTACATGCCAGATACAGTGCTGGTGGGCTGTGTGGGTAGGGTGGTCTACATGCCAGATACAGTGCTGGTAGGCTGTGGGGGTAGGGTGGTCTACATGCCAGATACAGTGCTGGTAGGCTGTGTGGTCTACATGCCAGATACAGTGCTGGTAGGCTGTGTGGTCTACATGCCAGATACAGTGCTAGTGGGCTGTGTGGGTAGGGTGGTCTACATGCCAGATACAGTGCTGGTGGGCTGTGTGGGTAGGGTGGTCTACATGCCAGATACAGTGCTGGTGCAGTGTGTGGGTAGGGTGGTCTACATGCCAGATACAGTGCTGGTGGGCTGTGTGGGTAGGGTGGTCTACATGCCAGATACAGTGCTGGTAGGCTGTGTGGGTAGGGTGGTCTACATGCCAGATACAGTGCTGGTGGACTGTGTGGGTAGGGTGGTCTACATGCCAGAAACAGTGCTGGTAGGCTGTGTGGGTAGGGTGGTCTACATGCCAGATACAGTGCTGGTGGGCTGTGTGGGTAGGGTGGTCTACATGCCAGATACAGTGCTGGTGGGTAGGGTGGTCTACATGCCAGATACAGTGCTGGTGGGCTGTGTGGGTAGGGTGGTCTACATGCCAGATACAGTGCTGGTGGGCTGTGTGGGTAGGGTGGTCTACATGCCAGATACAGTGCTGGTAGGCTGTGTGGTCTACATGCCAGATACAGTGCTGGTAGGCTGTGTGGTCTACATGCCAGATACAGTGCTGGTAGGCTGTGTGGTCTACATGCCAGATACAGTGCTGGTAGGCTGTGTGGTCTACATGCCAGATACAGTGCTGGTGGGCTGTGTGGGTAGGGTGGTCTACATGCCAGATACAGTGCTGGTGGACTGTGTGGGTAGGGTGGTCTACATGCCAGATACAGTGCTGGTGGGCTGTGTGGGTAGGGTGGTCTACATGCCAGATACAGTGCTGGTAGGCTGTGTGGGTAGGGTGGTCTACATGCCAGATACAGTGCTGGTGGGCTGTGTGGGTAGGGTGGTCTACATGCCAGATACAGTGCTGGTGGGTAGGGTGGTCTACATGCCAGATACAGTGCTGGTGGGCTGTGTGGGTAGGGTGGTCTACATGCCAGATACAGTGCTGGTGGGCTGTGTGGTCTACATGCCAGATACAGTGCTGGTAGGCTGTGTGGGTAGGGTGGTCTACATGCCAGATACAGTGCTGGTGGACTGTGTGGGTAGGGTGGTCTACATGCCAGAAACAGTGCTGGTGGGCTGTGTGGGTAGGGTGGTCTACATGCCAGATACAGTGCTGGTGGGTAGGGTGGTCTACATGCCAGATACAGTGCTGGTGGACTGTGTGGGTAGGGTGGTCTACATGCCAGAAACAGTGCTGGTGGGCTGTGTGGTCTACATGGCGAGATTATGGAAAATCATATTTTTATTTGTTAAACGGCAGTCAAGCATCGATCATCATGTCACCAGAATAAGACCTTCAACATTTATTGGAAAGGAGCATCAAGCTCATACCGTGCACTTTCAGCACCCTGTGAACTTCATCATAACTTATTTGTAGCCTAATAAACTACATTGTGGACCACACAGCATGTCATCAAGTGACTCCAAGTTTACTTTGATAATGATGGTTAGCAGAGCCGGTCCTGACCTCCCTGGGGCCCTAAGAAAAATTCTGCTAAGGGGCCCTCCTACCTGACCTGTAAGCCATGTAAACCATTGTCACACATGCCACCCCAGTGCTCCTACCATCTGTCGGTCTAAGAACAAGTAGACCAATACAGAACAGAATGAGGTATAAACAAACAATATTTATTGAATAGAATATTTTTCAAAAGAATCTTAATATTAACTTAACATGAACATAAATAAGAAATTGTAGAAAATATAAAATGGAGACAATAATCAAATATAACACTGAGCGTTGGCTCTGCTGCCTGGTAATTAGTCCAGTCCTCACAGTATTAGACAATTAGCTTTGTCTATACAATGTAAACATAAGCCTATGGGCTATGGCTGCAGCTATATGTCTTTAAATAGTCCAATAAAACCTACACAGCTGTGTGTTTAACTTTGGTTCCCTCTACAGCCGGGGCATTTTCAGCATCAGCATGGGTACCAGTCTATCTGGACTGTCTGGAAGAAATTGAAAAAGTATGACACATAGTTAGTTAAGCAGTCATTTACACAAATGCACTTCTGCCATTAATTAAAATCTTACCATCAAAATACTCCTCTTCTTGTCAGGGATTTCCTCCTCTTCCGAAGAGGAGAGGCGAAAAGGATCAGAGGACCAATATGCGGCGTGGTAAGTGTCCATGGTTATTTTAATACGTAAATGTACACATGAACAACTGACTACAAAAACAAAAACCGTGAAAACCCAAAACAGTCCTATCTGATGCAAAACACAGAGACAGGAACAATCACCCACAAACACACAGTGAAACCCAGGCTACCTAAGTATGATTCTCAATCAGAGACAACTAATGACACCTGCCTCTGATTGAGAACCATACTAGGCCGAAACATAGAAATACCCAAATCATAGAAAAACAAACATAGACTGCCCACCCCATCTCACGCCCTGACCATACTAAATAATGACAAAACAAAGGAAATCAAGGTCAGAACGTGACACTTCTGCACTTTCTTGAGGCAAAATCATCACAATGATGTCATCATAGAACATGTGATTCCCCACGTCATGATTTATGCTCATGATGGCCAGACCACTCAAACGTTCCTGTGACATGTAAGACCTCATGTAGCTTTTGATGTGCTTTCATTTTGAAAGCTCCTCTCTGACGATGCTACTGTTACTGATAGGGTGACTGCAATTCTTAGGGCTGTCCAAAGGGTTGGATAGAGTTCCTCCGGGTTTAAGAAAGGAAAGGAAAGCAGGTCAAAGGCAGTCATCTTATCTGATAGCAGATCAGGTTCATTCTGAATTCCACTGATGTCACAGTCATCTATGACGGTTAGAGTGTTTTCAACTTCCATGCAGTGAGCCTTTAAAGATTCCCTGGACATCTGAGAGGCAGTGTTGATGTTCAGCGGCATTCTATATTTGGTTTTCACCTGGTTGAGGGTTTCAAATCTCTCATCCCTGGATGTCAAAGCAGAGTTGACCACAATTTTAAAGTAGTTGACTTCACGGTTTTTCAGTGCGTCAGTCACTGGTTCATCAGGAGCCTCATAGCTGAAATACCTTTTGCTGTTTCTCAGCCTCTTCTCTTTCAGAACAGCCTCCATTTTAATTTCTTCACAAATGCTTTTGGCTGTTGTCTGGGCCTCAGGGAATCCAGTTTCCCAGTATGTAGTGAGGGAGGCCTTTGCATTTGATATGAAATTCACTGCAATATCCAACTGCATTGAGGTGGATTGGAGGAGCTTGTTAACCTCGTTGGTCATTGTCAGTATCTCACACCATACGACACAGCAAATCAAGAAGTGGTAGGACCCAACTTCCTCTGCAAGTGCTTTTGCCTCCATTTTGGCCACATGATCGTTGATCGTCTGTCTGGCTTCCAGTAATGCCTCCCAAACCTCAGAAGCCCGATACCTGATTGCATGAACACTTTGGAGCCTACTCTCCCATCTTGTGTCACTCCATGACTTCACAGTTATGTTCACGTGTTTCTTCAAAACACTCCTACTTTGTGTGTCAGCTGAAAAGAAGGTGAATCAAATCAAATGTATTTATAAAGCCCTTCGTACATCAGCTGATATCTCAAAGTGCTGTACAGAAACCAAGCCTAAAACCCCAAACAGCAAGCAATGCAGGTGTAGAAGCACGGTGGCTAGGAAAAACTCCCTAGAAAGGCCAAAAACTAGGAAGAAACCTAGAGAGGAACCAGGCTATGTGGGGTGGCCAGTCCTCTTCTGGCTGTGCCGGGTGGAGATTATAACAGAACATGGCCAAGATGTTCAAATGTTCATAAATGACCAGCATGGTCCAATAATAATAAGACAGAACAGTTGAAACTGGAGCAGCAGCACGGCCAGGTGGACTGGGGACAGCAAGGAGTCATCATGTCAGGTAGTCCTGAGGCATGGTCCTAGGGCTCAGGTCCTCCGAGAGAGAGAAAGAAAGAGAGAAAGAGAGAATTAGAGAGAGCACACTTAAATTCACACGGGACACCGAATAGGACAGGAGAAGTACTCCAGATATAACAAACTGACCCTAGCCCCCCGACACATAAACTACTGCAGTATAAATACTGTAGGCTGAGACAGGAGGGGTCAGGAGACACTGTGGCCCCATCCGAGGACACCCCCGGACAGGGCCAAACAGGAAGGATATAACCCCACCCACTTTGCCAAAGCACAGCCCCCACACCACTAGAGGGATATCTTCAACCACCAACTTACCATCCTGAGACAAGGCTGAGTATAGCCCACAAAGATCTCCGCCACGGCACAACCCAAGGGGGGAAGAGCTTTTTCACATCCCCCCCAAAAAACAACTGCATCTTTTGAAGATTTGGCAGCATCTGTGAAGGTTTAAAGTATGTGCTCCACATGAGGCGAACACAGCTCTGGGATGTTTTATCAGTAGTCTGGCTTTACTCCTTGGTGCTTGCCCTTCATGTTGGTCCCATTATCATAAGCTTGCCCTCTGCAATCTTCAAATGGAATCTTCAGCTTGTTCAGCTTATCTAAGATGACAGTGGACAGATTCAAGCCTGTTGTAACCTCAACATTCACAAAGCAAAGCAGGTGTACGGCCCAACACAATGGAGAAGTACTTTGAGTCTCTTACTTGAGTCACTATTGCTTCCAGAATATCTTCACTCACAATCTGTATCAGCTCATTCTGTGTGCGCTTCATAAGTAATGAGCATGTGTCTCTCCATCTTTACTTTTGCTGAGATGATTTTCCATAACGGGGTCAACTTTTTCCATTAATTCAACCTCTTTTAGGAAGTTTTCATTATCTGGTTGGAAGAGTTTGTCTGAACCCCTGAATGCGAGGTTTCTTTCAGCCAGAGACTCAGTGATACTTATTAAACGGGTAAGGACATCCCACCATGTCTTTCTTTCAGCCTCCAAATTGTCATTTGTATCTGGTCAAGAGTCTGTCCCCGACTTAGGCGCAGACCAAGTTCTCTCTGCTTAATCATATTGTCTGTGTGTTCAGCACTACCCTCATGGTGTTTCAGAATGCTGTTGATATTTGACCAGTCATTCACACCTTCCTTTATTATTTTGTAGTCTTTTGTAGAACAGAGCTTACAGCTAAAACAATATACAGCGTTGTTTTAGATTGAGTATGAAAGCCAGCTCCTGGTAATCTTTTCCCCATTTGACAGCTGTCTCTGTAATAAGCCTGAATGGAAACCTCTTCTAGACTTGTTTTTAGGGTAAGAAAAATCCAGTCCTAGTTTGAATGGACCTCTGTACACTAACCCAGTCCTCATAAAGTCTGTTAAGACTGGAGACCAATCAGCTGGGTCATTTGGTGGAGCAGAAACTGTTCTATTAGGGTCTGAGCTGCTTGTATCTGATGCTGGCTGGACACCTCTGGTTGTACTAGTACTGGCTGAGGCTGGACACCTCTGGTTGTACTAGTACTGGCTGAGGCTGGACACCTCTGGTTGTACTAGTACTGGCTGAGGCTGTACACCTCTGGTTGTACTAGTACTGGCTGAGGCTGTACACCTCTGGTTGTGCTAGTACTGGCTGAGGCTGTACACCTCTGGTTGTACTAGTACTGGCTGAGGCTGTACACCTCTGGTTGTACTAGTACTGGCTGAGGCTGTACATCTCTGGTTGTACTAGTACTGGCTGAGGCTGTACACCTCTGGTTGTACTAGTACTGGCTGAGGCTGTACACCTCTGGTTGTGTTAGTACTGGCTAAGGCTGTACATCTCTGGTTGTACTAGTACTGGCTGAGGCTGCCTGTACTTCACCTGGGTCTGTGTTAGTACTGGCTGAGGCTGCCTGTACTGGGTCTGTGTTAGTACTGGCTAAGGCTGCCTGTACTTCATCTGGGTCTGTGTTAGTACTTGCTGAAGACCGCTGTACTGGGTATGTGTTAGTACCTGCTGAAGACCGCTGTACTGGGTATGTGTTAGTACCTGCTAAAGACAGCTGTATTGGGTCTGTGTTAGTATTTGCTGAAGCCAGCTGTACTGGGTCTGTGTTAGTATTTGCTGAAGCCGGCTGTACTGGGTCTGTGTTAGTATTTGCTGAAGAAGACTGTACTGGGTATGTGTTAGTACCTGCTAAAGACAGCTGTATTGGGTCTGTGTTAGTACTTGCTGAAGCCGGCTGTACTGGGTCTGTGTTAGTATTTGCTGAAGAAGACTGTACTGGGTCTGTGTTAGTACTTGCTGAAGAAGACTGTACTGGGTCTGTGTTAGTACTTGCTGAAGAAGACTGTATTGGGTCTGTGTTAGTACTGGCTGAAGAAGACTGTATTGGGTCTGTGTTAGTACTGGCTGAGGCTGGATGTGGATCAACTGAGTCTGTGTTTGTACTGGCTGATGATCCAGCATCTCCTCTACTGACAAACTGAAGCATAGCACCTGTAAATTATAGATAACGATACTATCATTAATTTGAACCTCTGCATCAGGCCCATTCAAACTGGCTCCCACAGATTTCCTTTTGATACATTTTCAAATATAAAATACTATTTATACTATGGCTTGACTGAATACTTGATGGTTATTATTTACTGAGAGATGTACATCCATATTACCCAGCATGTCCAGCTAATCAACATTTAAATTCAAGAAGGGCATTCTATGCCATCAAAAGGAACTTAAAATTCGACATTCAAATTAGGATCTGGATAAAAATACTTGAGCCCATTGTCCTTTATGGTTGTGGGGTCTGGGGTCCGCTCACCAACCAAGAATTCACAAAATGAGACAAACACCAAATTGAGACTCTACATGCATAATTCTGCAAAAATATCCTCTGTGTAAAACAATAAATAATGCATGCGGAGCAGAATCTGGCCGATACCCGCTAATTATCAAAATCCAGAAAAGAGACGTTAAATTCCACAACCTTGGAATTTCCTAAAAGGAAGCGATTCCCAAACCTTCCATAACAAAGCCATTACCTACAGAGAGATGAACCTGGAGAAGAGTCCCCTAAGCAAGCTGGTCCTGGGGCTCTGTTCACAAACACAAACAGACCGCACAGACCCCAGGACAGCAATACAATTAGACCCAACCAAATCATCAGAAAACAAAATGATAATTACTTGACACATTGGAAAGAATTAACAAAAAAACTGAGCAAACTAGAATGTTATTTGGCCCTAAACAGAGAGTACACCGTGGCAGAATACCTGACCACTGTGACTGACCCAAAATTAAGGAAAGCTTTGAATGTGTACAGACTCAGTGTCAGTGAGCATGGCCTTGCTATTGAGAAAGGCTGCCGTAGGCAGACCTAGCTCTCAAGAGAAGATAGGCTATGTGAACACTGCCCATAAAATTAGGTAGAAACTGAGCTGCACTTCCTGACCTTCTGCCAAATGACCATACTAGAGACACATATTTCCCTCAGATTACACAGATCCACAAAGAATTTGAAAACAAACCCGGTTTTGATAAACTCTCATATCTACTGGGTGAAATTCCACAGTGTGCCATCACAGCAGCAAGATGTGTGACCTGTTGCCACAAGAAAAGGGCAACCAGTGAGGAACAAACACCATTGTAAATACAACCCATATTTATGTTGATTTATTTTCCCTTGTGTACATTAACTGTTTGCACATCGTTACAACACTGTATATATATATATAATATGACATTTGTAATGTTTTTATTCCTTTGGTTCTTCTGTGAGTGTAATGTTTACTGTTTATTTCACTTTATCTTATTATCTACTTGCTTTGGCAATTTAAACATATGTTTCCCATGTCAATAAAGTCCCTTGAATTGAATTGACTAGATAATCATTGTCTTGTTTTAAAATGATGTGCTCCTATGAGGAGTGCCATCACGCCTATATATTGTCTGGACTGGTCCCCACAGTGGTTGCTGCTAGAAAGTGGCAGTTTCATTCCGTGCGCATGCATCTGAGCGCATGTTCACGAGCGACACGGTTATCTTTTCCGAGCTACAGTTTATAAACACCGTTGCCCGTTGGCTTTTATCAAACGAAATAAATAGTTGTATTTCACTCTCACCTTTGTCAGAACAAAGTCACAGAACACAGCCGTGGAAGACCAAGAGATGCACAGGCCAGCTAGTTTAGCAAGACAGACAGACTAGAGAGAGAGATAGAGAGAGAGAGAGAGAGAGACTAGAGAGACGGAGAGAGAGAGCGAGAGAGAGAGCGAGAGAGAGAGAGAGAGAGACAGACTAGAGAGGGAGAGAGAGAGACAGACTAGAGAGACAGAGAGAGAGAGCGAGAGAGAGAAACAGACTAGAGAGACAGAGAGAGAGAGCGAGAGAGAGAGAGACAGACTAGAGAGACAGAGAGAGAGACAGCCTAGAGAGACAGAGAGAGAGAGCGAGAGAGAGAGACAGACTAGAGAGACAGAGAGAGAGAGAGAGAGAGAGAGAGAGAGAGAGAGAGAGAGAGAGAGAGAGAGAGAGAGAGACAAACTAGAGAGACAGAGAGAGCGAGAGAGAGAGACAGACTAGAGAGGGAGAGAGAGAGAGAGAGAAAGAGAGAGAGGAGAGAGAGAGAGCATACTTAAATTCACACAGGACACCGGATAAGACAGGAGAAATACTCCAGATATAACAAACTGACCCTAGCCCCCCGACACATAAACTACTGCAGCATAAATACTGGAGGCTGAGACAGGAGGGGTCGGGAGACACTGTGGCCCCGTTCAACGATACTCCCAGACAGGGCCAAACAGGCATGATATAACCCCACCCACTTTGCCAAAGCACAGCCCCCACACCACTAGAGGGATATCTTCAACCACCAACTTACCATCCTGAGACAAGGCCGAGTATAGCCCTCAAAGATCTCCGCCACGACACAACCCAAGGGGGGGGGTGCCAACCCAGACAGGAAGACCACGTCAGTGACTCAACCGACTCAAGTGACGCATCCCTCCTAGGGACGGCATGGAAGAGCACCAGTAAGCCAGTGACTCAGCCCCTGTAACAGGGTTAGAGGCAGAGAATCCCAGTGGAGAGAGGGGAACCGTCCAGGCAGAGACAGCAGGGGCGATTCGTTGCTCCAGTGCCTTTCAGTTCACCTTCACATTCCTACTGAAGAGATGATTCTTCATTAAAGACTCAAATGTTGACACCGAGTCTGCGTCTCTCACATGGGTAGGCAGACCATTCCATAAAATGGAGCTCTGTGGCCTCCCGGGTGGCGCAGTGGTTAAGGGCGCTGTACTGCAGCGACAGCTGTGCCACCAGAGACTCTGGGTTCGCGCCCAGGCTCTGTCGTAACCGGCTGCGACCGGGAGGTCTGTGGGGTGATGCACAATTGGCCTAGCGTCGTCCGAGTTAGGGAGGGTTTGGCCGGTAGGTAAATCCTTGTCTCATCGTGCACCAGCAACTCCTGTGGCGGGCTGCGCGCTAACCAAGGTTGCCAGGTCCATGGTGTTTCCTCCGACACATTGGTGCGGCTGGCTTCCGGGTTGGATGGCGCTGTGTTAAGAAGCAGTGCGGCTTGGTTGGGTTGTGTATCGGAGGAAGATTGACTTTCAACCTTCGTCTCTCCCGAGCCCGTACTGGAGTTCTAGCGATGAGTCAAGATAACAATTGGATACCATGAAAATTGGGGAGAAAAAGGGGTAAATATAAAAATAAATAAAAAAAATTATGGAGAAATTCTAGGGACAATAAGGAGGCCTGCATACGTAGCGTACAAAAAGCTTTGTAGGTTAGCAGTAGAACCTTGAAATCAGCCCTTGCCTTCAGAGGAAGCCAATGTAGGGAGGCTAGCACTGGAGTAATATGATCAACTTTTTGGTTCTAGCCATGTTTAGCACTAACTGAAGTGTATTTAGTGCTTTATCCAGGTAGCCGGAAAGTAGGTCATTGCAGAAGTCTAACCTAGATGTGACAAAAGCATGGATACATTTTTCTGCATCGTTTTTGGACAGAATGTTTAGGATTTTTGCAATGTTACGTAGATGGAATAAAGCTGTCCTTGAAACAGTCTTGATATGTTCGTCAAAAGAGAGATCAGGGTCCAAAGTAATGCCGAGGTCCTTCACAGTTTTATTTGATGTACAACCATCAAGATTAATTGTCATATTTAACAGAAGATCTCTTTGTTTCTTGGGACCTAGAACAAGCATCTCTGTTTTTTCGGTGTTTAAAAGTAGAACATTTTCAGCCATCCACTTCCTTATGTCTGAAACACAGGCTTCCAGTGAGGGCAATTTTGGGGCTTCACCATGTTTCATCGAAATGTACAGCTGTGTGTCATCCGCATAGCAGTGAAAGTTAACATTATGTTTCCAAATGACATCACCAAGAGGGAAAATATATAGTGAAAACAATAGTGGTCCCAAAACGGAACCTTGAGGAACACCAAAATGTACAGTTGATTTGTCAGAGGACAAACCATCCACAGAGACAAACTGATATCTTTCCGACAGATAAGATCTAAACCAGGCCAGAACTTGTCTGTGTAGAGCAATTTGGGTTTCCAATCTCTCCAAAAGATTGTGGTGATCGATGGTGTCAAAAGCAGCACTAAGGTCTAAGAGCACGAGGACAGATCCAGAGGCTCGGTCTGATGCCATTAAAAGGTAATTTACCACCTTCACAAGTGTCTCAGTGCTATGATGGGGTCTAAAACCAGACTGAAGCATTTCGTATACATTGTTTGTCTTCAGGAAGGCTGTGAGATACTGCGCAACAGCTTTTTCTACATTTCTTGAGAGGAATGGGAGAGATCCGATATAGGTCGATAGTTTTAAAAATATTTTCTGGGTCAAGGTTTGGCTTTTTCAAGAGAGGCTTTATTACTGCTACTTTTAGTGAGTTTGGTACACATCCGGTGGATAGAGAGCCGTTTATTATGTTTAACATAGGAGGGCCGAGCACCGGAAGTAGCTCTTTCAGTAGAGAACATACGTTTACTTGATTGCTGTTCCCTCACTCTCACGGTGTTTTTTTCTCCTTTCTTGACCAGAAGCATATTTCTGCTTAGTCCTCTCATCGAAGTTGTAAACATTGACACCCGCTTTGACACGAGGGGGATGCGGGCCCATTGCGTAATTTGCGGGGCCCTACGCAATCTGATGGTTATTATATCAATACTTGCACCTAAAGGCGTTTCCACCACCATTTCTCGCACAATTAATTTGACCAAACCAAAAAGATCCCACCATGTCGAACGAACAAATGATCTGTTGCCATTTATGAGATTGTACCGAAACTACATGTTTCCAGCACAGCTTTAATTTGTATACCTTATGACTTTATTCACATAAAAACTGTGGATAGGAAACATGGTTGTAGATATTAGGTTCGAGTCAATGAAGGTCAATGACTAAGTTCGAGTCAATGAAGGTCATTGCATAACACCATTTTAGCCCGCACTCCCACCCCCGAACCAAGGTTCGTTGCAACTTGCAAGTTATTGAGAAAGGGGAGTTTGATCAACGAATAATGGAAGGAGTAACCATCATCATATCAGTGGCTGACCGACCTGCGGTACAGGCAGCCTATTCGCTCATGGCGCAATCCGCTCGCCCCAGCTATTTAGGAGCGACTTGTGGCGCGCTCCTCATCTACTCGCAGCTAGAGCTTCGTTGACAGGCTCACTTCTAAACGCTGCCTTAAAGAGAGGTAACGTATCGGTAACCGCTAAGTGGGAACTTCACCGGGATACTTCACTGACAGGTCACACGTTTACTCGCCGGTCATTTGACTTTCCGTTGATTTATCCTACATTTCTCGCGGAAGCGTCCGTTCAATAGATCTAGAATATAAATACAACTGTATTGGACTCTGGCTTGGGGGTGTTGTAGGCTCGTGGAGTTAACAGGTAGAAGAGATTATCTTGTGTTCACGTTCTTTGCCTGCAAGGGAAGAGCGAGGCGGATTGTTCTTGAAATCTACAGGCAGCGAGAAAGGAAGAGGAGATGCTGCACGTGCAGTAGCTAATGGGGATCCTAATAAACTAATCTAAACAGGTAGCCTACATTCTCACCAACATCAATTTCCAGGTCGTATTCCCTCCGCGCATCTGATTGACTTTGATTGACGTTTGATTGGTTAATGTAATGCCCATATATATCATCGATCGAAAATTTTCAGAGATACCTGGTAAGTTGGTTACACGTGCCAAATCTATTCTAAATATTGCTTTTTGATGAGTTTTCTTTACTCTTGTTTGATGTGCAACAGTTAGGAAATGAACTCAGTCGCCTAAGCGCATTCGGCTTCTTTCCCTTCTTGTTCATTCAGTGTCTCTCGCCAGATACGATCATGTGTTTATTGATGTCATAATTGTAGACAGATTTTATGCTCACCAAATAGATGTTTTAATAGGACTAGTTTCCCCTTCGGACATGCTTCGCACAGACTAGAATGTGTTTGATGGATCTTTAAAAATAACATGTGGACATATTTTAATTCCAGCTCTGTCATTTCTATATATAAAATACCGTTTGAATTGTTGTGTTGGGGACAGTCATGGACATATGTGTTCGTCTCCATTGAAATGATTCCCTGTAGGGGTTGGGTTCAGACTACATGGGTTTTATCGTGTTTAGCCATTATTCAAAGGATTCATTTTAGTAATTGAAACTTTTCATCATCTGGACATTTTGATGGTAAATAATGTCTTCCTGGAGCCTTAACTTCAGGGAATATGCTTAAGCTACTGTGTGTTTTGTGGTTATAGTGAAACATTACTTTCATTTTGAAGGGGTTTGTGAGGTCTCATTGCAATGCTTCAAATTCATCAGAGTAACAGACAACAATCATAAATACAGCCTGTGAGCCCCCACGCGTCACACACAGAGGTGTGTGCGAAACTGTGTGTGTGGTGCCTGCATGCTTCTGTGTGTAAGACATAGTCCTACTAAAAGTACTGCCTACAAGTCACTCCTCCAGTAGGAGGCCCCACTGTCTCACTCCTCCAGTAGGAGGCCCCACTGTCTCACTCCTCCAGTAGGAGGCCCCACTGTCTCACTCCTCCAGCAGGAGGCCCCACTGTCTCACTCCTCCAGCAGGAGGCCCCACTGTCTCACTCCTCCAGCAGGAGGCCCCACTGTCTCACTCCTCCAGCAGGAGGCCCCACTGTCTCACTCCTCCAGCAGGAGGCCCCACTGTCTCACTCCTCCAGCAGGAGGCCCCACTGTCTCACTCCTCCAGCAGGAGGCCCCACTGTCTCACTCCTACATGCTAAATGCCATCTCTCTTCTAACATCTCTCCCTCTTTCCCCCACCTCTCTTGCATATGTCAGAAGTCATTCTATCCTAGTGCTTAGACTTGACGTGCCTGGCAGGATTATGGCTCTCTCTCACACACACACACTCATGGAGCACCCCCCATATCGAGACCCCGAACCCCCCCCTCAACATACACCTCGTGGTGTGACATTGTGAAAGCACACATGGCTGCTGTCGTCACCAAATGTAATCCCTTTCTGTGTGTGTGTTGAAACAGTTTTATGTGCTGTGCAGTATGCAGGCTAGAGTAACAGTAAGCTCTGATTAGTAGGTCAAACATAACGCTGATCTTCCTTGCTTTCTCTGCCTCTTTCTCTGCCTCTCTCTCTGCCCCTGCCTCCCCTTGTCTCTCTCTCTCTCTGCCTCTCTCTCTCTCTGCCCCTGCCTCCCCTTGCCTCTCTCTCTCTCTCTCTCTGCCTTGCCTCTCTCTCTCTCTCTCTCTCTCTCTGCCCTTGCCCTCTCTCTCTCTCTCTGCCCTTAGCCTCTCTCTCTCTCTCTCTCTCTCTCTGCCCTTGCCTCTCTCTCTCTCTCTGCCCTTGCCTCTCTCTCTCTCTCTCTCTCTCTCCTCTGCCCTTGCCTCTCTCTCTCTCTCTCTCTCTGCCCTTGCCTCTCTCTCTCTCTCTCTCTCTCTCTGCCCCTGCCTTGCCTCTCTCTCTC
>NC_034188.2:85804537-85845547 GCF_002021735.2 Oncorhynchus kisutch | reverse complement strand
TCTCGAGACAAGTTTGTATGTGGTCTCACAGGTGAAGCATATCACAGAAGGCTCCTGTCAGAGAAGGACCTGACCTTTAAGAAAGCCTGTGATATAGCACTTGGACTCAAGCTTTCCCACAGGGATACTATTGAGCTATCGGGACATGCAGAACGTCAGAAAGGTGTTCACAAGGTCAGTGATGCACGTGGTGGAAAAAGCTCACAAAGGTCACACTTTTTTCAGTCCCGTCCTCAAGGTTACACAAGAACAAAGCAGCCCACATCTCAAAGGTCTAAGCCAAGTTGTTACAGATGTGGTGGAGATAATCATCAGCACAGTGAATGTCGATTCCATAATGAAAAGTGACACAATTGTGGAAAGGTTGGACATTTACAGAGAGTGTGTAAAGCCTCGAAACGCACAGCAAGAGCGCACAAAATGTGAGACGCAGCACAAGAAGAGGAAGGTACAACTGAAACAGTAGTGGAACTGTTCACAGTGTACACAGCTCAACAACTAAAAGATGGAATCTATCTCAACATGGAGTTAGCGGGAAAACCAGTAAAAATGCAGCTGGACACCGGAGTGTCTGTATCTCTGGTTCCAGAGAGACTCTACAAGAAAAACTGAAAGAGTGCCCTCTAAGGCCCGCGTCCATCCGCCTTTCTTCATACACTGGTGACACTATTCCTGTGTTAGGGCAGATCCAGGTACCAGTCTGGTATCAGGGGAAGGAGTGGATGCTACCGCTTGTCATTGTTAAAGGAGAAAAATCAGCCTTGTTAGGCAGAAACTGGCTACAAAAGATCAAGTTGAACTGGGGAGAAATCTTCAGTCTGAGAAATGACAAACCAGTGAGTCAGGCTACACTCACTAACATGCTGGAGAAGCACAAAGAACTTTTCAAAGATGGCTACGGTGAAATACAAGACTTCACAGCAAAAGTCAGAGTGCAAGAAGGAACCAAGCCTATCTTTCACAAACCACGTCCAGTGGACCGCCTACAGAAGAATAACATAATCACGAAAGTAGCGAGGAGCGACTGGGCCGCTCCGATTGTTGTAGTCCCAAAGAAAGACAAGACCGTCAGAATGTGCGGTGACTACAAGGTCACAGTAAATCGCTGCATACTACCAGAGGAATATCCACTACCAAACGCTGAAGATCTGTTTGCCACTCTAGCTGGTGGGAAGGTTTTCAGTAAGCTGGACCTAGCATTCGCTTATCAGCAACTGAAGCTGGATCCAGAGTCAGAACAGTATCTGACCATCAATACACACAAGGGGCTATTCAGATTCAATCGCTTGGCCTATGGAATCTCGACAGCTCCAGCGATATTCCAACAAACAATGGATCAGATCTTGGACGGTATAGACCATGTTGTGTGCTTCATGGACGACATCCTCGTGTCAGCACCAACCATTGGAGAGCACCTTGTAGTGCTGGACAAAGTGATGTCAAGACTGGAGAAATACGGAGTGAGAATGAAACGCAGCAAGTGTGAGTTCCTCCAGGACTCAGTGGAGTATCTCGGATACAAGATTGATGCACAAGGCCTGCACCCAACCAACTGCAAGGTGGAAGCAATCGTAAACGCTCCAGCACCCACAAATATCTCAGAGCTGAGGTCATTTTTGGGGCTCCTGAACTATTACGGAAAGTTTGTGGCAAACTTGTCCACATTGTTGCATCCGCTTCACCAACTGCTGCAGGCCGATACAAAGTGGAATTGGTCCCCACAATGCGAAGAAGCATTCAAGACTTGCAAACAGCGTCTGCTAAAGAGCAAGTGGCTTGCCCACTATAACACAGAGATGAAGCTGAGACTCGCGTGTGATGCATCTCCATACGGAGTAGGAGCCGTCATCTCACATGTTCTACCGTCAGGTGAAGAACACCCTATTGCATTTGCATCACGGACTCTGTCACCAAGTGAGAAAAATTACGCTCAAATTGAGAAGGAAGCCCTGAGCATAATATTCGGAGTGAAGAAGTTTCACAAATACCTCTACGGAAGGAAGTTCCAACTGCTGACAGATCACAAGCCTCTGGCCATCCTTGGACCAAAATCAGCTATACCAACCCTTGCTGCACTTCGAATGCAACGTTGGGCTCTGATATTGTTAGCCTACGACTACGAGATTGAGTACAGACGATCCAGTGATCACGCAAATGCTGATGCACTATCAAGACTACCATGCAATAGTGACTCCGACAGTGAAGATGATAGAGCAGTCTTCCAGATCTCTCTCATTGATGAACTGCCCATATCTGCTTCTGACATAGCAGAGGAAACAAGGAAAGACCCAGTGCTTTCCAAAGTCTTGGACTTAACATTAGGCGGTTGGCCAACCTTCGTAAATGACGATAACCTTCGTCCATTCATCGACAAGAAAGACCAGTTGTCCACTGATCAAGGGTGTGTTCTGTGGGGATCAAGGGTGGTGGTACCTCACAAATTCCAGAGGAGACTGCTATCTGACCTGCATGAGGGACATCCAGGGATCACTCGAATGAAAGCACTCGCTCGCAGTTATCTGTGGTGGCCTGGACTGGATCAGGACATTCAACAGCATGTAGGCCACTGCTCACCTTGTGAAGCTGTTCGCAACAAGCCTGCTGCTGCACCTCTTCATCCATGGTCCTGGGCTGCTACACCTTGGGAACGCATCCATGTGGATTACGCCGAAATTGACAAGCAACATTTCCTTGTTGTCGTCGATGTCCATTCCAAGTGGATGGAAGTGTTCCCTACTCAACTGACCACAGCTGAGAAGACCATCAATCTTCTCAGACACCTGTTTGCATCCTTTGGACTAGTCAAGGAGCTCGTATCGGAAAATGCCCCCCCCCCCCGTTCACGTCAAACGATTTTGAAATGTTTCTCAAGAACAACGGAGTAAGGCACATCCTGTCACCACCTTACCATCCGGCATCAAACGGAGCAGCGGAGAGAGCCGTGCAAACCTTTTAAGAAGGCCTGGACTAGACTCGAGGTTCAGTCTGTGCCCATCCACCAAAGGCTTCCCCGGTTCCTGTTTACTTACCGTAACACCCCACACACAGTAACGGAATGTACACCAGCTGAACTGTTTCTGAAACGCCAACCACGTACCCGCCTGACATTGTTGAAACCAGTCTTGTCAAGCACTGTGGCAAAGCACCAGCTACAGCAGAAGAAAGCTCATGACAGACACTCAAAGACTGTCAGAGAATTCAAAGAGGAAGAGAGGGTGATGGTACGTGATTTCAGACACCCCAAGCGCCTGTGGAACTCAGGTGTGATGTTGCAACGCAGAGGAACTTTGACTTACCAAGTCCAAATTGGTCATCGCCAGGTCAACGTTCATGTGGATCATCTGCTAAGGTCCAACGCCCCAGCAGAGACATGCCGAGAGAAAAAGAACAATAACGACCCCCAGGACTATTCTCCTGACTGTGGACGTACGGGAGAGACAGAGCCTGACCTTCCACCCAAACCTGGCCCACCACAGGAAGCCCAGGAGGAGCGGAGATATCCTATTCGACAGCGAAGGGCACCTCAAAAGCTTGACCTGTGAGTTGAGCTGGTTAAGGAGGTAACGGACAGTAAGACAAACAATTTAATATGTCCTAGATAAAAGGAAAGAAAAATGACATTACTTGGGTTAGTTATTAGGACACAAACTCCATCTTCGGGGCAGAATGATCCCCTGGATTTGTGCTGGGCTCTGAAAAGTCTGCTTCAACCCAGTAGTTGACAAATGTTTAAGAATGCATTGTTCAGATATTGCATTAGTAGTTACCTAACATATTTACCTTGTTCTCTGGGAGTTAAACACTATGGGGGAGGAGTGTAGTATCTGGGATCTACATCTGTTTATATTAGTTACTGTGCTGTTACTAAGCAGTAATGCATTACGGCAGTGTTACGTTACTACACCTAATAGGAAATGCACATGCGCACTGGAATGCCGCGAACTGCAGAGCAGGAGGGGTTTTTGACTAAACGAAAACTAACTGTACTCCCATCTCCTGCCTGGTAATTTCTCCACACCACAAATATTACAGTATACATTTTTTAAATTTTTAATCCCAGGCCCCGTCCCCTCAGGAGACCTTTTGGTAGGCCGTCATTGTAAATAAGAATTTGTTCTAAACTGACTTGCCAAGTTAAGGCGTTGACCTTTATCGTGGTGTTGGGTGGGCGACCTTAATCGTGGGGTTGGGGGGGGGGGGCGTGACCTTTATCGTGGTGTTGGGGGGGTGACCTTTATCGTGGGGTTGGGGAGGGGGGGTGCGTGACCTTTATCGTGGTGTTGGGGGGGTGACCTTTATCGTGGTGTTGGGGGGGTGACCTTTATCGTGGTGTTGGGGTGGGTGAACTTTATCGTGGTGTTGGGGGGGTGAACTTTATCGTGGTGTTGGGGGGGGTGACCTTTATCGTGGGGTGGTGACCTTTATCGTGGTGTTGGGGGGGGTGACCTTTATAGTGGGGTTGGGGAGGGGCGTGACCTTTATCGTGGGGTTGGGGGGTGACCTTTATCGTGGTGTTGGGGGTGACCTTTATCGTTGTGTTGGGGGGGGGGGGTGACCTTTATCGTGGTGTTGGGGGGGTGACCTTTATCGTGGTGTTGGGGGGGTGACCTTTTATTGTGGTGTTGGGGGGTGACCTTTATCGTGGTGTTGGGGGGGTGACCTTTTATTTTTACAGCTGAGTTGTTGCCACATCTTTCTATGAGATATCATGTTTACTTGGTTCATATTCTTCAAGGAGATTTATTTCAGAGTTAAAACCTTCCTTGTCTCCCCTCAGGTGAGTCGTTACAGCCAGCAGCTGAAGGAGTGTTGAGCATGGTGGAGACTGTCCCCCCTAAGTTGGCTAAGAAGCCCCGCTGGACCTCTCTGGAGATCGGTCTGCTCACCATCGTCTCCCTCCTCTTCATCGTCATATTGGCCCTCATCGTCCTCTTCGCCACACAGAGGACTGACAGTGGTGAGTGGAGAAACTCATAGAACAATCACTGTCTATCAATCAATCAAGCATGCAATGAATCTATTAATCAGTTAGACAGTCAAATCAAATGTAGTTAACATAACATTTTAAGAGCATTTAGCCATCTCAACAGATGTGCTATTGAAAAAAATCTGTTTACTATTCATACGGTTGCAATCTTGTGTGCTTGTATAGCGTACTTTCTGTCAGCGACGACCCTAAAACTGTTACGTCAAATGTCATGGCACATTGTAATATGTGGCTTTTAGACTTCGGAGGGGCAATATGCATTGCAATTTAAACTTTTAGATTAATGATATCTAACGTTACTCATTTTGATTCTTGAAGAATATAACTTTTGTTAGCCTAGGTCAACTGTTGTACCCCATTTAGAACACAAAATATAAGATTGTTTTGCTCCTATGTTTATAAACATTTAAGTTGTAAACAAACATTGGATAGAATTTATTTTTTATTTTATTTCACCTTTATTTAACCAGGTAGGCTAGTTGAGAACAAGTTCTCATTTGCAACTGCGACCTGGCCAAGATAAAGCATAGCAGTGTGAGCATACAACAAAGAGTTACACAAAGAGAATGGAGGCAGGTAGCCTAGTGGTTAGAGCGTTGGCCCAGTAACCGAACGGTTGCTGGGACGAATCCCCGAGCTGACAAGGTAAAAATCTGTTGTTCTGAACAAGGCAGTTAACCCACTGTTCCCCAGGCGATGATGACGTGGATGTCGATTAAGGCAGCCCCCCGCAGCTCTCTGATTCAGAGGGGTTGGGTTAAATGCAGAAGACACATTTCAGTTGAATGCATTCAGTTGTATTTCCCTTAAACATGGTTAAAACTATAATTTTGATATCATGGATGGTCAGGCCTTGCATCCATAGATCTGTCAATGAATTTGAAAGTGGTCCCACAGCTTTTTACCAAAACACTGTAGCAGGTAGTCGGCTTTGTTTTTATTCTGCAGATTACCCCCTTTAAAGTTTGTCAGCTCAAGGGGTGCGTTAAAGCCTATAGTGGCCTGAATACTGAAACCACTAAGGTGCAGGGTTTTCAACAGGTTGCTAGGGATGGCCAGTAGTGGCCTGAATACTGAAACCCACTAAGGTGCAGGGTTTTCAACAGTTTGCTAGGGATGGCCAGTAGTGGCCTGAATACTGAAACCCACTAAGGTGCAGGGTTTTCAACAGGTTGCTAGGGATGGCCTGTAGTGGCCTGAATACTGAAACCCACTAAGGTGCAGGGTTTTCAACAGGTTGCTAGGGATGGCCTGAATCCTGAAACCCACGAAGGTGCAGGGTTTTCAACAAGTTGCTAGGGATGGCCAGTAGTGGCCTGAATACTGAAACCCACTAAGGTGCAGGGTTTTCAACATGTTGCTAGGGATGGCCAGTAGTGGCCTGAATACTGAAACCCACTAAGGTGCAGGGTTTTCAACAGGTTGCTAGGGATGGCCTGAATCCTGAAACTCACGAAGGTGCAGTGTTTTCAACAGGTTGCTAGGGATGGCCAGTAGTGGCCTGAATACTGAAACCCACTAAGGTGCAGGGTTTTCAACAGGTTGCTAGGGATGGCCAGTAGTGGCCTGAATACTGAAACCCACTAAGGTGCAGGGTTTTCAACATGTTTCTAGGGATGGCCAGTAGTGGCCTGAATACTGAAACCCACTAAGGTGCAGGGTTTTCAACAGGTTGCTAGGGATGGCCAGTAGTGGCCTGAATACTGAAACCCACTAAGGTGCAGGGTTTTCAACAGGTTGCTAGGGATGGCCTGAATCCTGAAACCCACGAAGGTGCAGTGTTTTCAACAGGTTGCTAGGGATGGCCAGTAGTGGCCTGAATACTGAAACCCACTAAGGTGCAGGGTTTTCAACAGGTTGCTAGGGATGGCCAGTAGTGGCCTGAATACTGAAACCCACTAAGGTGCAGGGTTTTCAACATGTTTCTAGGGATGGCCAGTAGTGGCCTGAATACTGAAACCCACTAAGGTGCAGGGTTTTCAACAGGTTGCTAGGGATGGCCTGTAGTGGCCTGAATACTGAAACCACTAAGGTGCAGTGTTTTCAACATGTTGCTAGGGATGGCCTGAATCCTGAAACCCACTAAGGTGCAGTGTTTTCAACAGGTTGCTAGGGATGGCCAGTAGTGGCCTGAATACTGAAACCCACTAAGGTGCAGGGTTTTCAACAGGTTGCTAGGGATGGCCAGTAGTGGCCTGAATACTGAAACCCACTAAGGTGCAGGGTTTTCAACATGTTTCTAGGGATGGCCAGTAGTGGCCTGAATACTGAAACCCACTAAGGTGCAGGGTTTTCAACAGGTTGCTAGGGATGGCCTGTAGTGGCCTGAATACTGAAACCCAGTGCTAGAGACGTCACTACAGAAGCTGGTTAGATTCCAGAATGTATCACAACCGACCGTGATTGGGAGTCCCATAGGGCGGCGCCCAATTGGCCCAGCGTCGTTAGGGTTTGGCCGGGGTAAATAAGAATTTGATCTTAACTGACTTGCCTAGTTAAAGGTTCAATTAAATGTGAAGCTTGTTGAGCTTATGGCCATTGGAGATGGAGCCTTCCTAGTCCTTTACAGGCCAATTAACACTGTGTGATAGGAGCTATGAACGGGGCTTTGGGAATAAAATGGAACTAAGTCAATGTTCACACTGGTTTAGTTAGACACGGAGATGTCGTGTTTACTAATCCATGACAATGGATAACTTAACATGGGCAGTACGTGACTGTCTAAGCTTATTCCAAATGTGACCGTGTGCAACAGGTGATGTTGGTGAGTAATGATTGATAGTGAGAGATAACTGATTGGTTCTGAAAGGCACCACTTTCTTGTTTTCAGATAGAGGATTAAGATATCCCAGCAGTCATAGTGTTCTACTTCTGACAACTACTATCTGACCAGCAGTACTGTTTCCTTCAGTAGAGTTCTACTGTCTGACCAGCAGTACTGTTTCCTTCAGTAGAGTTCTACTGTCTGACCAGCAGTACTGTTTCCTTCAGTAGAGTTCTACTGTCTGACCAGCAGTACTGTTTCCTTCAGTAGAGTTCTACTGTCTGACCAGCAGTACTGTTTCCTTCAGTAGAGTTCTACTGTCTGACCAGCAGTACTGTTTCCTTCAGTAGAGTTCTACTGTCTGACCAGCAGTACTGTTTCCTTCAGTAGAGTTCTACTGTCTGACCAGCAGTACTGTTTCCTTCAGTAGAGTTCTACTGTCTGACCAGCAGTACTGTTTCCTTCAGTAGAGTTCTACTGTCTGACCAGCAGTACTGTTTCCTTCAGTAGAGTTCTACTGTCTGACCAGCAGTACTGTTTCCTTCAGTAGAGTTCTACTGTCTGACCAGCAGTACTGTTTCCTTCAGTAGAGTTCTACTATCTGACCAGCAGTACTGTTTCCTTCAGTAGAGTTCTACTGTCTGACCAGCAGTACTGTTTCCTTCAGTAGAGTTCTACTGTCTGACCAGCAGTACTGTTTCCTTCAGTAGAGTTCTACTGTCTGACCAGCAGTACTGTTTCCTTCAGTAGAGTTCTACTGTCTGACCAGCAGTACTGTTTCCTTCAGTAGAGTTCAACTACTATCTTTCTACTATTTATTTAGCCTTTATTTTTTCAGGGAGTCATACTGAGACCAATGTCTCTTTTACAGATGAGCTCTGAACTACAGAACTACAGAACATACACACACCAATATAAATGGAAGCAGAAAGAAAAAACACACAGTCCTAAACATCACATTCATCAGTAATAAGGTCCTCAATCAGCTGTCTGAATTCACCTAGAGACACCAGAACATCACATTCATCAGTAATAAGGTCCTCCATCAGCTGTCTGAATTCACCTAGAGACACCAGAACATCACATTCATCAGTAATAAGGTCCTCAATCAGCTGTCTGAATTCACCTAGAGACACCAGAACATCACATTCATCAGTAATAAGGTCCTCAATCAGCTGTCTGAATTCACCTAGAGGCACCAGAACATCACATTCATCAGTAATAAGGTCCTCAATCAGCTGTCTGAATTCACCTAGAGGCACCAGAACATCACATTCATCAGTAGTAAGGTCCTCAATCAGCTGTCTGAATTCACCTAGAGGCACCAGAACATCACATTCATCAGTAATAAGGTCCTCAATCAGCTGTCTGAATTCACCTAGAGACACCAGAACATCACATTCATCAGTAATAAGGTCCTCAATCAGCTGTCTGAATTCACCTAGAGGCACCAGAACACTACATTCATCAGTAATAAGGTCCTCAATCAGCTGTCTGAATTCACCTAGAGACACCAGAACATCACATTCATCAGTAATAAGGTCCTCAATCAGCTGTCTGAATTCACCTAGAGGCACCAGAACATCACATTCATCAGTAATAAGGTCCTCAATCAGCTGTCTGAATTCACCTAGAGACACCAGAACATCACATTCATCAGTAATAAGGTCCTCAATCAGCTGTCTGAATTCACCTAGAGACACCAGAACACTACATTCATCAGTAATAAGGTCCTCAATCAGCTGTCTGAATTCACCTAGAGACACCAGAACATCACATTCATCAGTAATAAGGTCCTCAATCAGCTGTCTGAATTCACCTAGAGGCACCAGAACATCACATTCATCAGTAATAAGGTCCTCAATCAGCTGTCTGAATTCACCTAGAGAC
Organism: Oncorhynchus kisutch; assembly: GCF_002021735.2. NCBI lineage: Eukaryota > Metazoa > Chordata > Actinopteri > Salmoniformes > Salmonidae > Oncorhynchus > Oncorhynchus kisutch. Next base: position 85,835,906 of record NC_034188.2, on the reverse strand, counting down.
ACCAGAACATCACATTCATCAGTAATAAGGTCCTCCATCAGCTGTCTGAATTCACCTAGAGACACCAGAACATCACATTCATCAGTAATAAGGTCCTCAATCAGCTGTCTGAATTCACCTAGAGGCACCAGAACATCACATTCATCAGTAATAAGGTCCTCAATCAGCTGTCTGAATTCACCTAGAGGCACCAGAACATCACATTCATCAGTAGTAAGGTCCTCAATCAGCTGTCTGAATTCACCTAGAGGCACCAGAACATCACATTCATCAGTAATAAGGTCCTCAATCAGCTGTCTGAATTCACCTAGAGACACCAGAACATCACATTCATCAGTAATAAGGTCCTCAATCAGCTGTCTGAATTCACCTAGAGGCACCAGAACATCACATTCATCAGTAATAAGGTCCTCAATCAGCTGTCTGAATTCACCTAGAGGCACCAGAACATCACATTCATCAGTAATAAGGTCCTCAATCAGCTGTCTGAATTCACCTAGAGACACCAGAACATCACATTCATCAGTAATAAGGTCCTCAATCAGCTGTCTGAATTCACCTAGAGGCACCAGAACATCACATTCATCCGTAATAAGGTCCTCAATCAGCTGTCTGAATTCACCTAGAGACACCAGAACATCACATTCATCAGTAATAAGGTCCTCAATCAGCTGTCTGAATTCACCTAGAGGCACCAGAACACTACATTCATCAGTAATAAGGTCCTCAATCAGCTGTCTGAATTCACCTAGAGACACCAGAACATCACATTCATCAGTAATAAGGTCCTCAATCAGCTGTCTGAATTCACCTAGAGGCACCAGAACATCACATTCATCAGTAATAAGGTCCTCAATCAGCTGTCTGAATTCACCTAGAGACACCAGAACATCACATTCATCAGTAATAAGGTCCTCAATCAGCTGTCTGAATTCACCTAGAGACACCAGAACACTACATTCATCAGTAATAAGGTCCTCAATCAGCTGTCTGAATTCACCTAGAGACACCAGAACATCACATTCATCAGTAATAAGGTCCTCAATCAGCTGTCTGAATTCACCTAGAGGCACCAGAACATCACATTCATCAGTAATAAGGTCCTCAATCAGCTGTCTGAATTCACCTAGAGACACCAGAACATCACATTCATCAGTAATAAGGTCCTCAATCAGCTGTCTGAATTCACCTAGAGGCACCAGAACATCACATTCATCAGTAATAAGGTCCTCAATCAGCTGTCTGAATTCACCTAGAGGCACCAGAACATCACATTCATCAGTAATAAGGTCCTCCATCAGCTGTCTGAATTCACCTAGAGACACCAGAACATCACATTCATCAGTAATAAGGTCCTCAATCAGCTGTCTGAATTCACCTAGAGGCACCAGAACATCACATTCATCAGTAATAAGGTCCTCAATCAGCTGTCTGAATTCACCTAGAGGCACCAGAACATCACATTCATCAGTAATAAGGTCCTCCATCAGCTGTCTGAATTCACCTAGAGACACCAGAACATCACATTCATCAGTAATAAGGTCCTCAATCAGCTGTCTGAATTCACCTAGAGACACCAGAACATCACATTCATCAGTAATAAGGTCCTCAATCAGCTGTCTGAATTCACCTAGAGGCACCAGAACATCACATTCATCAGTAATAAGGTCCTCAATCAGCTGTCTGAATTCACCTAGAGACACCAGAACATCACATTCATCAGTAATAAGGTCCTCAATCAGCTGTCTGAATTCACCTAGAGACACCAGAACATCACATTCATCAGTAATAAGGTCCTCAATCAGCTGTCTGAATTCACCTAGAGGCACCAGAACATCACATTCATCAGTAATAAGGTCCTCAATCAGCTGTCTGAATTCACCTAGAGACACCAGAACATCACATTCATCAGTAATAAGGTCCTCAATCAGCTGTCTGAATTCACCTAGAGACACCAGAACATCACATTCATCAGTAATAAGGTCCTCCATCAGCTGTCTGAATTCACCTAGAGGCACCAGAACATCACATTCATCAGTAATAAGGTCCTCAATCAGCTGTCTGAATTCACCTAGAGACACCAGAACATCACATTCATCAGTAATAAGGTCCTCAATCAGCTGTCTGAATTCACCTAGAGGCACCAGAACATCACATTCATCAGTAATAAGGTCCTCCATCAGCTGTCTGAATTCACCTAGAGGCACCAGAACATCACATTCATCAGTAATAAGGTCCTCAATCAGCTGTCTGAATTCACCTAGAGACACCAGAACATCACATTCATCAGTAATAAGGTCCTCAATCAGCTGTCTGAATTCACCTAGAGACACCAGAACATCACACTCATCAGTAATAAGGTCCTCAATCAGCTGTCTGAATTCACCTAGAGGCACCAGAACATCACATTCATCAGTAATAAGGTCCTCAATCAGCTGTCTGAATTCACCTAGAGACACCAGAACATCACATTCATCAGTAATAAGGTCCTCAATCAGCTGTCTGAATTCACCTAGAGGCACCAGAACATCACATTCATCCGTAATAAGGTCCTCAATCAGCTGTCTGAATTCACCTAGAGACACCAGAACATCACATTCATCAGTAATAAGGTCCTCAATCAGCTGTCTGAATTCACCTAGAGGCACCAGAACACTACATTCATCAGTAATAAGGTCCTCAATCAGCTGTCTGAATTCACCTAGAGACACCAGAACATCACATTCATCAGTAATAAGGTCCTCAATCAGCTGTCTGAATTCACCTAGAGGCACCAGAACATCACATTCATCAGTAATAAGGTCCTCAATCAGCTGTCTGAATTCACCTAGAGGCACCAGAACATCACATTCATCAGTAATAAGGTCCTCCATCAGCTGTCTGAATTCACCTAGAGACACCAGAACATCACATTCATCAGTAATAAGGTCCTCAATCAGCTGTCTGAATTCACCTAGAGACACCAGAACATCACATTCATCAGTAATAAGGTCCTCAATCAGCTGTCTGAATTCACCTAGAGGCACCAGAACATCACATTCATCAGTAATAAGGTCCTCAATCAGCTGTCTGAATTCACCTAGAGACACCAGAACATCACATTCATCAGTAATAAGGTCCTCAATCAGCTGTCTGAATTCACCTAGAGACACCAGAACATCACATTCATCAGTAATAAGGTCCTCAATCAGCTGTCTGAATTCACCTAGAGGCACCAGAACATCACATTCATCAGTAATAAGGTCCTCAATCAGCTGTCTGAATTCACCTAGAGACACCAGAACATCACATTCATCAGTAATAAGGTCCTCAATCAGCTGTCTGAATTCACCTAGAGACACCAGAACATCACATTCATCAGTAATAAGGTCCTCCATCAGCTGTCTGAATTCACCTAGAGGCACCAGAACATCACATTCATCAGTAATAAGGTCCTCAATCAGCTGTCTGAATTCACCTAGAGACACCAGAACATCACATTCATCAGTAATAAGGTCCTCAATCAGCTGTCTGAATTCACCTAGAGGCACCAGAACATCACATTCATCAGTAATAAGGTCCTCCATCAGCTGTCTGAATTCACCTAGAGGCACCAGAACATCACATTCATCAGTAATAAGGTCCTCAATCAGCTGTCTGAATTCACCTAGAGACACCAGAACATCACATTCATCAGTAATAAGGTCCTCAATCAGCTGTCTGAATTCACCTAGAGACACCAGAACATCACACTCATCAGTAATAAGGTCCTCAATCAGCTGTCTGAATTCACCTAGAGGCACCAGAACATCACATTCATCAGTAATAAGGTCCTCAATCAGCTGTCTGAATTGACCCTAGAGGCACCAGAACATCGCATTTAAGAACATGTTGAAGATTATTCCACAAATAAGGTGCAAGAGAACCTAAAAGCTGATTTGCCTAACTCGGTAGAGACAAACTAATTTCCAGAGGTAACCATCCCTGTGACCATGGGTGGTGACTCATATGTCTCAAGTTTAGTAAAGACATTACGAACAGTGGGACTTTTTGTAAAAGGGCTTTATGAATGAAAACATAGCACTGTATCAACCTACGTGACATCAAAGAGGGCCAACCAGCTTTCTAGTAGAGAATGCAGGGATGAATACTCAAAATGTAGCCTGCAATAAGTCACAGTGCGCTATGATAAACGGCATCTAATGGCTTTAATGAAGTGGCAGCTGATTTCACGTAGATGATGCCGACATAGTCAAGAACCAATAGGAACGTTCTACTATTTAGCGAGAGGCAGGACCTGCTTCTATAGAATAAGCCCATGGGTTTTTAGTCGGTTTCTTTACTAACTCGTCAATATTAGTGGTTAATTTGTAAATCGGGAGGTGCTGGTGTTGTGCCGAAGATCTTCCCCCTGCCAGAATCCTCCTCCCCTCACGTGAACGCGCACGCACTCAATCTTCATTGCTGTGACTTGCTTGCTAGTTGAGACTTAAAATATAAAATGCTTCTGATATCGAGTATACACCCTTTTCTGTATGTAATCTTTTTTTCTTCTTCTTTTTTTCATTTTTTCCACTCCATTGTCAGTTCACATTTCACTGATTCTTCGTAGCAGAAAGCACGTTTTATTTGTATCCTTCAAGGCAGCCGTCAATGATCACGTTAGGCTGCTGTTTCATTGTATTTGGCGGTTTGATCGCGAGGCACTAGCAACGGCTGCACTTTTCTGTTTTGGCTATTTATTTTGCAGTGTATAAGTCTTTAAATAAATCTCTTTGCCAAAATTCATCAAGTTGTTCTGAAATGGGGGGGAGATCTTCGGCACAACACCGGAGTAAAGCAGTCCAAAACGTAGAGGTGCCGGACCGTGGTCAATATGCTTTTTAAGAGACAGCGTCTCCATCTATCCAGATATTTGGAAGCACTGACACGATCAATATGGACAACCCCCGAAGTACATATGTTTAAATCATCAAAGTTATTTTTATGCGCTCTAGAGAACAACATATACTTAGTTTTACCTGCATTCAATACTAATTTCAGGTCAAGTTTTTCTGTAATACAATGAAGGCAGACTGTCGTTCAGATAGAGCCTAGTCAATAGTGGGGGCAATAACAAGAGTATCATCGACATAGTAGTGCAGGTTACTGTTTTTTACAGACAAGTCGATATTGTTTATACTGAATTATTATATTCAGTACCAGTCAAAAGTTTGGACACCTATTGATTCAAGATTTTTTATTTTTTAAACTATTTTCTATATTGTATAATAACAGTGAAGACATCAAAACTATGAAATAACACATGGAATCATGTAGTAACCAAGAAAGTGTTCAACAAATCAAAATATATTTTTAGATTCTTCAAAGTAGCCACCTTTTGCCTTGATAACAGCTTTGCACACTCTTGGCATTCTCTCAACCAGCTTCACCTGGAATTATTTTCCAACAGTCTTGAAGGAGTTCCCACATATACTAAGCACTTGTTGGCTGCTTTTCCTTCACTCTGCGGTCTAACTCATCCTGAACCATCTCAATTGGGTTGAGGTCAGGTGATTGTGGAGGCCAGGTCATCCTTCTTGACCATTGGCGACTCAGACCTCCTTCTCATGACTATTTGCACTTGGACTGGATAGGCTACAATGATAAGCAGAATATTAGCACTGTGTGTGTGTGCGCAGCAGCGACGGGTTCTGTTCTCTAGCATTGGAAAAGACGCTCCACACCTGGCACATGCAGCATACATCAGCTGGTGAGCAAGCAATGAGTGTTGACAGGCAGGCTCGTCTGAAACCACCAGTCACCAGCCTGCTCTTTAGCTTTGCCTGATTTAAGAAACACAAACTGCTTTATGAAATGTAAAACAACACTAGTGTGGAGTTTAGTAGTAAATAACAGTCTAGTTATTTGTCTCTCTCTCTCTCTCTCCCCTTGAGGACAGAGAAATAGGATGTCTTTGAATTTGTTGTCTCTCTCCGACCTCTCACTTTCCCCCCTGCAACCCATAGCCAGGTTCTGACAAGTCTCAGATTAACCGAAAATTACAGACGTTACCTTCTTACTGAAGTATGTCGGGAATTATCTGTTATTTTGCTTCATAACGTTCCTGTAGATTTAAAACCATGATTTGGTCATAGCATATGGAGCGTTGATGATGCCTGCTATGAAAGTATCAGCCTTGTCACTGTTTAACTGTCGACTGCTGTGTGAGTGAGCCACTCTCACTCCCTCTCCCCATTGTGCTCACAGAGGAGGGAGAGATGCATTATGAGAAGAAACAAGCGTATGACCTTTGCTCAAATGCAATTGTGGGGAAAAATACAGTTTTCAAAGCAACTACTGTTGTTCTAGTTACAGAGAGCTTTTTGTGAGTGCCACTTCACAACCGGAGTAGGCTGTAGCCTAGTGTGGTTTTGATGCATCCGCAGAATGGGGCAGAGCATGCCATTTTGCAGTGAGTAGGTAACCTAGGACTATTGTTGGAAAGTATTTGTAGGACATAAGCCTACATTTGACTGATTTTAGATTAATCAATTAGCCATCGTGGCTATATAGCAACAATATCATATTTAGAGTTGGCAATCTAGCTAATTGTTTTGAGTTCCCACTTCCTCAGGTAGTGTATAATCAGCCTACAGGCCAATATGCACAAAGATGGCGGCAAATTCTCTGAAGAGCAAAAAACAAATTCGGATAATTCTGGATCCTATTTTGACAGGTTGCACATCAATATAAATCAGCAATTCCTGGATATGTTAGATGAAATAGCTTATTTTTTAATCATAGTTTACCATCTTAGTTTCATAGGCTACCATCTTAGTTTCATAGGCTACCATCTTAGTTTCATAGGCTACCATCTTAGTTTCATAGGCTACCATCTTAGTTTCATAGGTTACCATCTTAGTTGTCCTAAACGTCTCTGGAAGAAAACTGTAGCTGTCCATTAACTTTTTTTTGGTTATATTTATTGTTATTCATTGCTATATAAAATTATTATATATTGGGCTAATTTCTTTAATGTGGACATTTTTCTATGTATTATACTGAACAAAAATATAAACGCAACAATTTAAAAGATTTTACTGCATTACAGTTCATAAGAAAATCAGTCAATTGAAATAAATTTTAGGCCCTCATCTACGGATTTCACATGACTGGGCAGGGGTGCACAGAGGAGGGCATAGGTCCACCCACTTGGCAGCCAGGTCCACCCACTTGGCAGCCAGGCCCACCCACTTGGCAGCCAGGCCCACCCACTTGGCAGCCAGGCCCACCCACTTGGGAGCAATCAGAATTTGTTTTTCCCAGCAAAAGGGCTTTATTGAAGAGCGAAATAATCCTCAGTACTGATATGGAGGTCCTGAGCTGGCGTGTTTACACATGGTCTGCGTTTGTGAGGCCGATTTGGACGTACTGCCAAATTCTTTAAACCGACGTTGGAGGCAGTTTATGGTAGATAATTTAACATTACATTTTCTGGCAACAGCTCTGGTGGACATTCCTGCAGTCAGCATGTCAATTGGACACTCCCTCAACTTGAGGCATCTGTGCCAATGCGTTGTGTGACAACTGCACATTTTATTATCCCCAGCACAAGGTGCACCTGTGTAATTATTATGCTGTTTAATCAGCTTTTTGATATGCCACACCTGTCGGGTGGATGGATTATCTTGGCAAAGGAGAAATGCTGACTAACTGGGATGTAAACAAAATCTGAGAGAAATAAGCTTTTTGTGCATATGGAACATTCTTTTATTTCAGCTCATGAAACATGAGACCAACACTTTACATGTTATGTTTATTTTTGTTCAGGATATATTTTGCAAGCTCTCATTTTCACCACAAAACTGAGTGGTAATTACACATCCTTTTTTATTTTAATTTGATTTTTTTAACTTCAGAGTGGTGATATTAATGTAAACCGTTATCGTCCCCACGATGACCCTAAATTGTTTTCTTTTAAACAAATTCATATCTTTGGTTAAGTACTGTTGATTTTTCATACGCGACTCTCCATGGCAGCGCTGTTGTCATTTTCAAACCCAAATGGCAAAAGGGAACATCAGCTCATTATAAAAGTAGTTGACCACAAACAAATAGTCGGATTTGACAGTCAAACTGTCAGTCAAATGAGAGCCAACACCTGTCCCTATTTAGAACTACCAGTGGAGAGATGATTTGTTGAAATTTTCCCATCTCAAAAGTGTTGCGTTTCTTTTTTTCGTATTGACCATATGCTGTAAAAATTGTCCCAGAAGGAGACGACCACTACAGGTGGGGCAGTGTGTATATATTTAGTATACCCAAGCTCTTTGTGGTTTGTCTGTTTTAAAAGAGTAGCAGCAGCAAATTGTCCCTGTTCCATTGATTTCAATAGAATATCAATGTGTGTGATTCATTTGCATGTGTAAAGGACATCACACTGCTTGCTTAGCGAGGAGCACTTCCTCTCAAACTCATCCAATACCTGGCGTGAACTCGGGACCTCTGCCTCAAAAACACACGTGACCGCCCTCCTCAAGCCTCTTTTAGCTTTCGAGCTGGGGCGATCGGCTAACTAATGAGGCGAGGAGTACGTTAATTACAGGAAGTCATCTGACAGGTAGTCATCTGACAGGACACAAGTGAGACAACTGTATGTGTAGTCCATTTTTATGTCACGTTTTCAAATTATAACCTATTCCAGTATATTGATTATGAATTTGATGTTTTGACACTGGGCTATAAATTCGAGTTATGTTTTATGAAAATAAATGATTTCAACAGGGTTCTAGTTAGCCATGAAGGGTGTCGTCATTTTGAAACCCTTTTTATTTTATCCTTCTGAAATTTCAGGACTTTTCATGAACTAGTTACCACAAACATGACAGATTATCTCTCTGTATAATAGTGGCGTGGGGCCCGAGTTGAAAGTATGGACTCCACAGTAAACCACATTTGGCACAGAGGTCGATGCTGTACAATGCTGTGAAAAAGTATTTTTTTCTACTTTTGCTTATTTTTGATACTGAATGTTATCAGGGGCGGCAGCGTAGCCTAGTGGTTAGAGTGTTGGACTAGTAACCGGAAGGTTGCAAGTTCAAACCCCCGAGCTGACAAGGTACAAATCTGTCGTTCTGCCCCTGAACACTGTTCCTAGGCTGTCATTGAAAATATGAATTTGTTCTTAACTGACTTGCCTAGTTAAATAAAGGTAAAAATCAGATCTTCAACACAGAACCTAATCTTAGATAAAGAGAACCTGAGTGAACAAATATCACAACAATGACATACATATTTCATAAACAAAGTTATGCAATGCCCCTGTGATTTTTTTCTTCTTCTTTTCTCCCCCTTACGCTCAGTTACTTGGTTGTGCCACCTTTAGCTGAAAATGACTCCAACCAAACACTTCCTGTAGTTGTTGATCAGGCTCTCATGTCGCTGTGGAGAAACCTTTTCCCACCTTTCCATGCAGAACTTTTTAGTTTTTTTTCAAGCATGATATGCCCGTTTCAGGTCCTGCCACAACCATCTCAATTGGGATTAGGTCTGGACTTTGACTAGGCCATTCCAAAACATCAAATATGTTGCTTTTTAGTCATTTTCATGTAGACTTGATTGTGTGTTTTGGATTATTGTCTTGCTGCCCTTCAGCTCACAGGCAGACAGATGGCCTGATATTCTCTATTGCAGACCAGAATTCATGGTTCCTTTTTATTAAGGCAAGTGGTCCTGAGGCAGCAAAGCATCCAAAACCATCACACTACCACCACCATGCTGACCCCTAACCATCACACTACCTCCACCATGCTGACCCCAAACCATCACACTACCTCCACCATGCTGACCCCAAACCATCACACTACCTCCACCATGCTGACCCCAAACCATCACACTACCTCCACCATGCTGGGGCGGCAGGGTAGCCTAGTGGTTAGAGCGTTGGACTAGTAACCGAAAGGTTGCAAGTTCATATCCCTGAGCTGACAAGGTACAAATCTGTCGTTCTGCCCCTGAACAGGCAGTTAACCCACTGTTCCTAGGCAGTCATTGAAAATAAGAATTTGTTCTTAACTGACTTGCCTAGTTAAATAAAAAAATAAAAATAAATGCTGACCCCAAACCATCACACTACCTCCACCATGCTGACCCCTAACCATCACACTACCTCCACCATGCTGACCCCTAACCATCACACTACCACCACCATGCTGACCCCAAACCATCACACTACTTCCACCATGCTGACCCCTAACCATCACACTACCTCCACCATGCTGACCCCTAACCATCACACTACCACCACCATGCTGACCCCAAACCATCACACTACCACCACCATGCTGACCCCAAACCATCACACTACCTCCACCATGCTGACCCCAAACCATCACACTACCTCCACCATGCTGACCCCTAACCATCACACTACCACCACCATGCTGACCCCAAACCATCACACTACCACCACCATGCTGACCCCAAACCATCACACTACCTCCACCATGCTGACCCCAAACCATCACACTACCACCACCATGCTGACCCCAAACCATCACACTACCTCCACCATGCTGACCCCAAACCATCACACTACCACCACCATGCTGACCCCAAACCATCACACTACCTCCACCATGCTGACCCCAAACCATCACACTACCACCACCATGCTGACCCCAAACCATCACACTACCACCACCATGCTGACCCCAAACCATCACACTACCACCACCATGCTGACCCCAAACCATCACACTACCACCACCATGCTGACCCCAAACCATCACACTACCACCACCATGCTGACCCCAAACCATCACACTACCACCACCATGCTGACCCCAAACCATCACACTACCTCCACCATGCTGACCCCAAACCATCACACTACCACCACCATGCTGACCCCAAACCATCACACTACCTCCACCATGCTGACCCCAAACCATCACACTACCACCACCATGCTGACCCCAAACCATCACACTACCTCCACCATGCTGACCCCAAACCATCACACTACCACCACCATGCTGACCCCAAACCATCACACTACCTCCACCATGCTGACCCCAAACCATCACACTACCACCACCATGCTGACCCCAAACCATCACACTACCTCCACCATGCTGACCCCAAACCATCACACTACCACCACCATGCTGACCCCAAACCATCACACTACCACCACCATGCTGACCCCAAACCATCACACTACCTCCACCATGCTGACCCCAAACCATCACACTACCACCACCATGCTGACCCCAAACCATCACACTACCACCACCATGCTGACCCCAAACCATCACACTACCACCACCATGCTGACCCCAAACCATCACACTACCACCACCATGCTGACCCCAAACCATCACACTACCACCACCATGCTGACCCCAAACCATCACACTACCTCCACCATGCTGACCCCAAACCATCACACTACCTCCACCATGCTGACCCCAAACCATCACACTACCACCACCATGCTGACCCCAAACCATCACACTACCTCCACCATGCTGACCCCAAACCATCACACTACCTCCACCATGCTGACCCCAAACCATCACACTACCTCCACCATGCTGACCCCAAACCATCACACTACCACCACCATGCTGACCCCAAACCATCACACTACCACCACCATGCTGACCCCTAACCATCACACTACCACCACCATGCTGACCCCAAACCATCACACTACCACCACCATGCTGACCCCAAACAATCACACTACCTCCACCATGCTGACCCCAAACCATCACACTACCACCACCATGCTGACCCCAAACCATCACACTACCACCACCATGCTGACCCCAAACCATCACACTACCACCACCATGCTGACCCCTAACCATCACACTACCACCACCATGCTGACCCCAAACCATCACACTACCACCACCATGCTGACCCCTAACCATCACACTACCACCACCATGCTGACCCCAAACCATCACACTACCTCCACCATGCTGACCCCAAACCATCACACTACCTCCACCATGCTGACCCCAAACCATCACACTACCACCACCATGCTGACCCCAAACCATCACACTACCACCACCATGCTGACCCCAAACCATCACACTACCACCACCATGCTGACCCCAAACCATCACACTACCACCACCATGCTGACCCCAAACCATCACACTACCACCACCATGCTGACCCCAAACCATCACACTACCACCACCATGCTGACCCCAAACCATCACACTACCACCACCATGCTGACCCCAAACCATCACACTACCACCACCATGCTGACCCCAAACCATCACACTACCACCACCATGCTGACCCCAAACCATCACACTACCACCACCATGCTGACCCCAAACCATCACACTACCACCACCATGCTGACCCCAAACCATCACACTACCACCACCATGCTGACCCCAAACCATCACACTACCACCACCATGCTGACCCCAAACCATCACACTACCACCACCATGCTGACCCCAAACCATCACACTACCACCACCATGCTGACCCCAAACCATCACACTACCACCACCATGCTGACCCCAAACCATCACACTACCTCCACCATGCTGACCCCAAACCATCACACTACCACCACCATGCTGACCCCAAACCATCACACTACCACCACCATGCTGACCCCAAACCATCACACTACCACCACCATGCTGACCCCAAACCATCACACTACCACCACCATGCTGACCCCAAACCATCACACTACCTCCACCATGCTGACCCCAAACCATCACACTACCACCACCATGCTGACCCCAAACCATCACACTACCACCACCATGCTGACCCCAAACCATCACACTACCACCACCATGCTGACCCCTAACCATCACACTACCACCACCATGCTGACCCCTAACCATCACACTACCACCACCATGCTGACCCCAAACCATCACACTACCACCACCATGCTGACCCCTAACCATCACACTACCACCACCATGCTGACCCCAAACCATCACACTACCTCCACCACGCTGACCCCTAACCATCACACTACCTCCACCATGCTGACCCCAAACCATCACACTACCACCACCATGCTGACCCCAAACCATCACACTACCACCACCATGCTGACCCCAAACCATCACACTACCACCACCATGCTGACCCCTAACCATCACACTACCCCCACCATGCTGACCCCAAACCATCACCCTACCACCACCATGCTGACCCCAAACCATCACCCTACCACCACCATGCTTGACTGTTGGTATACGGGTCTTACTGTGGAATGCAGTGTTTGGTTTTGGCCAGGCATAATGGGACTCATTTCGTCCAAAAAGTTTGACTGATCTGTCCATAGAACATTCCTCCAAGAGTCTTGACGACCATCCAGGAGCTTCAAGGTGCTTTTTGGCAAACTTGAGTCATCTTTTTGGAGGACGTGGGTCCCATTATGTCTGGTAAAAACCAAACACTGCCTTCCACAGTAAGAACCTCATACCAACAGTCAAGCGTGGTGATGGTAGAGCACGGATTTTGCAACGTCAGGATAGTGGGTTCAATTCCTGGGACTAACCATACTTAAAATGGATGCAGTCACTTCTATAAGGCGCTTTGGATAAAAGCATCTGCTAAATGGCATATATTATTACTAGGTGCCCATCCTCCCCAATTAAGGTGCCACCAGCCACCCATGGTAGACATTGGTGTTGCCCTTTTAAACTTCTTGGTGACAGGGGGCAGTATTTTTACGTCCGGATGAAATGCATGCCCAAATTCAACTGCCTGCTACTCATCCCCAGAAGATAAGATATGCATATTATTAGTAGATTTGGATAGAAAACACCCTGTCGTTTCTAAAACTGTTTGAATCATGTCTGTGAGTGTAACACAACTTCTGTAGCAGATGAAACCCGAGGACAAACCATTCAGATTCTTTTTTTTAGGTCACACTTTTCAATGAGGTTTCATTGGGAATCCAGATTTCTAAGGGACCTTCTTGCAGTTCCTACTGCTTTCACTGGATGTCACGAGTCTTTAGAAAATGGTTGAGGTTTTTCCTTTGTGTAATGAAGAAGTAGCCATGTTCAAAACGAGGGTCACTTCAAGTGTACTGTTAGAGGCGGGTGACCAGAAAGGTAGCGTAAATTAGTTTTCTTCCTGTATTGAACACAGATCATCCCGTCTTCAATTTTATAGATTATATACTTTTAAAAAACTGTATTACAAAAGTTGTTTGAAATGTTTTGGCAAAGTTTACAGGTACATTTTTAGATATTTTGTAGTTGCGTAAGTTGGAACCGGTGTTTTTCTGGATCAAACGCACCAAATAAATGGACATTTTGGATATATATGGACGGAATTAATCGAACAAAAGGACCATTTGTGATGTTTATGGGACATATTGGAGTACCAACAAAAGAAGCTCGTCAAAGGTAAGGCATGATTTATATTTACATTTCTGCGTTTTGTGTCGCGCCTGCAGGGTTTGAAATATGTTTTCTCTCTTTGTTTACTATGGTGCTACCCTCAGATAATAGCATAGTTTGCTTTCGCCGAAAAGCCTTTTTGAAATCTGACATGTTGGCACAACATGTGTAGCTTTTTATTTGATATCTTACATGTGTGATTTAATGAAAGTTTGATTTTTATAGTCATTTATTTGAATTTGGCGCTCTGCATTTCCCCTGGCTTTTGGCCAGGTGGGACGCTAAGCATCCCAAATATCCCAGAGAGGTTAAGCAAAAAATATGGTAAAAAGCCACTGAACAAGCCCCAAAACGTGCTTCGGGTTTATTGGTTTTGATAATAGTCCAGAAATCTTGCCTAGCCAACTATAGTGGATCCATTTTGTAAACAGTCACAGCAGGCAGGATGCAAACAGGGAGCTAGTTTACCACGAGAGTCGCCGCGCTGCTCTGTGTGTGTTCTGCCTCCATTATGGTGCGATTTCTAGCGCCACCTGCTGAATGTTTGTTCTACTACACCTCGTTAACTGCATGTATTCTATGGTACTTCTGTGCTCCATTGGGATCAGGTGACCACATTTCATCACAGGAACATGTACTCCGGGGTATCTCTAGCCATCCTTGTTGTGTCTGCCTGCCAAAGCATTGTCTGTAAGTCTAACACGTTGTCTGTATGTTCATCTTGCTGTATCAGAAGTTATTTTCTACAGAGGATGTTGTTGTTTGTGTTTTATGTCAGTTGTTTTGCTGAGTAGCAGCTTGCCTAATAAATCAGACTGTGATACCAGTTCTTGGGATTCAATCTGAAATAACAAAACTGTGGAAAGTTTCCTTTTTCAAGACAGAATGTTGAATATAATTACATTTTGAACTTACTCTACCGGTTGTCTGTGCAGTTGGTCCTTCAGTTGGTTAAAATTTGAAACGAAATGTCCACAGGAAAGCATTATTTACCAAACTTGGAGCGAGGAACTGGAGTTAACATTTCTATGACCTGACACATGCTCAAAACCATGTAAACGCCTGCAATACTGTGGGTGGTATGCATCGCCTGCAATACTGTGGGTGGTATGCATCGCCTGCAATACTGTGGGTGGTATGCATCGCCTGCAATACTGTGGGTGGTATGCATCGCCTGCGTGTATCATTGTCTTGTGCACGAGCAAACAAATCTTCATTGCCACACACAGAGACCTGAGTTTTGAAGTCGGTTTAATTATGCTTTCCTGTGGATATTTTGTCTCAAATTTCAACCCACTGAACGACAAACCCCACAAACAATCGTCAGAATGAGTTCAAATGTAATTTAAGTCAACCTTCGTAACAGACAAGGGACATTAGAAATAAAACCTATGTAATTGTGCTGTAACTTTGCATAACCACAGCGGGACGATCTGGCAGATAGAATCACTTGCTAAATGTGATCTCTTCATGCCTTACATAAGCATACAGGTCTATGTGATCTCTTCATGCCTTACATAAGCATACAGGTCTATGTGATCTCTTCATGCCTTACATAAGCATACAGGTCTATGTGATCTCTTCATGCCTTACATAAGCATACAGGTCTATGTGATCTCTTCATGCCTTACATAAGCATACAGGTCTATGTGATCTCTTCATGCCTTACATAAGCATACAGGTCTATGTGATCTCTTCATGCCTTACATAAGCATACAGGTCTATGTGATCTCTTCATGCCTTACGCAAGCATACAGGTCTATGTGATCTCTTCATGCCTTACGCAAGCATACAGGTCTATGGGATCTCTTCATGCCTTACGCAAGCATACAGGTCTATGGGATCTCTTCATGCCTTACGCAAGCATACAGGTCTATGGGATCTCTTCATGCCTTACGCAAGCATACAGGTCTATGGGATCTCTTCATGCCTTACGCAAGCATACAGGTCTATGGGATCTCTTCATGCCTTACGCAAGCATACAGGTCTATGGGATCTCTTCATGCCTTACGCAAGCATACAGGTCTATGGGATCTCTTCATGCCTTACGCAAGCATACAGGTCTATGGGATCTCTTCATGCCTTACGCAAGCATACAGGTCTATGGGATCTCTTCATGCCTTACGCAAGCATACAGGTCTATGGGATCTCTTCATGCCTTACGCAAGCATACAGGTCTATGGGATCTCTTCATGCCTTACGCAAGCATACAGGTCTATGGGATCTCTTCATGCCTTACGCAAGCATACAGGTCTATGGGATCTCTTCATGCCTTACGCAAGCATACAGGTCTATGGGATCTCTTCATGCCTTACGCAAGCATACAGGTCTATGGGATCTCTTCATGCCTTACGCAAGCATACAGGTCTATGGGATCTCTTCATGCCTTACGCAAGCATACAGGTCTATGGGATCTCTTCATGCCTTACGCAAGCATACAGGTCTATGGGATCTCTTCATGCCTTACGCAAGCATACAGGTCTATGGGATCTCTTCATGCCTTACGCAAGCATACAGGTCTATGGGATCTCTTCATGCCTTACGCAAGCATACAGGTCTATTTGGGCAGTGTTTGAATTTAGAACATTGTTCATTTCAATATGCTTATTGGATACAGCTTTTACCTAAGCATTCTACTATACGTTATGTTGCACCATGGGTAATGTCTGAACTATATGTTCATTGTATTATTCTGTATTCTTTGAAGTTTCACACCATTTCATTAAATACTGGAGGTTTGGAGAAAGCCTAATTCTGACTCATGGTTTTTGAATGGAGTTTAGCTGTCTGTCTAATTACGGTTGAACACAGCCCGAGGAGGACAGTACAGTGTGTGTGGGGTGATCATTTTGTGATAATCAAAACTGAAATTAGCCACAGAAGGCTGACCCAAAAATGCAGCGTTTGCATTGGGTTAAGGCCAGGGACGCCCCTAGGAGTCTATAGCGCTAACACACAGGCAGCCCAATTCAGATTTCATTATTCTTTTTTACACTTATTGGTCTTTTGACCAATCACTGCAGATTTTTCCACATCAGATCTTTTTCAGAGCTGATCAGATTGGTCAAAGAGCAATTAGTGAGAAATATCAGCATTGGGCTGCCTGTGTAAACGCAGCTAATGAGTTTGACAGAACAGCCTGAAAGAGTAATTCATTATTTTTGCCAAGTCTGGTTTGGAGCCCACCCACCATTGCATTCATGTTTAAAACATCTACTTAACTGTTACTTTTTTTTAATTGAACATCACTATCAACATTAGCGTATTAGCAGAGAAAAGGAATGATGTTGTTTTCCCCCTGGAACTACACCGCTGACTCAAATGACCAAAGCTTGATAATGAGTTGGGTATTTGAATCAGCTGTGTAGTGGTAGTGCAAAAACCAAAACATTCACCAAGAACCCTGTTCTATTGTAATCCCTTCATTACAGCACAGGAAACCAAAGCATTGTTCATGATTTCCCTCCTGGTTATTTCCTAGAAGGGGGATCAACAAGGATTATATGTAGATTATGCCAAACATTCATTACAAATAAACCATGAAGCGCTCTCCGGAGCCAACTGTTCATTCAGCCATTTAACCAAGTCAAACATTGTTCATTCAGTTCCGTCCACTTAAATGTGCATCTACTTCCTGTAGTACCGTGAGGTTTGTGACAGTGTGATCCATCTTCAATTTATCTAGATGTAATATACATTTAGAGTGCTTAAAGTATATGTTTTTTTAAATGTGATGTATATTTTTTTAAACAACCAAATCTCTATTATTGATGTAAGTCTCATGTTATAGAAGTGTCCGGACACTTAATATATTTTTTTTCCGTGCAGTACGGGGGCTCTGAGACCATATAAACACCCCGTCCATTTAGAAACGGAAACGCTCTCAGTATAGTGATGCAGACCTTAAGATGTTATACACATGAAATTGTCATTCTGAACTTTATCCGCAGCGTTATATTCCTGTTTGTGCGACCTAAGCGTTCTGCTATCCAGCAGTTCCATTCTCCGTGTAGCCTGCTGCTAGAATGGACAGAGGTATCGCTCAAGTCTCTTGAAAACCAAGTGAAATCACAAAAAGGTGTTTGGACGCTTCTATAACATGCCATTACATCAAAAATAGAGATCTGGTTGTAAAAAAACAATTCTCCTTTTAAGTTGGCAGTAATGAATAAACTTGTTTGGTTTATATATTTTTTTCTCCCTTTTTAGATGGTGTCTGCACCACGGCGGACTGCACTCAGGCAGGTAAATATACATCCATCCACACACACACACACACACACACACAGGTAGAATATGAGCTGTATTTGTCTGTGTGCAGCGTCTCGTCTGATAGAGAACATGGATGCCAATGTGGACCCGTGTGACAACTTCTACCAGTACGCCTGTGGAGGCTGGTTGAAGAAGAACATCATCCCAGAGACCAGCTCCCGATACAGCACCTTCGACATCCTACAAGACGAACTGGAGGTGGTCCTCAAAGGTTTGAAAGTCTTGTAGCATGGCGCAGTGTGGATTCAGTGAGTTTTTCAGGGAGGTGTGAGAACTGGGTGTGGATCTGTTGGTCAGGGAGGTAGGAGTGAGAGGGGGCTGGGTGTGGATCTGTTGGTCAGGGAGGTAGGAGCGAGAGGGGGCTGGGTGTGGATCTGTTGGTCAGGGAGGTAGGAGCGAGAGGGGGCTGGGTGTGGATCTGTTGGTCAGGGAGGTAGGAGCGAGAGGGGGCTGGGTGTGGATCTGTTGGTCAGGGAGGTAGGAGCGAGAGGGGGCTGGGTGTGGATCTGTTGGTCAGGGAGGTAGGAGCGAGAGGGGGCTGGGTGTGGATCTGTTGGTCAGGGAGGTAGGAGCGAGAGGGGGCTGGGTGTGGATCTGTTGGTCAGGGAGGTAGGAGCGAGAGGGGGCTGGGTGTGGATCTGTTGGTCAGGGAGGTAGGAGCGAGAGGGGGCTGGGTGTGGATCTGTTGGTCAGGGAGGTAGGGGCGAGAGGGGGCTGGGTGGGGATCTGTTGGTCAGGGAGGTAGGAGCGAGAGGGGGCTGGGTGTGGATCTGTTGGTCAGGGAGGTAGGGGTGGTGGCTGGGTGTGGATCTGTTGGTCAGGGAGGTAGGAGCGAGAGGGGGCTGGGTGTGGATCTGTTGGTCAGGGAGGTAGGGGTGAGAGGGGGCTGGGTGTGGATCTGTTGGTCAGGGAGGTAGGAGCGAGAGGGGGCTGGGTGTGGATCTGTTGGTCAGGGAGGTAGGGGTGGTGGCTGGGTGTGGATCTGTTGGTCAGGGAGGTAGGAGCGAGAGGGGGCTGGGTGTGGATCTGTTGGTCAGGGAGGTAGGGGTGAGAGGGGGCTGGGTGTGGATCTGTTGGTCAGGGAGGTAGGAGCGAGAGGGGGCTGGGTGTGGATCTGTTGGTCAGGGAGGTAGGAGCGAGAGGGGGCTGGGTGTGGATCTGTTGGTCAGGGAGGTAGGAGCGAGAGGGGGCTGGGTGTGGATCTGTTGGTCAGGGAGGTAGGGGTGAGAGGGGGCTGGGTGTGGATCTGTTGGTCAGGGAGGTAGGAGCGAGAGGGGGCTGGGTGTGGATCTGTTGGTCAGGGAGGTAGGGGTGAGAGGGGGCTGGGTGTGGATCTGTTGGTCAGGGAGGTAGGAGCGAGAGGGGGCTGGGTGTGGATCTGTTGGTCAGGGAGGTAGGAGTGAGAGGGGGCTGGGTGTGGATCTGTTGGTCAGGGAGGTAGGAGCGAGAGGGGGCTGGGTGTGGATCTGTTGGTCAGGGAGGTAGGGGTGAGAGGGGGCTGGGTGTGGATCTGTTGGTCAGGGAGGTAGGAGCGAGAGGGGGCTGGGTGTGGATCTGTTGGTCAGGGAGGTAGGAGTGAGAGGGGGCTGGGTGTGGATCTGTTGGTCAGGGAGGTAGGAGCGAGAGGGGGCTGGGTGTGGATCTGTTGGTCAGGGAGGTAGGGGTGAGAGGGGGCTGGGTGTGGATCTGTTGGTCAGGGAGGTAGGAGTGAGAGGGGGCTGGGTGTGGATCTGTTGGTCAGGGAGGTAGGAGCGAGAGGGGGCTGGGTGTGGATCTGTTGGTCAGGGAGGTAGGGGTGAGAGGGGGCTGGGTGTGGATCTGTTGGTCAGGGAGGTAGGAGCGAGAGTGGGCTGGGTGTGGATCTGTTGGTCAGGGAGGTAGGGGTGGTGGCTGGGTGTGGATCTGTTGGTCAGGGAGGTAGGGGTGGTGGCTGGGTGTGGATCTGTTGGTCAGGGAGGTAGGAGCGAGAGGGGGCTGGGTGTGGATCTGTTGGTCAGGGAGGTAGGAGCGAGAGGGGGCTGGGTGTGGATCTGTTGGTCAGGGAGGTAGGAGCGAGAGGGGGCTGGGTGTGGATCTGTTGGTCAGGGAGGTAGGAGCGAGAGGGGGCTGGGTGTGGATCTGTTGGTCAGGGAGGTAGGAGCGAGAGGGGGCTGGGTGTGGATCTGTTGGTCAGGGAGGTAGGAGCGAGAGGGGGCTGGGTGTGGATCTGTTGGTCAGGGAGGTAGGGGTGAGAGGGGGCTGGGTGTGGATCTGTTGGTCAGGGAGGTAGGAGCGAGAGGGGGCTGGGTGTGGATCTGTTGGTCAGGGAGGTAGGGGTGGTGGCTGGGTGTGGATCTGTTGGTCAGGGAGGTAGGAGCGAGAGGGGGCTGGGTGTGGATCTGTTGGTCAGGGAGGTAGGAGCGAGAGGGGGCTGGGTGTGGATCTGTTGGTCAGGGAGGTAGGGGTGAGAGGGGGCTGGGTGTGGATCTGTTGGTCAGGGAGGTAGGAGCGAGAGGGGGCTGGGTGTGGATCTGTTGGTCAGGGAGGTAGGAGCGAGAGGGGGCTGGGTGTGGATCTGTTGGTCAGGGAGGTAGGAGCGAGAGGGGGCTGGGTGTGGATCTGTTGGTCAGGGAGGTAGGAGCGAGAGGGGGCTGGGTGTGGATCTGTTGGTCAGGGAGGTAGGGGTGGTGGCTGGGTGTGGATCTGTTGGTCAGGGAGGTAGGGGTGGTGGCTGGGTGTGGATCTGTTGGTCAGGGAGGTAGGGGTGAGAGGGGGCTGGGTGTGGATCTGTTGGTCAGGGAGGTAGGAGCGAGAGGGGGCTGGGTGTGGATCTGTTGGTCAGGGAGGTAGGAGCGAGAGGGGGCTGGGTGTGGATCTGTTGGTCAGGGAGGTAGGAGCGAGAGGGGGCTGGGTGTGGATCTGTTGGTCAGGGAGGTAGGAGCGAGAGGGGGCTGGGTGTGGATCTGTTGGTCAGGGAGGTAGGGGCGAGAGGGGGCTGGGTGTGGATCTGTTGGTCAGGGAGGTAGGGGCGAGAGGGGGCTGGGTGTGGATCTGTTGGTCAGGGAGGTAGGGGTGGTGGCTGGGTGTGGATCTGTTGGTCAGGGAGGTAGGAGCGAGAGGGGGCTGGGTGTGGATCTGTTGGTCAGGGAGGTAGGAGCGAGAGGGGGCTGGGTGTGGATCTGTTGGTCAGGGAGGTAGGAGCGAGAGGGGGCTGGGTGTGGATCTGTTGGTCAGGGAGGTAGGAGCGAGAGGGGGCTGGGTGTGGATCTGTTGGTCAGGGAGGTAGGAGCGAGAGGGGGCTGGGTGTGGATCTGTTGGTCAGGGAGGTAGGAGCGAGAGGGGGCTGGGTGTGGATCTGTTGGTCAGGGAGGTAGGGGTGGTGGCTGGTGTTTGTGTGGTTGGAGGATTTGCTGGGGTTACAGCAGCTTGTCCTTCAGGGAAAAACGGGCTCTAGGAATAGTCACTGTGGTTAATGGTGTCATCTATCTGCAGCATTTACTGCCAACGCAGGAACATATATATATATTTTTTTAAGTGCATAGAGGACAAAGTGTCATCTGATCTGATGAAATCCCGACCTTAAATCAAATCAAATTTATTTATATAGCCCTTCGTACATCAGCTGATATCTCAAAGTGCTGTACAGAAACCCAGCCTAAAACCCCAAACAGCAAGCAATGCAGGTGTAGAAGCACGGTGGCTAGGAAAAACTCCCTAGAAAGGCCAATACCTAGGAAGAAACCTAGAGAGGAACCAGGCTATGTGGGGTGGCCAGTCCTCTTCTGGCTGTGCCGGGTGGAGATTATAACAGAACATGGCCAAGATGTTCAAATGTTCATAAATGACCAGCATGGTCGAATAATAATAATAAGGCAGAACAGTTGAAACTGGAGCAGCAGCACAGAATAGACCTTAGAATAGTTGGAGGCGTTAACACCATCTGGTTAGCACCATCTTGACAGTAGATTGACAGGAAGGCTTCCCTTACACCTGAAGGATGTGGTGGTGGGGGCTCGGCGGTCTGTCTGATTACATTGGATAAATGTATGTCCCTGCACGTGTGCCAAGTCAAATTGTAAACTCTGCAAAAAAAGAAACGTCCCTTTTTCAGGACCCTGTATTTCAAAGATAAGTCGTAAAAATCAAAATAACTTCATGTCTTCATTGTAAAGGGTTTAAACACTGTTTCCCATGCTTGTTCAATGAACCATAAACAGAAATGTCATTGTTCTGCCATGGTCAGCGAAGAGCAATCCCATTGAGCACGTCTGGGACCTGTCCATGAGGAGGAGATGCACTGCAGCACTTAATGCAGCTGGTGGCCACACCCGATACTGACTGTTACTTTTGATATTGACTCCCCCCCCCCCCCCCCCCCCCCCCCGTCTGGAGCCTTTTGTACCTAGACTTGGCGCTCAAGTACCGCTTGCCGTGCGGTAGCAGAGTGAACAGTCTATGACCAGGGTGGCTGGAATCTTTGATCATTTTTCACTACCCTCTGTAGCACTTTGTGGTCGGCTTCTGAGCAGTTGCCATACCAGCCAGTGATGCAACCAGTTAGGATGCTCTCGATGGTGCAGCTGTAGACCTTTTTGAGAATCTGAGGAACCATGCCTAATCTCCTGAATAGGCGTTATCGTGCCCTCTTCACAACTGTCTTGGTGTGTTTGGACCATGATAGCTTGTTGGTGATGTGGACGCCAAGGAACTTGAAGCTCTCAATCTGTTCCACTACAGCTCTGTCGATGAGAATGGGGGCGTGCTTGGTCCTCTTCCTGCAGTCCACAATCATCTCCTTTTTATCTTGATCACGTTGAGGGAGAGGTTGTTATCCTGTCACCACACGGCCAGGTCTCTGACCTCCTCCCTATAGGCTGTCTCATCGTTGTCGCTGATCATGCCTACCACTGTTGAGTCATCGGCAAACTTAATGATGGTGTTGGTGTTGTGCCTGGCCATGCAGTCATGAGTGAACAGGGAGTACAGGAGAGGATTGAGCACGCACCCCTGAGGGGTCCCCGTGTTGAGGATCAGCATGGCGGATGTGTTGTTACCTATCCTTACCACTTGGGGGCGGCCCGTCAGGAAGTCCAGCATCCAGCTGCAGAGGGAGGTGTTTAGTCCCAGGGTCCTTAGCTTAGTGATAAGCTTTGAGGACACTATGGTGTTGAACGCTGTGCTGTAGTCAATGAACAGCATTCTCACATACAGTTGAAGTCTGAAGTTTACATGAAGTTTACATGCAATTAGGTTGGAATCATTAACTCATTTTTCAACCACTCCACAAATTTCTTGTTAACAAACTATAGTTTTGGCAAGTCAGTTAGGACATTTACTTTGTGCAAAACGAAAGTAATTTTTCCAACAATTGTTTATAGACAGATTATTTCACTTATAATTCAGTGTATCACAATTCCAATGGCTTGGAAACAGCTTGGAAAATTCCAGAAAATTATGTCATGGCTTTAGAAGCTTCTGATACTCTACATTACATCGTTTGAGTCAATTGGAGGTGTACCTGTGGATGTATTTCAAGGCCTACCTTCAAACTCAGTGCCTCTTTGCTTGACATTGTGGGAAAATCAGCCCAGAACTTAGAAAATAAATTGTAGACCTCTACAAGTCTGGTTCATAATTGGGAGCAATTGCCAAACGCCTGAAGGTTCCACGTTCATCTGTACAAACAATAGTACGCAAGTATAAACACCATGGGACCACGCAGCCGTCATACCGCTCAGGAAGTAGACGCGTTCTGTCTCCTAGAGATGAATGTACATTGGTGCAAAAGTGCAAATCAATCCCAGAACAGCAGCAAAGGACCTTGTGAAAATGCTGGAAGAATCGGGTACAAAAGTGTATATATATCCACAGTAAAACTAGTCCTATATCGACATAACATGAGACTGCTCAGCAAGGAGCAAGCCACTGCTCCAAAACCTCCATAAAAGCCAGACTACAGTTTGCAACTGCACATGGGGACAAAGATCATACTTTTTGTCCTCTGATCTGATGAAACAAAAATACAACTGTTTGGCCATAATGACCATCGTTATGTTTGGAGCAAAAAGGGGGAGGCTTGCAAGCCGAAGAACACCATCCCAACCGTGAAGCACGTGGGTGGCAGCATCATGTTGTGGGGGTGCTTTGCTGCAGGAGGGATTGGTGCACTTCACAGAATAGAAGGCATCATGAGGATGGAAAATTATGTGGATATATTGAAGCAACATCTCAAGACATCAGTCACGAAGTTAAAGCTTGGTCACATTGGTCTTCCAAATGGACAATGACCCCAAGCATACTTCCAAATTTGCGTCAAAATGGCTTAAGGACAACAAAGTCAAGGTATTGGAGTGGCCATCACAAAGCCCTGACCTCAATCATATAGAAAATTTGTGGGAAGAACTGAAAAGCGCACGTGAGCAAGGAGGCCGACAAACCTGACTCAGTTACACCAGCTCTGTCAGGAGGACTGGGCCAACATTCACCCAGCTTATTGTGGGAAGCTTGTGGAAGGCTACCCAAAACATTTGACCCAAGTTGAGCAATTTAAGGCAATGCTACCAAATACTAATTGAGTGTATGTAAACTTCTGACCCACTGGGAATGTGATGAAGGAAATAAAAGCTTAAATAAATAATTCGCTCTGCTATTATTCTGACATTTCACATTCTGAAAATAAAGTGGTGATCCTAACTGACTTAAGGCGGGGCATTTTTACTAGGATTAAATGTCAGGAATTGTGAAAAACTGAGTTTAAATGTATTTGGCTAAGGTGTATGCACACTTCCGACTTCACCTGTAGGTGTTCCTTTTGTCCAGGTGTGCAATAGAGATCGCATCATCTGTTGGGACAGTATGCAAATTGGAGAGGGTATAGGTTTTCTGGGATAAGGGTGTTGATGTGAGCCATGACCAGCCTTTCAATGCACTTCATGGCTATAGACGTGAGTGCTACGGGTCGGTAGTCATTATTTAACTAGGCAAGTCAGTTAAGCACATTCTTATTTACAATGACGGCCTACCGGGGAACATTGGGTTAATGGCAGAGGGGGTTACCCTCTAAAAATCCCCCTACAGTGTAGAAAATGATTTTCTTCATCCAAAATTAGTCTGGAATAATGGTACACATGTGTCTACAGATGGGTGGAAATATGGACTTTCACCCTTCTCTTTTAGCTTATTTTACTGTCTTCCTGTTCCACTTCATTGCCCTCCTCTCATCTGACTCCCTCGGTTATGCTTTCCACCTCTTCTCCTCCTTTCCATCTTTTGACGTCTCAAGTATCTGTGATTAACTTGTATGGCTTTTTAAAGCGTACTGTAAATCAGAGGTAGAGTCCTCTTGGGGGATCCTAATTTGTCTGAGACGAATGGGCATGATTGTCCACTGCCAAAGCCTGATTTACCCCCCCAAAAAACGTCTGTTTTTGATTCTCAGGTTTATGTCTCTGATTTGAATTACAGTAATCAGTCTCCATACTTTCTCTATCAGATGTCATTATCACCAGAACAATACTGTCAGAAGAAAAGCTCACCCTGGTACCAGACGGGTAGACAATTGTCTGCTAACAACAGTCAAGGTTAAGACAAAATTCACAGGAACAAACTGTATGAAAAGATAAGAAGGGCAAAATAAGGTTGTGTTTTGTCATTGGTCCTGATGGTCTGCTGTCGCACACTGAATCCACACGTGATGAAAATGTGCTTTGTGCCCAATTGAAGAATGTTGCATTTGAAATCCTGACGGGACAGAGATGTGGGATGCTGTATGTGTGCTGCCATGTCTGTCTGGAGTTTCCTGTCACATCCTGTAGTAACCTCAGGACCATTCTGCCTGGTCAGCATATCCTGTATCTGTTTACAGCTGCCTGCGGGGTGCTGCTCTGGCCTGGACAGCTGTTAACATCAGGTGTTAACAGCAGTAAATAACCTGTACTGTATTTGTGTGTGTGTGTGTGTTTGTACTGAATGTTTTGTGTAGGCCTAAGTGTGTGCGAGGGTTTGCGACCGCTCATAGAGGCCTCACATTGTTCTCCACTGCAATAGAAAGTCATAAAGGAACCCTAAAGCCGCCCACATACTAGGTTTGGTCTCCTCGGCAATGGCGACACGAACATCTGTGCCTCACATACATACTCACTCACTCACTCACTCACTCACTCACTCACTCACTCACTCACTCCCTTAAAAGACCTTCAGCTTAAAAAAAAAAAAATGAGTGTCAGTATTACTGTTTCTCTCTTGAGACGCTGCAGCAACATCAGCCAGTACACACTTCCTCAAAATAGTGAAAATTAATCTAAAGGTCAATTAAAAAAATTAAAATATTGGTGATTTAATTTAGACGTTTCTGCGGAGGAGATCCATTTTAACTGAGATGTTTGGTCCAGTATTTCTCAAGATAAAGAATGTGCTTGGAAAAACTACTCCTCTCATTTAATGACAACAAACCCGTCCACAGTTCCCACTCCTACTACTGACCCGTTCAGTACGGGGACATCGGTTCGGTCTGCATTGTAATCAGTCTCCATACTTTCTCTATCAGACGTCATTATCACCAGAACAATACTGTCAGAAGAAAAGCAACACTTTGTTGCTTTTATGAATTTTGTCTTGCTGTTTTTAGTTTTATGTTGCTCTGTCTGTATGCTATGTCTTGCTTGTCCTATGTTGCTCTGTCTGTATGCTATGTCTTGCTTGTCCTTAGTTGCTCTGTCTGTATGCTATGTCTTGCTTGTCCTATGTTGCTCTGTCTGTATGCTATGTCTTGCTTGTCCTATGTTGCTCTGTCTGTATGCTATGTCTTGCTTGTCCTATGTTGCTCTGTCTGTATGCTATGTCTTGCTTGTCCTATGTTGCTCTGTCTGTATGCTATGTCTTGCTTGTCCTATGTTGCTCTGTCTGTATGCTGTCTTGCTTGTCCTATGTTGCTCTGTCTGTATGCTATGTCTTGCTTGTCCTATGTTGCTCTGTCTGTATGCTACGTCTTGCTTGTCCTATGTTGCTCTGTCTGTATGCTATGTCTTGCTTGTCCTATGTTGCTCTGTCTGTATGCTATGTCTTGCTTGTCCTATGTTGCTCTGTCTGTATGCTATGTCTTGCTTGTCCTATGTTGCTCTGTCTGTATGCTATGTCTTGCTTGTCCTGTTGCTCTGTCTGTATGCTATGTCTTGCTTGTCCTATGTTGCTCTGTCTGTATGCTACGTCTTGCTTGTCCTATGTTGCTCTGTCTGTATGCTATGTCTTGCTTGTCCTATGTTGCTCTGTGTATGTTACGTCTTGCTTGTCCTATGTTGCTCTGTCTGTATGCTATGTCTTGCTTGTCCTATGTTGCTCTGTCTGTATGCTATGTCTTGCTTGTCCTATGTTGCTCTGTCTGTATGCTATGTCTTGCTTGTCCTATGTTGCTCTGTCTGTATGCTATGTCTTGCTTGTCCTATGTTGCTCTGTCTGTATGCTATGTCTTGCTTGTCCTATGTTGCTCTGTCTGTATGCTATGTCTTGCTTGTCCTATGTTGCTCTGTCTGTATGCTATGTCTTGCTTGTCCTTAGTTGCTCTGTCTGTATGCTATGTCTTGCTTGTCCTATGTTGCTCTGTCTGTATGCTATGTCTTGCTTGTCCTATGTTGCTCTGTCTGTATGCTATGTCTTGCTTGTCCTTAGTTGCTCTGTCTGTATGCTATGTCTTGCTTGTCATATGTTGCTCTGTCTGTATGCTATGTCTTGCTTGTCCTATGTTGCTCTGTCTGTATGCTATGTCTTGCTTGTCCTATGTTGCTCTGTCTGTATGTTACATCTTGCTTGTCCTATGTTGCTCTGTCTGTATGCTATGTCTTGCTTGTCCTATGTTGCTCTGTCTGTATGCTACGTCTTGCTTGTCCTATGTTGCTCTGTCTGTATGTTACGTCTTGCTTGTCCTATGTTGCTCTGTCTGTATGTTACGTCTTGCTTGTCCTGTCTGTATGCTATGTCTTGCTTGTCCTATGTTGCTCTGTCTGTATGCTATGTCTTGCTTGTCCTATGTTGCTCTGTCTGTATGTTACGTCTTGCTTGTCCTATGTTGCTCTGTCTGTATGCTATGTCTTGCTTGTCCTATGTTGCTCTGTCTGTATGCTACGTCTTGCTTGTCCTATGTTGCTCTGTCTGTATGCTACGTCTTGCTTGTCCTATGTTGCTCTGTCTGTATGCTATGTCTTGCTTGTCCTATGTTGCTCTGTCTGTATGCTACGTCTTGCTTGTCCTATGTTGCTCTGTCTGTATGCTATTTCTTGCTTGTCCTATGTTGCTCTGTCTGTATGCTATTTCTTGCTTGTCCTATGTTGCTCTGTCTGTATGCTATTTCTTGCTTGTCCTATGTTGCTCTGTCTGTATGCTACGTCTTGCTTGTCCTGTCTGTATGCTATGTCTTGCTTGTCCTATGTTGCTATGTCTTGCTTGTTCTATGTTGCTATTGTCTATATTGTAATTGTTTTAATAACCTGCCCAGGGACTGCGGTTGAAAATTAGCCGGCTGGCTAAAACCGGCACTTTTACTGAAATGTTGATTAATGTGCACTGTCCCTGTAAAAATAAAAATAAACTAAACTAAAAACTAAAAACCCGAAACGAATACATCAATAAATGACCATCACTAGGCCTATAGGCTAGGCCTATGCTGCGGTGTATGCCTCTTGAGTAAATCTGAGCTGAAAGAACACTTCTGTTTAACAACTAGAGGCCTTAATCTTAACTTTTAAAACCATTGTGTGCACGAACAGCCGGGGGAGAAAAAAAATCACACCAAAATGAACTAAAACAACAACCTCTTGTCATTAATATATGCACAAACTGTTTTGACGGGCTTAATGAGGCACTACTCTTGGCTCTTAACCACAGCTGTGTGTGGGTAGGACAGTTTTCCACCTCTGTCTTTGTTTCAGGTATGGCATACTCTGCAATAATTTGCCCAATTGACCGTGAGCTTTTTAATTGTACCTTGTTTGTGCTGGAGGGGGAGGGAGAAAGACTGGTGCAAGTCCAAAAAGAGAGAGATGTAGAAATATGGGGATGAACTTTAGAGAAAGGGAAGGGAAGTGAGGAAATGGGAGGTGACATGGTTGTTATCTCTGTGGGAAGGGCCCAATCAGCTGTCAGTGACATCACAATGTTTAAAAACATTGTCTGACTTGCGCCGATATGGCGATTGCATGAACTTTATAAAAAAATCAAAGGTTATTCACTTTTGACTGCAGTCAACTGCAAGTTTCTGCAATTGCTCTTCACCAACTTCATCCTGCAGCCCTCACCTGCATTGTGGGAGGCTCTATCGTCAACCAGACTTTGTTTTTTTGACCCTTCCGAACATGACCAAAGAAATGACTGAAACAGGAACAAGCTTTGCCTTGATTCATGTATACAGTGGAGATATATACTACCGTTCAAAAGTTTGGGGTCATTTTGAAATGTCCTTGTTTTTTTTTATGAAAAGGAACATTTTTGTCGACTTTAAAATAACATCAAATTGATCAGAAATACAGTATAGACATTGTTAATGACTATTGTAGCTGGAAACGGCAAAAAAAATTAAAATGGCACGTTGCATTAGCTAATCCAAGTTTAGCATTTTAAAAGGCTAATTGATCATTAGAAAACCCATTTGCAATTATGTTAACGCAGCTGAAAGCTGTTCTGATTTAAAGAAGGAATAAAACTGGCCTTCATTAGACTTCTTGAGTATCTGGAGCATCAGCATTTGTCAGTTCAATTACAGGCTTAAAATGGCCAGAAACAAACCTTCTGAAACTCGTCAGTCTATTCTTGTTCTGAGAACTTAAGGCTATTCCATGTGAGAAATTGCCATGAAACTGAAGATCTCGTACAACGCTGTGTACTACTCCCTTCACAGAACAATGCAAACTGTCTCTAACCAGAATAGAAAGAGGAGTGGGAGGCCACGGTGCACAACTGAGCAAGAGGACAAGTACATTAGAGTGTCTAGTTTGAGACTGACGCCTCACAAGTCCTCAACTGGCAGCTTCATTAAATAGTACCCGCAAAACACCAGTCTCAACGTCAACAGTGAAGAGGCGACTCCGGGATGCTGGCCTTCTAGGCAGAGTTCCTCTGTCCAGTGTCTGTGTTCTTTTTCCACAACTTAATCTTTTCTTTTTATTGGCCAGTCTGAGATGTGGCTTTTTCTTTGCGACTCTGCCTAGAAGGCCAGTGGCTAGTTGTAAAATCTGTCATGATTGATTGTATTGTTACAGGCCCACTATGTGGTTGCGAAAGTCCCATTTGGAGAGAGATGGCAGTTTTTCTCTCCGTAACATTTTAGAAGTTGTCCCTTTTTCAGGTTTAGAAGAAGTGGCTGCTAAATTCTAACTCCCATTTGTGTTAGCAAGGCTAGCATACAGAAATTAGCATACAGAAACATGCTCCCTAATGTATCTGAGTGGCCAATAGCAACATACCACTGGGAGAGTGTCTATGGTAAACTACACTACTCTTCTAGCACTGTGTCCATTTTTGTTTACCTATCCACAATCCAATCCAATTCAATCGTCCTCTGTCCTCTCCTAGTAGTCTGTTGTTTTTAACTGTAATGCAGTAGTTTGGTGACAATGGCATGAATATGTATTCGGGTTTGACATCCATACAAGCATTATACTCAGATTTGAACCTCCCATATAGTATGAAATACACATTGTAAACAATATCATACCTAATATATAGGCAAATTTTGCTGCGGGGCAATTAAG
>NC_034188.2:85599537-85799537 GCF_002021735.2 Oncorhynchus kisutch | reverse complement strand
TAGGTTGGAGTCATTAAAACTAGTTTACATTCACTTAGGTTGGAGTCATTAAAACTAGTTTACATTCACTTAGGTTGGAGTCATTAAAACTAGTTGACATACTCTTAGGTTGGAGTCATTAAAACTAGTTGACATACACTTAGGTTGTAGTCATTAAAACTAGTTTACATACACTTAGGTTGGAGTCATTAAAACTAGTTTACATTCACTGAGGTTGGAGTCATTAAACTAGTTTTTCAACCACTCCACACATTTCTTGTTAACAAACTATGTTTTTGGCAAGTCGGTTAGGACATCTACTTTGTGCATGACGCAAGTCATTTTACCAACAACTGTTTAGACAGACTATTTCACTTCTAATTCACTGTATCACAATTCCAGTTGGTCAGACGTTTACATACACTAAGTTGACTGTGGCTTTTAACAGCTTGGAAAATTCCAGAAAATGATGTCATGGCTTTAGAAGCTTCTGATGGGCTATTTGACATCATTTGAGTCAATTGGAGGTGTACCTGTGGATATATTTCAAGGCCTACCTTCAAACTCAGTGCCTCTTTGCTTGACATAGTGGGAAAATCAAAAGAAATCAGCCCAGAACTCAGAAAATAAATTGTAGACCTCTACAAGTCTGCTTCATCCTTGGCAGCAATTTCCAAATGCCTGAAGGTACCACGTTCATCTGTACAAACAATAGTACGTAAGTATAAACACCATGGGACCACGCAGCAGTCATACTGCTCAGAAAGGAGATTGCGTTCTGTCTCCTAGAGATGAATGTACATTGGTGCAAAAATGCAAATCAATCCCAGAACAGCAGCAAAGGACCTTGTGAAAATGCTGGAGGAAACGGGTACAAGAGTATCTATATCCACAGTAAAACTAGTCCTATATCGACATAACATGAGACTGCTCCGCAAGGAGCAAGCCACTGCTCCAAAACCTCCATAAAAAAGCCAGACTACGGTTTGCAACTGCACATGGGGACAAAGATCATACTTTTTGTCCTCTGATCTGATGAAACAAAAATAGAACTGTTTGGCCATAATGATCATTGTTATGTTTGGAGGAAAAAGGGGGAGGCTTGCAAGCCGAAGAACACCATCCCAAACGTGAAGCACGTGGGTGGCAGCATCATGTTGTGGGTGTGCTTTGCTGCAGGAGGAATTGGTGCACTTCACAGAATAGAAGGCATCATGAGGATGGAAAATTATGTGGATATATTGAAGCAACATCTCAAGACATCAGTCAGGAAGTTAAAGCTTGGTCACAAATTGGTCTTCCAAATGGACAATGACCCCAAGCATACTTCCAAAGTTGTGTCAACATGGCTTAAGGACAACAAAGTCAAGGTATTGGAGTGGCCATCACAAAGCCCTGACCCCAATCCTATAGAAAATTTGTGGGCATAACTGAAGAAGCGCATGTGAGCAAGGAGGCCTACAAACCTGACTCAGTTACACCAGCTCTGTCAGGAGGAATGGGCCAACATTCACCCAGCTTATTGTGGGAAGCTTGTGGAAGGCTACCCAAAACGTTTGACGCAAGTTGAGCAATTTAAGGCAATGCTACCAAATACTAATTGAGTGTATGTAAACTTCTGACCCACTGGGTATGTGATGAAGGAAATAAAAGGTGAAATAAATAATTCTGTCTGCTATTGTTCTGACATTTCACAGTGGTGATCCTAACTGACCTAAGACAGGGAATTTTTACTAGGATTAAATGTCAGTAATTGTCCATCCGGGTTTTCTATTTGCCATATCTTTCAAACTGTGCTCTTTCACAAATATACGTTTTACAGCTCTGGTTCTTACCAGTTGGTGTGGTAACCAGGTGCTGCTGGTTCTTACCAGTTTGTGTGGTACCCCAGCCCTGAGCCCATGTGCTCTTTCTAAACAGATTTGTAACAGATCAACAGGTCCCATTGCTCAGTGCTACACTGCTGCCTTTGACAATAGAACCAGAATTTTCTGGTACTGACATTTACAGTGTAGGGAACCCTTGGCCTCAAAATGCGGTTTGTTGGAGGTGTCTGGACTGACACTGCTGTGTGTTTATTGACAGACAGGCATTTATGATGTGTCCAACAGTGCCTGTTGTTGATTAACATACGGTTTATCAACAGGCCACTGATACTCCAGAGGACCGTAACAACCCAGTCCTCCTCTACAACAACATGGAGCTGAGTGTTCTCAATGCTAACTTCAGCCTGGAGGTCGACACACAAGTAAGTGACTGTGTGTGGATGTGCGCGTGCTCTGCGTGAGTTTTCTGCTCTGTTAACTATGTCTGATGATGAACCCCTCCTCTCAGGTGTTTGACTGGAGTTACTTCACCAGGAAGATCATGGGGACGGTCGGCATCACTGTGCCTGACACGGAGCTTGTCATCAACTACGCACCTAACTACTTCAGACGACTCAACCCTGTCCTGGCCAAGTACACCAAGAGGTGAGCACATTCACTCAGCCTTGTCCTGGCCAAGTACACCAAGAGGTGAGCACATTGACTCAGCCTTGTCCTGGCCAAGTACACCAAGAGGTGAGCACATTGACTCAGCCTTGTCCTGGCCAAGTACACCAAGAGGTGAGCACATTCACTCAGCCTTGTCCTGGCCAAGTACACCAAGAGGTGAGCACATTGACTCAGCCTTGTCCTGGCCAAGTACACCAAGAGGTGAGCACATTGACTCAGCCTTGTCCTGGCCAAGTACACCAAGAGGTGAGCACATTGACTCAGCCTTGTCCTGGCCAAGTACACCAAAAGGTGAGCACATTGACTCAGCCTTGTCCTGGCCAAGTACACCAAGAGGTGAGCACATTGACTCAGCCTTGTCCTAGCCAAGTACACCAAGAGGTGAGCACATTGACTCAGCCTTGTCCTGGCCAAGTACACTGAGGTGAGCACATTGACTCAGCCTTGTCCTGGCCAAGTACACCAAGAGGTGAACACATTGACTCAGCCTTGTCCTGGCCAAGTACACCAAGAGGTGAGCACATTGACTCAGCCTTGTCCTGGCCAAGTACACCAAGAGGTGAACACATTGACTCAGCCTTGTCCTGGCCAATTACACTGAGGTGAGCACATTGACTCAGCCTTGTCCTGGCCAAGTACACCAAGAGGTGAACACATTGACTCAGCCTTGTCCTGGCCAAGTACACCAAGAGGTGAGCACATTGACTCAGCCTTGTCCTGGCCAAGTACACCAAGAGGTGAGCACATTGACTCAGCCTTGTCCTGGCCAATTACACTGAGGTGAGCACATTGACTCAGCCTTGTCCTGGCCAAGTACACCAAGAGGTGAGCACATTGACTCAGCCTTGTCCTGGCCAAGTACCCCAAGAGGTGAACACATTGACTCAGCCTTGTCCTGGCCAAGTACACCAAGAGGTGAACACATTGACTCAGCCTTGTCCTGGCAAAGTACACCAAGAGGTGAGCACATTGACTCAGCCTTGTCCTGGCCAAGTACACCAAGAGGTGAACACATTGACTCAGCCTTGTCCTGGCCAAGTACACTGAGGTGAGCACATTGACTCAGCCTTGTCCTGGCCAAGTACACCAAGAGGTGAACACATTGACTCAGCCTTGTCCTGGCCAAGTACACCAAGAGGTGAGCACATTGACTCAGCCTTGTCCTGGCCAAGTACACCAAGAGGTGAACACATTGACTCAGCCTTGTCCTGGCCAATTACACTGAGGTGAGCACATTGACTCAGCCTTGTCCTGGCCAAGTACACCAAGAGGTGAACACATTGACTCAGCCTTGTCCTGGCCAAGTACCCCAAGAGGTGAACACATTGACTCAGCCTTGTCCTGGCCAAGTACACCAAGAGGTGAACACATTGACTCAGCCTTGTCCTGGCCAAGTACACCAAGAGGTGAACACATTGACTCAGCCTTGTCCTGGCCAAGTACACCAAGAGGTGAGCACATTGACTCAGCCTTGTCCTGGCCAAGTACACCAAGAGGTGAGCACATTGACTCAGCCTTGTCCTGGCCAAGTACACCAAGAGGTGAACACATTGACTCAGCCTTGTCCTGGCCAAGTACACCAAGAGGTGAGCACATTGACTCAGCCTTGTCCTGGCCAAGTACACCAAGAGGTGAACACATTGACTCAGCCTTGTCCTGGCCAAGTACACTGAGGTGAACACATTGACTCAGCCTTGTCCTGGCCAATTACACTGAGGTGAGCACATTGACTCAGCCTTGTCCTAGCCAAGTACACCAAGAGGTGAGCACATTGACTCAGCCTTGTCCTGGCCAAGTACACCAAGAGGTGAACACATTGACTCAGCCTTGTCCTGGCCAAGTACACCAAGAGGTGAGCACATTGACTCAGCCTTGTCCTGGCCAAGTACACCAAGAGGTGAACACATTGACTCAGCCTTGTCCTGGCCAAGTACACCAAGAGGTGAACACATTGACTCAGCCTTGTCCTGGCCAAGTACACTGAGGTGAACACATTGACTCAGCCTTGTCCTGGCCAAGTACACTGAGGTGAACACATTGACTCAGCCTTGTCCTGGCCAAGTACACCAAGAGGTGAACACATTGACTCAGCCTTGTCCTGGCCAAGTACACTGAGGTGAACACATTGACTCAGCCTTGTCCTGGCCAAGTACACTGAGGTGAACACATTGACTCAGCCTTGTCCTGGCCAAGTACACCAAGAGGTGAGCACATTGACTCAGCCTTGTCCTGGCCAAGTACACCAAGAGGTGAGCACATTGACTCAGCCTTGTCCTGGCCAAGTACACTGAGGTGAACACATTGACTCAGCCTTGTCCTGGCCAAGTACACTGAGGTGAACACATTGACTCAGCCTTGTCCTGGCCAAGTACACCAAGAGGTGAACACATTGACTCAGCCTTGTCCTGGCCAATTACACTGAGGTGAGCACATTGACTCAGCCTTGTCCTGGCCAAGTACACCAAGAGGTGAACACATTGACTCAGCCTTGTCCTGGCCAATTACACCAAGAGGTGAACACATTGACTCAGCCTTGTCCTGGCCAAGTACACCAAGAGGTGAACACATTGACTCAGCCTTGTCCTGGCCAAGTACACTGAGGTGAACACATTGACTCAGCCTTGTCCTGGCCAAGTACACTGAGGTGAACACATTGACTCAGCCTTGTCCTGGCCAAGTACACTGAGGTGAACACATTGACTCAGCCTTGTCCTGGCCAAGTACACTGAGGTGAACACATTGACTCAGCCTTGTCCTGGCCAAGTACACTGAGGTGAACACATTGACTCAGCCTTGTCCTGGCCAAGTACACTGAGGTGAACACATTGACTCAGCCTTGTCCTGGCCAAGTACACTGAGGTGAACACATTGACTCAGCCTTGTCCTGGCCAAGTACACTGAGGTGAACACATTGACTCAGCTTTGTCCTAGCCAATTACACTGAGGTGAGCACGTTGAAAAAGACACAGAATTGTGAAGTGATGATAAGCATCAGTTATTCAAACATCTAGTCTTGTGCATTGTAGCTAGTTGCTGGTGTAGTACATCCATGTTGTTGTTTCCAGAGACCTGCAGAACTACATGGTGTGGCGTTTTGTCATGAACATGGTGGTGGGTTTGAGCAGGCAGTACAGAGACACCAGGAAGCCTTCCGCAAGGTACAGACGCACCATCTCCTCCATTTACTCTCCCCTCCTGCCTTTCTCTCTACTCCGTCTTGTCTTCCTACATCTCACTATCTCTCTGTGTGTGTGATGTCATCAGTGTGAGCCATGCTGCGTTGTCCCCCTGCAGGCGTTGTACGGTACCACGTCGGAGGCGGCGGTGTGGCGGCAGTGTGCCATCTACGTCAACAACAATATGGACAACGCTGTTGGAAGGCTGTACGTAGAGGAGGCCTTCTCTGGGGAGAGCAAAGAACTGGTGAGGTTAACGAGGGGGTGGGGGGAGTGTGTGTGTGTACCCCAGCCCTGTATGTTTTACGATACAGCAGCAGTGGGGTAGTGAATCTTTGTGTGTGTGTGCTGAGCAGTGGATATTACTCATCTGTTCTGGTGCTGAGCTCCTCACACACTGCCCACTAATACCTGGATCCCCTGTAACACCTGTAGCCACTGTCCACTGTAACACCTGGAGCCACTGTAACACCTGGAGCCACTGTAACACCTGGAGCCACTGTAACACCTGGAGCCACTGTAACACCTGGAGCCACTGTAACACCTGGAGCCACTGTAACACCTGGAGCCACTGTAACACCTGGAGCCACTGTAACACCTGGAGCCACTGTAACACCTGGAGCCACTGTAACACCTGGAGCCACTGTAACACCTGGAGCCACTGTAACACCTGGAGCCACTGTAACACCTGGAGCCACTGTAACACCTGGAGCCACTGTAACACCTGGAGCCACTGTAACACCGTAACACCTGGAGCCACTAACACCTGGAGCCACTGGCCACTGGAACACCTGGAGTCACTGGCCACTGGAACACCTGGAGCCACTGTAACACCTGGAGCCACTGTAACACCTGGAGCCCCTGGCCACTGTAACACCTGGAGCCCCTGGCCACTGTAACACCTGGAGCCACTGGCCACTGTAACACCTGGAGCCACTGTAACACCTGGAGCCCCTGGCCACTGTAACACCTGGAGCCACTGTAACACCTGGAGCCCCTGGCCACTGTAACACCTGGAGCCCCTGGCCACTAACACCTGGAGCCCCTGGCCACTGTAACACTTGGAGCCCCTGGCCACTGTAACACCTGGAGCCCCTGGCCACTGTAACACTTGGAGCCCCTGGCCACTGTAACACCTGGAGCCACTGTAACACCTGGAGCCCCTGGCCACTGTAACACCTGGAGCCCCTGGCCACTGTAACACCTGGAGCCCCTGGCCACTGTAACACTTGGAGCCCCTGGCCACTGTAACACCTGGAGCCACTGGCCACTGTAACACCTGGAGCCACTGTAACACCTGGAGCCCCTGGCCACTGTAACACCTGGAGCCACTGTAACACCTGGAGCCCCTGGCCACTGTAACACCTGGAGCCCCTGGCCACTGTAACACTTGGAGCCCCTGGCCACTGTAACACCTGGAGCCACTGGCCACTGTAACACCTGGATCAACTGTAACACCTGGAGCCACTGTAACACCTGGAGCCACTGTAACACCTGTAACACCTGGAGCCACTGGCCACTAACACCTGGAGCCACTAACACCTGGAGCCACTGGCCACTGTAACACCTGGAGCCACTGGCCACTGTAACACCTGGAGCCACTGGCCACTGTAACACCTGGAGCCACTAACACCTGGAGTCACTGTAACACCTGGAGCCACTGTAACACCTGGAGCCACTGTAACACCTGGAGCCACTGTAACACCTGGAGCCACTGTAACACCTGGAGCCCCTGGCCACTGTAACACCTGGAGCCCCTGGCCACTGTAACACTTGGAGCGCCTGGCCACTGTAACACTTGGAGCCCCTGGCCACTGTAACACCTGTAGCCACTGGCCACTAACACCTGGAGCCACTGTAACACCTGGAGCCACTAACACCTGGAGCCCCTGGCCACTGTAACACCTGGAGCCACTAACACCTGGAGCCACTGGCCACTGTAACACCTGGAGCCACTGGCCACATGTGGCATGTCACATGAGTGTGTGTGTTTTCAATACCACCTGTGTGTAGAGGTATCTGATTGCATGGCTGCCCTTTTTAAATGTGTGCCACACTGCCTATTTCCCCTCTTCTGTGTCTTAACTGTCCTGTATGTCCGAATGATTCCCTGTGTGTGTGTTTACATGCATAATCCTGTTCTGATCACTTGTTTTGCTGACACAATAAGGTCTCATACCATTGAGTTTACTCTTACACAAATCATAATCCAAACACGCATATTAGCAATCAAAGGTTCAGTCAGCCTCCTCAGACATACCCAGCTATTTTAAACTCACGATGACAACCATAACATTTCAATGCTCACTCTAAAGCATCTCTTTCTTTAACATTCTGTAAGGAGACATCTATCACGTTCTGTTTCAGAGGAACCTGGTCTGAGATCCACTGGTGAAATGGTCAGTACATGCTGATCTGTGTGTGTGTGTGTGTGTGTGTGTGTGTGTGTTAGATGGAAGAGATGATCTCTGTGATCCGCGAGGTGTTCATCAGTAACTTAGACCACCTAAGATGGATGGATGTCGAGACCAAGAAGGCTGCTGAGGAGAAGGTGAGACTCACCTGCCGATGATTACCAACTGTTGACCTCGAGCGGATCTTTTCACCTGTCTCTGTATTACCTGTCTCTCTCTTCTACCTGTCTCTGTATTACCTGTCGGTCTCTCTTCTACCTGTCTCTGTATTACCTGTCTCTCTCTTCTACCTGTCTCTGTATTACCTATTGGTCTCTCTTCTACCTGTCTCTGTATTACCTGTTGGTCTCTCTTCTACCTGTCTCTGTATTACCTGTTGGTCTCTCTTCTACCTGTCTCTGTATTACCTGTTGGTCTCTCTCTTCTACCTGTCTCTGTATTACCTGTTGGTCTCTCTTCTACCTGTCTCTGTATTACCTGTCGGTCTCTCTTCTACCTGTCTGCCTCTTCTACTCTGTGTCATTATCACCCTCAAACTCTCCAATCCTCTATAGGCACAAGCTATCCGAGAGCGGATTGGCTACTCCAACAACATCAAGAATGACACCTACCTGAATAACGAGTATAGAAATGTGAGTGTTGAAAGATCATAATGCATTACATCAGTGGATGTGATACAGTGGACACAGGGTTCAAACTATCATATTTGCCATTGACAGCAATGTGTTTGTGTTGGTGTTAGTTGAGCTACAGTGCAGAGGAGTACTTTGAGAATATCCTTCAGAACCTGAACTACGTACAGAAGAAACGTCTGAGGAAGCTACGGGTCAAAGTCAACAAAGAAGAGTAAGATCCTCCCTTCCCAAAACCCATTGTCAGCACTGGCTAAAATAGCAGCCACGGCGCTAAGATTAGAGTAGTTATTAACTTCTGTTTGAAAATTCATGGAAGAGTTCATAATTAATGTGAAACATCTTCCCGTCTCATCACCAGATGGGTAACGGGAGCAGCCATTGTCAATGCTTTCTACTCTTCAAGCAAAAACCAAATAGGTAACAGAGTCCTCTCTACCGTCCTCTCTACCGTCACCTCTACTGTCACCTCCCGCAACCTCTACTGTCACCTCCCGTCACCTCTACTGTCGCCTCTACTGTCACCTCCCGTCGCCTCTACTGTCACCTCTCGCCGCCTCTACTGTCTCCTCCCGTCTCCTCCCGCCGCCTCTACTGTCTCCTCCCGCCGCCTCTACTGTCTCCTCCCGCCGCCTCTACTGTCACCTCTACTGTGTCCTCCCGTCTCCTCCCGTCTCCTCTACTGTCTCCTCTACTGTCTCCTCCCGTCTCCTCTACTGTCTCCTCCCGCCACCTCTACTGTCTCCTCCCGCCACCTCTACTGTCTCCTCCCGCCGCCTCTACTGTCTCCTCCCGCCGCCTCTACTGTCTCCTCCCGCCGCCTCTGTCTCCTCCCGCCGCCTCTGTCTCCTCCCGCCGCCTCTACTGTCTCCTCCCGCCGCCTCTACTGTCTCCTCCCGCCGCCTCTACTGTCTCCTCCCGCAGCCTCTACTGTCTCCTCCCGTCGCCTCTACTGTCTCCTCCCGTCGCCTCTACTCTCTCCTCCCGTCGCCTCTACTCTCTCCTCCCGTCGCCTCTACTCTCTCCTCCCATCATCTCTACTGTCATGTCACCTCCACTGTCTCTTCCTGTCACCTACTGTCTCTTCCCGTCACCTCTACTGTCTCCTCACATCATTTCTGAAATGTGAGCTCCTTCCTGTCTCTCTCTCCTCCTATGCTCTCAGTGTTTCCAGCAGGCATCCTCCAGCCTCCATTCTTCGGTAAAGGCCAGACCAAGTCTCTGAATTTTGGAGGTATCGGCATGGTGATCGGACACGAGATCACTCACGGGTTCGATGACAACGGTAAGAGACTGTGCACATACAGTTAGCTTCATAAGAATTGAATCCAATTTGAAAGTGTTGTTTTATGACATGTGGACTAGCTGGTCAGCTGTCCGTAACAGTTTGTTTGTCCGGTTGCCAGGTCGTAACTATGATAAAGATGGTGACCTGAAGGAATGGTGGACGCCAAGCTCCACCCAGAACTTTGTGAATCTGTCCAAGTGCATTGTGGACCAGTATGGAAGCTTCTCCTGGGACCTGGCCAACGGACTGAATGTATGTTGTCCTCTCCTGTCCCTTTTCTCTGCATCTGTTTTCTCTTTTCTCCTCTCTTTCCCAGGAAATGTGCACTGGGTTCACATCAAATTGTATTTGTCACATGCGCCGAATACAACCTTACCATGAAATGCTTACTTACAAGCCCTTAACCAACAATGCAGTTCATGAAGTAGTTAAGACAATTTTTACTAAATAATCTAAAGTTAAAAAGTAACACACAATAAAATAACAATAACGAGGCTATATACAGTGTGGAGGCTATATACAGGGGGTACCGGTACTGAGTCAATGTGGAGGCTATATACAGGGGGTACCGGTACCGAGTCAATGTGGAGGCTATATACAGAGGGTACCGGTACCGAGTCAATGTGCGGTGGCGCATGTGTGTCAATGTACATAGTCTGGGTGGTCATAGTCAATTTTGCTGCTACTCGCTGTTCATTATCTATGCATAGTCACTTCACCCCTACCTACATGCACAAATGACCTCAACTAGCCTGTACCCCTGCACACTGACTCTGTACCGGTACCCCTGTATATAGCCTCCACATTGACTCTGTACCGGTACCCCCTGTATATAGCCTCCACATTGACTCTGTACCGGTACCCCCTGTATATAGCCTCCACATTGACTCTGTACCGGTACGCCCTGTATATAGCCTCCACATTGACTCTGTACCGGTACGCCCTGTATATAGCCTCCACATTGACTCAGTACCGGTACCCCCTGTATATAGCCTCCACATTGACTCAGTACCGGTACCCCCTGTATATAGCCTCCACATTGACTCTGTACTGGTACCCCTGTATATAGCCTCCACATTGACTCAGTACCGGTACCCCCTGTATATAGCCTCCACATTGACTCTGTACTGGTACCCCCTGTATATAGCCTCCACATTGACTCTGTACTGGTACCCCCTGTATATAGCCTCCACATTGACTCTGTACCGGTACCCCCCTGTATATAGCCTCCACATTGACTCAGTACCGGTACCCCCTGTATATAGCCTCCACATTGACTCTGTACTGGTACCCCCTGTATATAGCCTCCACATTGACTCAGTACCGGTACCCCCTGTATATAGCCTCCACATTGACTCAGTACCGGTACCCCCTGTATATAGCCTCCACATTGACTCTGTACTGGTACCCCCTGTATATAGCCTCCACATTGACTCTGTACCGGTACCCCCTGTATATAGCCTCCACATTGACTCAGTACCGGTACCCCCTGTATATAGCCTCCACATTGACTCAGTACCGGTACCCCCTGTATATAGCCTCCACATTGACTCAGTACCGGTACCCCCTGTATATAGCCTCCACATTGACTCAGTACCGGTACCCCCTGTATATAGCCTCCACATTGACTCAGTACCGGTACCCCTGTATATAGCCTCCACATTGACTCAGTACCGGTACCCCCTGTATATAGCCTC
Source organism: Oncorhynchus kisutch (assembly GCF_002021735.2). Classification (NCBI taxonomy): domain Eukaryota; kingdom Metazoa; phylum Chordata; class Actinopteri; order Salmoniformes; family Salmonidae; genus Oncorhynchus; species Oncorhynchus kisutch. Next base: position 85,787,856 of record NC_034188.2, on the reverse strand, counting down.
CACATTGACTCAGTACCGGTACCCCCTGTATATAGCCTCCACATTGACTCAGTACCGGTACCCCTGTATATAGCCTCCACACTGACTCAGTACCGGTACCCCCTGTATATAGCCTCCACATTGACTCTGTACTGGTACCCCCTGTATATAGCCTCCACATTGACTCTGTACTGGTACCCCCTGTATATAGCCTCCACATTGACTCAGTACCGGTACCCCCTGTATATAGCCTCCACATTGACTCAGTACCGGTACCCCCTGTATATAGCCTCCACATTGACTCAGTACCGGTACCCCCTGTATATAGCCTCATGTTATTGTATTATTATTTTTCTGTAGTTTATTTGGTAAATATTTTCTTAACTCTTGAACTGCACTGTTGGTTAAGGGCTTGTAAGTAAAGCATTTCACTTGTTGTATTCAGCACATGTGACAAAGTTTGATTTGATACCCTCTAAAAAAAAATGCATGTCTTTGGGGTATGAGTTTTGGGGTATGAGTTTTGGGTGTCTACTTTTGCCCTGCTCCCCTAAAATGGCAGAACTATGTAAAAAATTATAGCACGTTCTGTAACGGTTTACCCCGATAATGGATGAAAATAGCCTCAAATTAAAGCTGACAGTCTGCATTTAGTCATTATATCGTTTACAATCCAAAGTGCTGGAGTACAGAGCCAAAACAACAAATGTTTAAGACTGTATTGATCTTGATGTTTTTGTTTTCTGTAAGCAGCTCAATGGAAATAACACTCTGGGAGAGAACATTGCGGACAACGGCGGGATTCGCCAGTCGTACCAGGTAGGAATGCAGAAAGACAAAGATTTTACACAAGGGGGAAAAAAACACAATCTGTGGAAAACAAATCAAGGAGTTTGAATACTGTCTGAAGGCACCGTAGACAGGTACTTCAATAGCCTTTAGTACATTACATAGACAGGTACTTCAATAGCCTTTAGTACATTACATTAGATAGACAGGTACTTCAATAGCCTTTAGTACATTACATTAGATAGACAGGTACTTCAATAGCCTTTAGTACATTACATTAGATAGACAGGTACTTCAATAGCCTTTAGTACATTACATTAGATAGACAGGTACTTCAATAGCCTTTAGTACATTACATTAGATAGACAGGTACTTCAATAGCCTTTAGTACATTACATTAGATAGACAGGTACTTCAATAGCCTTTAGTACATTACATTAGATAGACAGGTACTTCAATAGCCTTTAGTACATTACATTTGATAGACAGGTACTTCAATAGCCTTTAGTACATTACATTTGATAGACAGGTACTTCAATAGCCTTTAGTACATTACATTAGATAGACAGGTACTTCAATAGCCTTTAGTACATTACATTAGATAGACAGGTACTTCAATAGCCTTTAGTACATTACATTAGATAGACAGGTACTTCAATAGCCTTTAGTACATTACATTTGATAGACAGGTACTTCAATAGCCTTTAGTACATTACATTAGATAGACAGGTACTTCAATAGCCTTTAGTACATTACATTTGATAGACAGGTACTTCAATAGCCTTTAGTACATTACATTAGATAGACAGGTACTTCAATAGCCTTTAGTACATTACATTAGATAGACAGGTACTTCAATAGCCTTTAGTACATTAGTACCGGTACCGAGTCAATGTCGTTTTTTTGGAATTGTTAGTTAGATTACTTGTTCGTTATTACTGCATTGTCGGAACTAGAAGCACAAGCATTTCGCTACACTCGCATTAACATCTGCTAACCATGTGTATGTGACAAATAAAATTTGATTTGATTTGAAAAAGATAGACAGGTACTTCAATAGCCTTTAGTACTTTACATTAGATAGACAGGTACTTCAATAGCCTTTAGTACATTACATTAGATAGACAGGTACTTCAATAGCCTTTAGTACATTACATTAGATAGACAGGTACTTTATTGGGCTTTAATACTTAGTTTTATTAGATTTTACTTTACGATAGATGCGCACTGTCAACAGTTTTTATTCAACACTATTATAAAACATCAAATGTGCTTCTCTCTACTTCCACTGCAGCTGCAATGAATGAGTAACCAAGTGTATCGATGCCCTGCGTTTATATTATTATTATTAGCAACTCGTTGTCTATTTTTATATCAAGGAATATTTCACTTTCGCTGGTAATAGGAACAACATGAATTTGTGCATGAAGCTGATGCGGTTTGACTTGAGTTTCACCATCAGGTGTAAGACGGTGCCCCCTCTCTCTCTGGTCAGTCTCACCGTAGGAAAGGAAGGATAGAACAGGGACCATGAAAGGCTGACCCTCTGCTGCTCTCTCCCTCCGCTGAGACTAATGTCGTGTTCAGAACAAACAAAAAAAGAAAATGAGATCCGAGTGCGGAATTTTTTTTCTTCTCCAATGGTCATTCAACTCGGAAATGTGGGTGTCTTTCTAGAGCTACGACTTTCCGATCAGAAGATCACTGACGTCATGATCTGACCTCGAAAGCATTATGACCTTGACACTCAAGAATGATCAGGGATGTGCAACTATAGTTTTCCTTCACAGAAAATACATGATGACAACAGAAGCGCTATTTGTCTGGGGGGAACACAAATAAATGAGCTTACAGTGAAAAGGCGAGTGTCGCAGTGGTCTAAGGCACTGCATCTCAGTGAAAGATGCATCACTACAGTCCCTGGTTCGATTCCAGGCTGCATCACATCCAGCCGTGATTGGGAATCCCACAGGGCGGCGCACAATTGGCCCAGCTTTGTCCGGGTTTGGCCGAGGTAGGCCATCATTGTAAAGAATTTGTTCTTAACTGATTTGCCTAGTTAAATAAAACAATTTTAAATTCAGCGATGCATGGCCAACCTATTTCTAATGGTTATTATAGAAAGAATAGTGGTGTTGTCGATTTCAGGCCTATTGTACCCAGTAATACTGTATGTGCGGAAGCTCAGAGAGGATGAGTGTAAAATAAGTCTCTGTTATATACACAGATGGAAGTGGGGTTGGAATGATTTCAGGCCAGAGCAAGGATGGAATGATTTCAGTCCAGAAAGAGGACGGAATTATTTCAGGCCAGAGAGAGGATGGAGTGATTTAGGCCAGAGAGAGGATGGAATGATTTCAGGCCAGAGAGAGGATGTAAGTGGTGGTGTTATGATTACAGGCCTACCTGAACTATGTGGAGAAGAATGGGAATGAGCCTCTCCTGCCTGGAATAAACCTCAACCATCAACAACTCTTCTTTCTCAACTTCGCTCAGGTCAGACTGGATGGATGGATAAGTGGATGGATGGATAAGTGGATGGATGGATAAGTGGATGGATGGATAAGTGGATGGATGGATGGATAAGTGCATGGATGGATGGATGGATAAGTGCATGGATGGATGGATGGATAAGTGCATGGATGGATGGATGGATAAGTGCATGGATGGATGGATGGATAAGTGCATGGATGGATGGATGGATAAGTGCATGGATGGATGGATGGATAAGTGCATGGATGGATGGATGGATGGATAAGTGCATGGATGGATGGATGGATGGATAAGTGCATGGATGGATGGATGGATGGATAAGTGCATGGATGGATGGATGGATAAGTGCATGGATGGATGGATGGATAAGTGCATGGATGGATGGATGGATAAGTGCATGGATGGATGGATGGATAAGTGCATGGATGGATGGATAAGTGCATGGATGGATGGATGGATAAGTGCATGATGGATGGATGGATAAGTGCATGGATGGATGGATAAGTGCATGGATGGATGGATGGATAAGTGCATGGATGGATGGTTAAGTGGATGGATGGATGGATAAGTGCATGGATGGATGGATGGATGGATGGATGGATGGATAAGTGCATGGATGGATGGATAAGTGCATGGATGGATGGATGGATAAGTGCATGGATGGATGGATAAATGGATGGATGGATAAGTGCATGGATGGATGGATAAGTGCATGGATGGATGGATAAATGGATGGATGGATAAGTGCATGGATGGATGGATAAGTGCATGGATGGATGGATGAGTGCATGGATGGATGGATGAGTGCATGGATGGATGATACGTGCATGGATGGATGGTTAAGTGCATGGATGGATGGTTAAGTGCATGGATGGATGGATGGATAAGTGCATGGATGGATGGATGGATAAGTGCATGGATGGATAAGTGCATGGATGGATGGATGGATAAGTGCATGGATGGATGGATGGATAAGTGCATGGATGGATGGATAAGTGCATGGATGGATGGATGGATGGATAAGTGCATGGATGGATGGTTAAGTGGATGGATAAGTGCATGGATGGATGGATAAGTGCATGGATGGATGGATGGATTGGATGGATAAGTGCATGGATGGATGGATAAGTGCATGGATGGATGGATAAGTGCATGGATGGATGGATAAGTGCATGGATGGATGGATAAGTGCATGGATGGTTAAGTGCATGGATGGATAAGTGCATGGATGGATGGTTAAGTGCATGGATGGATAAGTGCATGGATGGATAAGTGCATGGATGGATGGATAAGTGCATGGATGGATGGATAAGTGCATGGATGGATGGATAAGTGCATGGATGGTTAAGTGCATGGATGGATAAGTGCATGGATGGATGGATAAGTGCATGGATGGATGGTTTAAGTGCATGGATGGATGGTTAAGTGCATGGATGGATGGTTAAGTGCATGGATGGATGGTTAAGTGCATGGATGGATGGTTAAGTGCATGGATGGATAAGTGCATGGATGGATGGATAAGTGCATGGATGGATGGATAAGTGCATGGATGGATGGTTAAGTGCATGGATGGATGGTTAAGTGCATGGATGGATGGTTAAGTGCATGGATGGATGGTTAAGTGCATGGATGGATGGTTAAGTGCATGGATGGATGGATGGATAAGTGCATGGATGGATGGATGGATGGATAAGTGCATGGATGGATGGTTAAGTGCATGGATGGATGGTTAAGTGCATGGATGGATGGTTAAGTGCATGGATGGATGGTTAAGTGCATGGATGGATGGATGGATAAGTGCATGGATGGATGGATGGATGGATAAGTGCATGGATGGATAAGTGCATGGATGGATGGATGGATGGATAAGTGCATGGATGGATGGATGGTTAAGTGCATGGATGGATGGATAAGTGCATGGATGGATGGATGGATAAGTGCATGGATGGATGGATGGTTAATGGATGGTTAAGTACATGGATGGATGGATGGATGGATAAGTGCATGGATGGATGGATAAGTGCATGGATGGATGGATGGATAAGTGCATGGATGGATGGTTAAGTGCATGGATGGATGGTTAAGTGCATGGATGGTTGGATAAGTGCATGGATGGATGGATAAGTGCATGGATGGATGGACAAGTGCATGGATGGATGGATGGTTAAGTGCATGGATGGATGGATAAGTGCATGGATGGATGGTTAAGTGCATGGATGGATGGTTAAGTGCATGGATGGTTGGATAAGTGCATGGATGGATGGATAAGTGCATGGATGGATGGACAAGTGCATGGATGGATGGATGGTTAAGTGCATGGATGGATGGTTAAGTGCATGGATGGATGGTTAAGTGCATGGATGGATGGTTAAGTGCATGGATGGATGGTTAAGTGCATGGATGGATGGTTAAGTGCATGGATGGATGGTTAAGTGCATGGATGGATGGTTAAGTGCATGGATGGATGGTTAAGTGCATGGATGGATGGATAAGTGCATGGATGGATGGATAAGTGCATGGATGGATAAGTGCATGGATGGATGGTTAAGTGCATGGATGGATAGTTAAGGGGAATAATGGATGTCACTCCCTATCACAATCCTGTCTCTTCCTCCAGGTGTGGTGTGGAACACATCGGCCACAACAAGCTGTCAACTCCATCAAAGTAGATGTACACAGTCCAGGGAAGTTCAGGTACGATCTCTCATTCCTCTCCTGTATCACTTCCTCTTCCACTAACCCCATCTCTCATCATATTAACTCTTTGTGGCCCTCCGTGTCTCTGGTTGACCTTATTTCTCTGGTTTACCTTAGTGTGATTTAGACCTGGGACACCAGGTGTGGGGGTTGCCTTGTCATTCTGGCCACTGATGACAATTTCCTGTTTCCTGTTCAGGGTCCTGGGGTCCCTCCAGAACTTCCCTGAGTTTGCCAAGGCCTTCAACTGTCCCAAGAACAGCTACATGGTGCCTGACAGTATCTGCCGAGTCTGGTGATACGGTAGTTTGACACTAGCCTACCCTGAGGCTGGTAGGGGGTGAGAGGTGGGCTTGTGTCCTCTTTCCCTTCCTAACCACCTCACCTTTCCCCCTGACTGTTAGAGCACTAGTCTGGAACAGGGGTATGTTCTATGTTCCCTGCAGGGTGGACCAGGACTGCTACACTGACTGTACAGAACAAACATATTCAATGGACTACAGAGTGCTGTTCATAGCCAGCTCCCAGACTCTTCACCAGATCAGCAGGGTCACTGCTTTCCACAGGATACAGTCACGTCAATTCAATCTTTTTTTTGTGTTTGAAAATGTACTTTTCAATTCTACTTTTTTCCCCCGCTGCATTTCAATCATGACAAAATCGTTTTTTTTTGTATACAAAATGTGAGACTAATTTGAGCATCTTGAACAACAGACAAATATCCACTTATTCTAAACTGCAGCTCTGTTTGTCCAAAATGCTATTTGTTTTACACTGAGGTGGGCCCCAATATAAACCAAACATATACTGTATAATCAATACATTATAGATGAATATAAATTGACAGTAATCAGTAGTCACACTTGGGGGGGGATTCTATTTGATTGTATATTTAAGAAAACCACATTTTATTTTACTGAATATACACCAATGAGTATAACAATAATTTCATGTTTTTTCTGTATATGTTAATGTCTCTAAATGGATGCCAACTATGTCTATAAGCACCAAACTCTTACGTTGTTGCCTTGGAAACAGTTGGGCGACTTAGCTGGTCAGGAAATGACATACATCAAACATATTGCTATTTTTATTTTACAGCAAGAATGTGACCTTGATTCAAACTGCTCTGTCCAGCAGAGGAGGCTGGTGGGAGGAGCTATAGCAGGACGGGCTCATTACAGTGGCTGGAATGGAACCAATGGAATGGTACCAAACAAATGGAACCAATGGAATGGTACCAAACAAATGGAACCAATGGAATGGTACCAAACAAATGGAACCAATGGAATGGTACCAAACAAATGGAACCAATGGAATGGTACCAAACAAATGGAACCAATGGAATGGTACCAAACAAATGGAACCAACGCGTTTCACTCAGTTTCTTTGAATTCCATTCCAACCGTTACAATGAGCCCGTCCTCTTAGAGGTACTTCCACCAGCCTCCTCTGGTGTTCAGTGTGTGTTTGTCTTTTTGATGTGTGTTTTTAAATTTATCCGAGTGTAACCACTACATTTTTCAACAAACTGATGAAGCCTTGCATGAACCATGGTGCTACTGCTGTTTTGTGTGTGTGTGTGTGTGTGTGGGGGGGGGGGCCTGAGGAAGTCAGGTTTGTAGCTGGACCCCCCCCCCCCCCACACACACTGTTTACGCCAAAGATTTTTAAGTCTGAAATATTTTCCTGACTTAAAAATGTGCCACAAATAACCTCTTCTTTCTCCTGCTCTTTATAATTGTTTTCACACACACACGGGAAACACAATATGTTGTCCTTGTTGATGTTCAGCATTATCACGGTGTGTTTAAGGTACAGAAGTAACTAAGTGTTACGTTTTGGTCTCTTTTATTCCTTTCTGGGAGAAGCAGATTTAATATTTGCACCTGTTAAGGTGTTTGGTAAGTCCTGGTTTGAAACACACTATCCTTTTAGATCCTCCTATGTAAGGGGGAAAGGAGGATCAGTCCACAATGTGTCATGGGACTCAAAACATACCATTTCTCAAAAATGCCACCTGTTTATGTTGCCAGGTTTTCTGTGTGTATGTTTTCCCTCCTACACATATACACACAACCATCTCACCTGTAGAAGGATAGACGGATATACCTCAGTTGCCTGTATTTACATACTTTGTAATAAAAGAAATCCTTAAAGAGAACGTGGTATGTGTCAGACGTATTCTTTGTGTAGGTAGAGTACATGCTAGAGATATGGAGGGAGGGGGTGTGTCATTGTGACTCCAGGGTCTATCTGAGATGACAACCAGTGGATGGATGTGTGCAGCCAGGCAACAGAGTTTTCCTTGGCTTTTTCCTAATTGCTGAGACAACCCAGCTCTGTGAGATCCAACAATGCTCTTTTCTATATGTCAATGTGCTACTACCTCATGTGTTTGTTTGAGGAGGTCCTATATGATTTAAAGCAGAGCTACTTCTTCCTTCCCTGGGGCGGGCTGGCTCTCATCCACCTCTTCTGGTTGGTTTTGAGCTGGCAAACCAGGTGTGTACAGAGCCCTTAGCCAATCAGTGACATTAGTTCAGAAACCAAACATGTCAGGAAGGGACAAACAGAATCCAGCAGGACTGTGACTTCAAGAAGTCATTCCTCAACTGAACACACAAACTGTTATACCATCCCATTTTGCCAACAGTCACAATAAGAGCGACGTGTTATACCATCCCATTTTGCCAACAGTCACAATAAGAGCGACGTGTTATACCATCCCATTTTGCCAACAGTCACAATAAGAGTGATGTGTTATACCATTGACCTAAGTCATTGGTTTTGGCTTGAATGTGACTTAAGTTGATCATTTAAGTCCCAGGGAGAGTAATGACTCTAGGACGGTGTCTCTCCACAACTCAAGTTGTTCCCCATTGACACTAGGTGAGTGTTTTCAGGGTGTTTTGGCTACGTTGATGGACCTGGGTCATGTCCCCTGCTCAGACGTGGCACACATCAACCAATGGTTGCATGACATGTCATCGACTGACAGATTGCTGTAACTTTCTGATGTGGTTAGCTGCAGTTACAATACCTATCCAGGCGTGGTAAGATCTGGCATGCGTCAGCAGCACCTGGGCAGAGGAACGCGCCCTCCCTCCCCTGAGCCTGGTTGGTGGAGAGAGTATCTGCGGTATCTTAATGGCCGCCCCGGGGACATGTTAAATATACCCCACACTGTCCTGCACCTGATTAGAAGCACATTTGTTGGCACTCAGGAGACAGCCTGCAGAGAGAGATACTGACACATGAGAGGGAGAGAGAGGCTTACTGAGAGGGAGAGAGAGAGGCTTACTGAGAGGGAGAGAGAGAGGCTTACTGAGAGGGAGAGAGGCTTACTGAGAGGGAGAGAGAGAGGCTTACTGAGAGAGAGGCTTACTGAGAGGGAGAGAGAGAGGCTTACTGAGAGGGAGAGAGAGAGGCTTACTGAGAGAGAGGCTTACTGAGAGAGAGGCTTACTGAGAGAGAGGCTTACTGAGAGGGAGAGAGAGAGGCTTACTGAGAGGGAGAGAGAGAGGCTTACTGAGAGGGAGAGAGAGAGGCTTACTGAGAGGGAGAGAGAGAGGCTTACTGAGAGGGAGAGAGAGAGGCTTACTGAGAGGGAGAGAGAGAGGCTTACTGAGAGGGAGAGAGGCTTACTGAGAAGGAGAGAGAGAGAGAGGCTTACTGAGAGGGAGAGAGAGGGGCTTACTGAGAGGGAGAGAGAGGCTTACTGAGAGGGAGAGAGAGAGGCTTACTGAGAGGGAGAGAGAGAGGCTTACTGAGAGGGAGAGAGAGGCTTACTGAGAGGGAGAGAGAGAGGCTTACTGAGAGGGAGAGAGAGAGGCTTACTGAGAGGGAGAGAGAGGCTTGCTGAGAGGAAGAGCGAGGCTTACTGAGAGGGAGAGCGAGGCTTACTGAGAGGAGGGAGAGTGGCTTACTGAGAGGAGGGAGAGCGGCTTACTGAGAGGAGGGAGAGCGGCTTACTGAGAGGAGGGAGAGCGGCTTACTGAGAGGAGGGAGAGAGGCTTACTGAGAGGAGGGAGAGAGGCTTACTGAGAGGAGGGAGAGAGGCTTGCTGAGAGGAGGGAGAGAGGCTTGCTGAGAGGAGGGAGAGAGGCTTGCTGAGAGGAGGGAGAGAGGCTTGCTGAGAGGAGGGAGAGAGGCTTGCTGAGAGGAGGGAGAGAGGCTTACTGAGAGGAGGGAGAGAGGCTTACTGAGAGGAGGGAGAGAGGCTTACTGAGAGGAGGGAGAGAGGCTTACTGAGAGGAGGGAGAGAGGCTTACTGAGAGGAGGGAGAGAGGCTTACTGAGAGGAGGGAGAGAGGCTTACTGAGAGGAGGGAGAGAGGCTTACTGAGAGGAGGGAGAGAGGCTTACTGAGAGGAGGGAGAGAGGCTTACTGAGAGGAGGGAGAGAGGCTTACTGAGAGGAGGGAGAGAGGCTTACTGAGAGGAGAGAGAGAGGCTTACTGAGAGGAGGGAGAGAGGCTTATTGAGAGGAGGGAGAGAGAAGAGGCTTACTGAGAGGAGGGAGAGAGAAGAGGCTTACTGAGAGGAGGGAGAGAGAAGAGGCTTACTGAGAGGAGGGAGAGAGAATAGGCTTACTGATAGGAGAGGGGAGAGTGAGGCTTACTGAGAGGAGAGGGGGAGCGAGGCTTACTGAGAGGAGTGGGGGAGAGCGAGGCTTACTGAGAGGAGAGGGGGAGAGCGAGGCTTACTGAGCGGAGAGGGGGAGAGCGAGGCTTACTGAGAGGAGAGGGGGAGAGCGAGGCTTACTGGGAGGAGAGGGGGAGAGCGAGGCTTACTGGGAGGAGAGGGGGAGAGCGAGGCTTACTGAGAGGAGAGGGGGAGAGCGAGGCTTACTGAGAGGAGAGAGGGAGAGCGAGGCTTACTGAGAGGAGAGGGAGAGAGAGAGGCTAACTGAGAGGAGAGGGGGAGAGAGGCTTACTGAGAGGAGAAGAAGAGAGAGAGGCTTACTGAGAGGAGAAGAAGAGAGAGAGGCTTACTGAAAGGAGAAGAAGAGAGAGAGGCTTACTGAGAGGAGAGCGGGGAGTGAGGCTTACTGAGAGGAGAGCGGGAGAGAGAGGCTTACTGAGAGGAGAGCGGGAGAGAGAGGCTTACTGAGAGGAGAGCGGGAGAGAGAGGCTTACTGAGAGGAGGGAGGGAGAGAGGCTTACTGAGAGGAGGGAGGGAGAGAGAGAGGCTTACTGAGAGGAGAAGAAGAGAGAGAGGCTTACTGAGAGGAGAGCGGGAGAGAGAGGCTTACTGAGAGGAGAGCGGGAGAGAGAGGCTTACTGAGAGGAGAGCGGAAGAGTGAGGCTTACTGAGAGGAGGGAGGGAGAGAGAGAGGCTTACTGAGAGGAGAGCGGGAGAGAGGCTTACTGAGAGGAGAAGAAGAGAGAGGCTTACTGAGAGGAGAGGGGGAGAGAGAGGCTTACTGAGAGGAGAGCGGGAGAGTGAGGCTTACTGAGAGGAGGGAGGGAGAGAGAGAGGCTAACTGAGAGGAGAGGGGGAGAGAGAGGCTTACTGAGAGGAGAAGAAGAGAGAGAGAGGCTTACTGAAAGGAGAAGAAGAGAGAGAGGCTTACTGAGAGGAGAGCGGGAGAGTGAGGCTTACTGAGAGGAGGGAGGGAGAGAGAGAGGCTTACTGAGAGGAGAGCGGTAGAGAGGCTTACTGAGAGGAGAGCGGGAGAGAGAGGCTTACTGAGAGGAGAGCGGGAGAGAGAGGCTTACTGAGAGGAGAGCGGGAGAGAGAGGCTTACTGAGAGGAGAAGAAGAGAGAGAGGCTTACTGAGAGGAGAGCGGGAGAGAGAGGCTTACTGAGAGGAGAGCGGGAGAGAGAGGCTTACTGAGAGGAGAAGAAGAGAGAGGCTTACTGAGAGGAGAGCGGGAGAGAGAGGCTTACTGAGAGGAGAGCGGGAGAGAGAGGCTTACTGAGAGGAGGGAGGGAGAGAGATGCATGAAAAGAGGTAGATAAAGGGAGAAATGCAAAGAGAAAAATATAGTAGCGTAAAGAGAGGGAGGGAGTGATGGAGGGACTGAGGTCGAGACATGTAGAGATATGCTGAAGTTCACTGATTGCTGACCTGGGTGTGAAGGAAGGCTGGAGGTTCATATTTCATTCTCTTTCTGCTGGCTGTCAAAACTGTGCCAATAAATGCCTTGTTATGCCTGCCATCTCCACGTCCCTTTCTGTATCTCTCACTCTTTATTTCTGTCTCTCTCTCTTTTTTTGTGTGTGTATATATGTATATGTGTGTGTGTAGCTCTCTCTGTCTCTCTCTCTCTCTCTCTCTCTCTCTCTCTCTCTCTCTCTCTCTCTCTCTCTCTCACTGCTTGACAGCTTGCTGTAGGTTAACACCACCCACTACCCTATGGTAGCAGCAGCAGTGTTTCCACACCATTCCCACTCACACCTTCAGTGCTATTAGTGGCTACGCTACCTAGCGTCACAGCTAGCATTACAACACCTCAGCATGTTCCCGGTAACCTGCCTGCCATTTGGCTTGCTGGGTCACTGTGACCAAGTCAGAGTAGTTTGGTGGGGGCTGGTAGACATAGTCACAGTCCCTTTTCATGTTTGCAACTCAGAGTGTTGAGTTTGACAATTTCAAGTCACCAAGACCTGTACAACTTGATAATAATAGGCCCATTCAGTGGTAGTATTCAGGGGTAGTATTCAGGGGTAGTATTCAGGGGTAGTATTCAGTGGTAGTATTCAGAGGTAGTATTCAAGGGACTTTACACTGGACTGAACAGAGGGAGTGAGAGAGGTATAGATAATTTGTCCAAATCTGACTATCACAGTGTCTGACATGTACTGCACTGTATTCAGCCCTGTGATCAGCCATGTAGTCAGCCCTGTGGTCAGCACTGTGGTCAGCCATGTGGTCAGCACTGTAGTCAGCCATGTGGTCAGCCCTGTGGTCAGCCCTGTGGTCAGCCCTGTGGTCAGCACTGTGGTCAGCACTGTAGTCAGCCCTGTGTGGTCAGCCATTTGGTCAGCCCTGTGGTCAGCCATGTAGTCAGCCCTGTGGTCAGCCCTGTGGTCAGCCCTGTGGTCAGCCCTGTGGTCAGCACTGTGGTCAGCACTGTAGTCAGCCCTGTGTGGTCAGCCATTTGGTCAGCCCTGTGGTCAGCCATGTAGTCAGCCCTGTGGTCAGCCATGTGGTCAGCCATGTGGGCAGCCCTGTGGTCAGCACTGTAGTCAGCCATGTGGTCAGCCCTGTGGTCAGCCCTGTGGTCAGCCATGTAGTCAGCCCTGTAGTCAGACCTGTGGTCAGCACTGTGGTCAGCCCTGTGGTCAGCACTGTAGTCAATGAAATAGATGACCAGTGTAATGTCCAGTTTAGGGGACGAGAGGAAGACAGGTGGTCAAGCAGCAGGTTCAACCATGACGGTTGGTAACTTTCCAGTCACTGATACAATGTCCATATCTCCCCTGCCTCCACCTTCTTCCAAATTCTTCCAAAGGGCAGAGTTGGGAGGTGACCTACCTCATGTTTCTATGCCCCCTTGCCCATACCCTCCCTCTTCTCTTCATCATTCCAGCCGATGTGTGTTCCTCACCAGTGGTGGTTGTTTTGATGTCTTTCCCCGTTAGCCTCTAGGTGGCCCTCAGTGGGTGCTGTGGTCTGTGTGTTGGTCCTATAGCCTCTAGGTGGCCCTCAGTGGGTGCTGTGGTCTGTGTGTTGGTCCTGGAGCCTCTAGGTGGCCCTCAGTGGGTGCTGTGGTCTGTGTGTTTCCCCTGTAGCCTCTAGATGGCCCTCAGAGTGGGTGCTGTGGTCTGTGTGTTTCCCCTGTAGCCTCTAGATGGCCCTCAGTGGGTGCTGTGGTCTGTGTGTTGGTCCTGTAGTCTCTAGGTGGCCCTCAGAGGGTGCTGTGGTCTGTGTGTTGGTCCTGTAGCCTCTAGGTGGCCCTCAGTGTGGGTGTCGTGGTCTGTGTGTTTGTCCTGTAGCCTCTAGGTGGCCCTCAGTGGGTGCTGTGGTCTGTTTGTTGGTCCTGTAGCCTCTAGATGGCCCTCAGTGTGGGTGTCGTGGTCTGTGTGTTGGTCCTGTAGCCTCTAGGGGGCCTTCAGTGGGTGCTGTGGTCTGTGTGTTTCCCCTGTAGCCTCTAGATGGCCCTCAGAGTGAGTGCTGTGGTCTGTGTGTTGACGCTGTAGCCTCTGATAGCCCTAAGAGTGGGTGCTGTGGTCTGTGTGTTGAAGCTGTAGCCTCTAGATAGCCCTCCGAGTGGGTGCTGTGGTCTGTGTGTTGGTCCTGTAGCCTCTAGATGGCCCTCAGAGTGGGTGCTGTGGTCTGTGTGTTGGTCCTGTAGCCTCTAGATGGCCCTCAGAGTGGGTACTGTGGTCTGTGTGTTGGTCCTGTAGCCTCTAGATAGCCCTCAGAGTGGGGGGGGGGGGGGGTCTGTGTGTTGATGCTGTAGCCTCTAGATGGCCCTCAGAGTGGGTGCTGTGGTCTGTGTGTTGATGCTGTAGCCTCTAGATGGCCCTCAGAGTGGGTACTGCGGTCTGTGTGTTGGTCCTGTAGCCTCTAGATAGCCCTCAGAGTGGGGGGGGGGGGGTCTGTGTGTTGATGCTGTAGCCTCTAGATAGCCCTCAGAGTGGGGGGGGGGGTCTGTGTGTTGATGCTGTAGCCTCTAGATGGCCCTCAGAGTGGTGCTGTGGTCTGTGTGTTGAAGCTGTAGCCTCTAGATAGCCCTCTGAGTGGGTGCTGTGGTCTGTGTGTTGGTCCTGTAGCCTCTAGATGGCCCTCAGAGTGGGTGCTGTGGTCTGTGTGTTGGTCCTGTAGCCTCTAGATGGCCCTCAGAGTGGGTACTGTGGTCTGTGTGTTGGTCCTGTAGCCTCTAGATAGCCCTCAGAGTGGGGGGGGGGGGGGTCTGTGTGTTGATGCTGTAGCCTCTAGATGGCCCTCAGAGTGGGTGCTGTGGTCTGTGTGTTGATGCTGTAGCCTCTAGATGGCCCTCAGAGTGGGTACTGCGGTCTGTGTGTTGGTCCTGTAGCCTCTAGATAGCCCTCAGAGTGGGGGGGGGGGTCTGTGTGTTGATGCTGTAGCCTCTAGATAGCCCTCAGAGTGGGGGGGGGGGGGGTCTGTGTGTTGATGCTGTAGCCTCTAGATGGCCCTCAGAGTGGTGCTGTGGTCTGTGTGTTGATGCTGTAGCCTCTAGATGGCCCTCAGAGTGGTGCTGTGGTCTGTGTGTTGATGCTGTAGCCTCTAGATGGCCCTCAGAGTGGTGCTGTGGTCTGTATGTTGGTCCTGTAGCCTCTAGATGGCCCTCAGATGGTGCTGTGGTCTGTGTGTTGGTCCTGTAGCCTCTAGATGGCCCTCAGAGTGGTGCTGTGGTCTGTGTGTTGGTCCTGTAGCCTCTAGATGGCCCTCAGAGTGGTGATGTGGTCTGTGTGTTGATGCTGTAGCCTCTAGATGGCCCTCAGAGTGGTGCTGTGGTCTGTGTGTTGGTCCTGTAGCCTCTAGATGGCCCTCAGAGTGGTGCTGTGGTCTGTGTGTTGGTCCTGTAGCCTCTAGATGGCCCTCAGAGTGGTGATGTGGTCTGTGTGTTGGTCCTGTAGCCTCTAGATGGGCCTCAGAGTGGTGATGTGGTCTGTGTGTTGGTCCTGTAGCCTCTAGATGGCCCTCAGAGTGGTGCTGTGGTCTGTGTGTTGGTCCTGTAGCCTCTAGATGGCCCTCAGAGTGGTGCTGTGGTCTGTGTGTTGGTCCTGTAGCCTCTAGATGGCCCTCAGAGTGGTGCTGTGGTCTGTGTGTTGGTCCTGTAGCCTCTAGATGGCCCTCAGAGTGGTGCTGTGGTCTGTGTGTTGGTCCTGTAGCCTCTAGATGGCCCTCAGAGTGGTGCTGTGGTCTGTGTGTTGGTCCTGTAGCCTCTAGATGGCCCTCAGAGTGGGTACTGCGGTCTGTGTGTTGGTCCTGTAGCCTCTAGATAGCCCTCAGAGTGGGGGGGGGGGGTCTGTGTGTTGATGCTGTAGCCTCTAGATAGCCCTCAGAGTGGGGGGGGGGTCTGTGTGTTGATGCTGTAGCCTCTAGATGGCCCTCAGAGTGGTGCTGTGGTCTGTGTGTTGATGCTGTAGCCTCTAGATGGCCCTCAGAGTGGTGCTGTGGTCTGTATGTTGGTCCTGTAGCCTCTAGATGGCCCTCAGATGGTGCTGTGGTCTGTGTGTTGGTCCTGTAGCCTCTAGATGGCCCTCAGAGTGGTGCTGTGGTCTGTGTGTTGGTCCTGTAGCCTCTAGATGGCCCTCAGAGTGGTGATGTGGTCTGTGTGTTGATGCTGTAGCCTCTAGATGGCCCTCAGAGTGGTGCTGTGGTCTGTGTGTTGGTCCTGTAGCCTCTAGATGGCCCTCAGAGTGGTGCTGTGGTCTGTGTGTTGGTCCTGTAGCCTCTAGATGGCCCTCAGAGTGGTGATGTGGTCTGTGTGTTGGTCCTGTAGCCTCTAGATGGGCCTCAGAGTGGTGATGTGGTCTGTGTGTTGGTCCTGTAGCCTCTAGATGGCCCTCAGAGTGGTGCTGTGGTCTGTGTGTTGGTCCTGTAGCCTCTAGATGGCCCTCAGAGTGGTGCTGTGGTCTGTGTGTTGGTCCTGTAGCCTCTGGATGGCCCTCAGAGTGGTGCTGTGGTCTGTGTGTTGGTCCTGTAGCCTCTAGATGGCCCTCAGAGTGGTGCTGTGGTCTGTGTGTTGGTCCTGTAGCCTCTAGATGGCCCTCAGAGTGGTGCTGTGGTCTGTGTGTTGGTGCTGTAGCCTCTAGATGGCCCTCAGAGTGGTGCTGTGGTCTGTGTGTTGGTGCTGTAGCCTCTAGATGGCCCTGAGAGTGGTGCTGTGGTCTGTGTGTTGGTCCTGTAGCCTCTAGGTGGCCCTCAGAGTGGGGGGGGGGGGGGGTCTGTGTGTTGGTCCTGTAGCCTCTAGATGGCCCTCAGAGTGGGGGGGGGGGGGGGTCTGTGTGTTGGTCCTGTAGCCTCTAGATGGCCCTCAGAGTGGTGCTGTGGTCTGTGTGTTGGTCCTGTAGCCTCTAGATGGCCCTCAGAGTGGGGGGGGGGTCTGTGTGTTGGTCCTGTAGCCTCTAGATGGCCCTCAGAGTGGGGGGGGGGTCTGTGTGTTGGTCCTGTAGCCTCTAGATGGCCCTCAGAGTGGGGGGGGGGGGTCTGTATGTTGGTCTTGTAGCCTCTAGATGGCCCTCAGAGTGGGGGGGGGGTCTGTGTGTTGGTCCTGTAGCCTCTAGATGGCCCTCAGAGTGGGGGGGGGGGTCTGTGTGTTGGTCCTGTAGCCTCTAGATGGCCCTCAGAGTGGGGGGGGGGGTCTGTGTGTTTCCCCTGTAGCCTCTAGATGGCCCTCAGAGTGGGGGTAGGGTCTGTGTGTTGGTCCTGTAGCCTCTAGATAGCCCTCAGAGTGGGGGGGGGGTCTGTGTGTTGGTCCTGTAGCCTCTAGATGGCCCTCAGAGTGGGGGGGGGGGTCTGTGTGTTGGTCCTGTAGCCTCTAGATGGCCCTCGAGTGGGGGGGGGGGGGGGTCTGTGTGTTGGTCCTGTAGCCTCTAGATGGCCCTCAGAGTGGTGCTGTGGTCTGTGTGTTGGTCCTGTAGCCTCTAGATGGCCCTCAGAGTTGTGCTGTGGTCTGTGTGTTGGTGCTGTAGCCTCTAGATGGCCCTGAGAGTGGTGCTGTGGTCTGTGTGTTGGTGCTGTAGCCTCTAGATGGCCCTGAGAGTGGTGCTGTGGTCTGTGTGTTGGTCCTGTAGCCTCTAGGTGGCCCTCAGAGTGGTGCTGTGGTCTGTGTGTTGGTCCTGTAGCCTCTAGATGGCCCTCAGAGTGGGGGGGGGGGTCTGTGTGTTGGTCCTGTAGCCTCTAGATGGCCCTCAGAGTGGTGCTGTGGTCTGTGTGTTGGTCCTGTAGCCTCTAGATGGCCCTCAGAGTGGGGGGGGGTCTGTGTGTTGGTCCTGTAGCCTCTAGATGGCCCTCAGAGTGGTGGGGGGGGGGGTCTGTGTGTTGGTCCTGTAGCCTCTAGATGGCCCTCAGAGTGGGGGGGGGGGTCTGTGTGTTGGTCCTGTAGCCTCTAGATGGCCCTCAGAGTGGTGGGGGGGGGGGTCTGTGTGTTGGTCATGTAGCCTCTAGATGGCCCTCAGAGTGGGGGGGGGTCTGTGTGTTGGTCCTGTAGCCTCTAGATGGCCCTCAGAGTGGGGGTGGGGGGGTCTGTGTGTTGGTCCTGTAGCCTCTAGATGGCCCTCAGAGTGGGGGGGGGTGTCTGTGTGTTGGTCCTGTAGCCTCTAGATGGCCCTCAGAGTGGTGGGGGGGGGGTCTGTGTGTTGGTCCTGTAGCCTCTAGATGGCCCTCAGAGTGGTGGGGGGGGGGGTCTGTGTGTTAGTCCTGTAGCCTCTAGATGGCCCTCAGAGTGGGGGGGGGGTCTGTGTGTTGGTCCTGTAGCCTCTAGATGGCCCTCAGAGTGGGGGGGGGGGGGTCTGTGTGTTGGTCCTGTAGCCTCTAGATGGCCCTCAGAGTGGGGGGGGGGGGTCTGTGTGTTGGTCCTGTAGCCTCTAGATGGCCCTCAGAGTGGGGGGGGGGGGTCTGTGTGTTGATGCTCACAGAGTGTTTGGAATGCCCTGGCAGACGTCATGTGACTCCTGGTGTTTTAGACATCACACTGGGATGGGAGAGGGAACTGACGCAGGCACACACATACTGGTACACACACACACACACACACATACACATACTGGCCCAGGCACACACACACCCATACACATACTGGCCCAGGCACACACACATACTGGTACACACACACACACATACACATACTGGCCCAGGCACACACACACATACACATACTGGCCCAGGCACACACACACACACACACATACTGGCCCAGGCACACACACACATACACATACTGGCCCAGGCACACACACACACACACACATACTGGCCCAGACACACACCCATACACATACTGGTACACACACACACATACACATACTGGCCCAGGCACACACACACACACACATACTGGCCCAGACACACACACCCACACACACTGACATGTTTTCACTGCGTGGGAGGTGGTGAACATTTACTGTTGGGTGTGAAGTTTGTGTTAACTTCAGCAGGAATATTTACTCTTTGGAGTAGAGCCCACAGTGAAGTGTACACTTATTTTGGAGTACCAATTTGCTTGGAAAGAGACACTTTACTCTACACTTGTTGTGGAGAACCTACTTACGTTGAAGTGTGCATACCTACTTTGAAGTGCACTAAGTATTATGTAAGGCCAAGCATAATCACCTAGCGTAACCTTGGTCTAAATTAAGGTCTCGCAGTAGGACACTGGGCCTCTCACTGGGCAGTCTGTCTTTCAGCTGGGGATGCTGTCTTCACAGGAAGTGGGGGGAAACGTCCTCTCATTTATAGTGGACCAGTAGGGTTCAAATGACTAATGAGAGAAAGGTGCCGTTTGCAGCACAGACAGACAGGCTGTAGGAACAGATGTCAGAAGAGAGAGAGAGAGAGACTGTGGAGAGGGCCATGATCTCAACCATTACTGTGAGGTAAACACTGTGATCACACTGACAGACACACAGCACTTTGGAATCAGACGAGGAGGGATTGTAGCCAGGAGGAGCCATCAGTACGACTGTTATGATGATTTCCAGCATTGATCAAAGTAAGAAATTAAATGGGGGACAATCTCTCTGCACATTTGTGTCATTTGTCACGTAACGATGTCATGTTTCTTACTGTAGACACAGATCATTGACAATGTATGTGACTGAAAACGGACATCTGTGGCTGGGTGCTGTGTCGTTGATGCTACGGTAACCATGACAACAGACAGCAGAATACTGCAGGTCACAGACACTCCACAATGGTGACATATCTCCCCGGGAATTATTACAAACCTCATGTTAAATGACTGACATGGATTCAGTCCAAGACACATTGTAGAGCAGTGCACTAGACAGCCTACAATACGCCTTTTAAAGACATTTTCTCTGATGTTTGCAGAGATCGCATCCACGGTAAACACTACCGTCAGCTAAAGTATAAATTCATTTTAAAAGCCTGATATAGTAGCCTGCTCTATAACGAGCCTTTGATTGAATCCTGGCCTGTTGCCTGACACAGAACAAAAAGCTTTCCTCTTGGTCTAACTAGGCAAAACAGTGACACCATGTGGCTAGTTTATAATACTGCACGCAGAGTTAAGTTTAAATGAACAGTATGTGAGAGAATTGAGTTTTAGTGCAACTAGTAAGCCTATCCAGGATCCACAATGCCTTCTAACCATTGGATCAGGAATGAACTTGTTAAAGCTTTTTTCTTGTTTTATCACTGATTTTGCCTCTGCAGATTGTGTTTGCAGAATATCACTGTAAGCAACACTGCGTTTCATTGTCCCGCGTATTCTAACACATCTGAAGACTGTTGCCACTTCCTAAATTCCCCCGAGGGGTTCAAATCTATGCAGTGTTATCTCACGACTGTTTGAGAAGTGAGTTGGTAATACCTATTAATGGGGGACTAAAGATCCAGCCAAGATTCTTTATGGAAACAGACCATAGAACACCCGACAGACCTGACATCAGTTTATGTTCTTGAGTCAGTGTAGTTTACATTACTTTAAGTGATGATCTCATCTGATTCTTGATCAGCACGCCGGGGTACTTTCCACCCTGGTTACAGGGAGGAACAGTACACTTAACCTCGATCGAGGTGCCTAACACCAACATGGTGTTTATGACCACATACTGTACATTGTGTTTGGAAGGAACAGCTTTGGCCTGAGGCTACAGGGGAAACACACCTATTTTCCCAACGACGTGCGCATTCCTGTGTGTAAAAAAAAATTAAAATCCAAGGTAAAAAAAAACACATGAATAAACACATTAAATTCAATGTGGGTGTTGAGTTAATGCCCTGCACCTGGAAGTCATTTCATTACACAATAACATTTGGTGTACTCAGGGCCGACCCCAAGGCATCAGTGACATAAGTGGTTACATAGAACCACGGCCAAATGTATTCAAATTTATGAACTCAGTCAGGATTTCAACTTACTGTTGAGAGTTTGAATAACATAATTCACAAGGTTTAGTTTCAAATGTGGTTGTCAATTTGGTTGTCCATCAGTAGTTTTCCTCTTATGTCAGTCACTCACAGACACTCAATTAGCCCATGTCAGCAAACGTTTTTTTGTTTGTTGGTAAAATAGTCTAATGGCCAGCTATCTAAACTTGTAGTAATCATGGCCAAATTACCGACCAGGCATGAAGGGCACGTGCCCAGGGGCCCTGACCTGACCCATTGGTTATGATTAATTAATGGGATAACAGAAAGGTGTCACATTAGTTTTTTCTCACAAACATCCTTTCTGAATTTAAAAGTAATCCAAGAGGTAATCATCTAGTTTTTTTCCAAAGTATCTGTAATCTGATTACAATATTTTTTGCTGGTGCTTTTAAAGGCCAGACATCAACGTTCATTCTTCTCTTCCCTCTTCCTCCTCAACCTCCTTCACGAGAAGTGTTCGCACTCTCACTTAGGGGGGGGGGGGGGGTAACCATGGCAACCACATCATCACATCTGATGTTTTTGATAGGTATTACCCAAAGTGTGACACACACACACACACAGACACACAGGTAACAAGAGGAACTGATAATGGATAGCTGAAGGTTCATCTCCACTCAAGGACATTACATCACCACAGCTGAACCAGGGTGAGTTCATCAACACTCAAGGACATTACATCACCGCAGCTGAACCAGGGTGAGTTCATCAACACTCAAGGACATTACATCACCGCAGCTGAACCAGGGTGAGTTCATCAACACTCAAGGACATTACATCACCACAGCTGAACCAGGGTGAGTTCATCAACACTCAAGGACATTACATCACCGCAGCTGAACCAGGGTGAGTTCATCAACACTCAAGGACATTACATCACCGCAGCTGAACCAGGGTGAGTTCATCAACACTCAAGGACATTACATCACCACAGCTGAACCAGGGTGAGTTCATCAACACTCAAGGACATTACATCACCACAGCTGAACCAGGGTGAGTTCATCAACACTCAAGGACATTACATCACCACAGCTGAACCAGGGTGAGTTCATCAACACTCAAGGACATTACATCACCACAGCTGAACCAGGGTGAGTTCAACACTCAAGGACATTACATCACCACAGCTGAACCAGGGTGAGTTCATCAACACTCAAGGACATTACATCACCACAGCTGAACCAGGGTGAGTTCATCAACACTCAAGGACATTACATCACCGCAGCTGAACCAGGGTGAGTTCATCAACACTCAAGGACATTACATCACCACAGCTGCTCACACTGAGAATTTCACAAGACAGTGGGTCATTTAGGGTCACAGGCATCTGGTCCAGAAGGGTTGTTTTACTGTATGGCATCACAGCCTTACATGCAGACTAGACCGGGTGTGTTCATGCGTCCGCGTGCGTCATGGCTCGCATGTTGATTTTGTCCTCCCACACCAGACGCAATTGAAATATCAAAACGAACTCGGAACCAACTATATTAAATTGGGGACAGGTCAAAAAGCATAAAACATTTATGTCAATTAAGCTAGTTAGCTTGCTGTTGCTAGCTAATTTGTCCTGGGATATAAATATTGGGTTGTTATTTTACCTTAAATGCACAAGGTCCTCTACTCCGACAATCCTCTACTCCGACAATTAATCCACAGATAAATGGGTAAACCGAGTAAGTAATTAATTTGCATTTTATTGCATGACACAAGTATTTGATACATCAGAAAAGCAGAACTTTATATTTGGCACAGAAATAATTACAGAGATCATACGTTTCCTGTAGTTCTTGACCAGGTTTGCACACACTGCGGCAGGGATTTTGGCCCACTCCTCCATACAGACCTTCTCCTGATCCTTCAAGTTTCGGGGCTGTCGCTGGGCAATACAGACTTTCAGCTCCCTCCAAAGACTTTCTATTGGGTTCAGGTCTGGAGACTGGCTAGGCCACTCCAGGACCTTGAGATGCTTCTTACGGAGCCACTCCTTAGTTGCCCTGGCTGTATGTTTCGGGTCGTTGTTATGCTGGAAGACCCAGCCACGACCCATCTTCAATGCTCTTACTGAGGGAAGGAGGTTGTTGGCCAAGATCTCGTGGTACATGGCCCCATCCTTCCACCCCTCAATACGGTGCACTCGTCCTGTCCCCCTTTGCATAAAAGCATCCCCAAAGAATGATGTTTCCACCTCCATGCTTCACGGTTGGGATGGTGTTCTTGGGGTTGTACTCATCCTTCTTCTTCCTCCAAACACGGCGAGTGGAGTTTAGACTAAAAAGCTCTATTTTTGTCTCATCAGACCACATGACCTTCTCCCATTCCTCCTCTGGATCATCCAGATGGCCATTGGCAAACTTCAGACGGGCCTGGCCATGTGCTGGCTTGAGCAGGGGGACCTTGTGTGCGCTGCAGGATTTTAATCCATGACAGCGTAGTGTGTTACTAATGGTTTTCTTTGATACTGTGGTATCAAACCAGCTCTCTTCAGGTCATTGACCAGGTCCTGCCGTGTAGTTCTGGGCTGATCCCTCACCTTCCGTATGATCATTGATGCCCCACGAGGTGAGATCTTGCATGGAGCCCCAGACAGAGGGTGATTGACCGTCATCTTGAACTTCTTCCATTTTCTAATAATTTCGGCAACAGTTGTTGCCTTCTCACCAAGCTGCTTGCCTATTGTCCTGTAGCCCATCCCAGCCTTGTGCAGGTCTACAATTTAGCCCTGATGTCCTTACACAGCTCTCTGGTCTTGGCCATTGTGGAGAGGTTGGAGTCTGTTTGATTGAATGTGTGGACAGGTGTCTTTTACACAGGTAACGAGTTCAAACAGGTGCAGTTAATACAGGTAATGAGTGGAGAACAGGAGGGCTTCTTAAAGGAAAACTAACAGGTCTGTGAGAGCCGGAATTTTGTTGTCCTTAAGCCATTTTGACATAACTTTGGAAGTATGCTTGGGGTCATTGTCCTTTTTCCTCCAACCATAATGATGGTCATTATGGCCAAACAGTTATATGATTGTTTCATCAGACCAGAGGACATTTCCCCAAAAAGTTTGATCTTTGTCCCCATGTGCAGTTGCAAACCGTAGTCTGGCTTTTTTATGGCAGTTTTGGAGTAGTGGCTTCTTCCTTGCTGAGCAGTCTCATGTTATGTCGATATAGGACTCATTTTACTGTGGATATAGATACTTTGTACCTGTTTCCTCCAGCATCTTCACAAGGTCCTTTGCTGTTTTTCTGGGATTGTTCATGGTATCTTCAGATGTTTGGAAATTGCTCCCAAGGATGAAACAGATTTGTGGTGGTCCACAATTTTTTTCTGAGGTCTTGGCTGATTTCTTTTGATTCATGATGTTACGCCCCTGAAAACAGGGGAGAAATAATCACGAGAGTGATACGGTGTTGTATTCTCAATTTAACGTTTAGTTGAATCAATTTCACAAAAGTAACACATTACAAAACAACAGAAAAACCATTATACAAATAAACACAGCAAAATATCTTATTAACAACGTACATGTTCATTCACAATCGACATAAAATGGCAGCTACTCTCAGTACGATTTCATGATGTCAAGCGAAGCAGCACTGAGTTTGAAGGTGGGCCTTAAAAATACATCCACAGGTACACCTCCAATTGACTCAAATTATGTCAAATAGCCTATCAGAAGCTTCTAAAGCCATGACATCGTCTGGAATGTTCCAAGCTGTTTCCAAGCCACAGTCAACTTAGTGTATGTAAACTTCTGACCCACTGGAATTGTGATACAGTGAATTAATCTGATTGTTGAACAAATGACTTGTGTCATGCACAAAGTAGATGTCCTAACCGACTAGCCAAAACTATAGTTTGTTAACAATAATTTTGTGGAGTGGTTGAAAAACGAGGTTTAATGACTCCAACCTCAGTGTATGTAAACTTCTGACTTCAACTGTATATGCTCCTAAAAACCAATGAGGAGATGGGAGAGGCGGGATTTGCAGCACGTCAAGCATCACAAATAGAACCAAGTTCCATTTCAGTGCCTGGCTACGCAGACGCTCGTTGACGTGCGAGAGCAGTGTGGATGCAATGATTGAATAACATGTATGTGCACATTTATTTATTGAATTTTTTGTGTTTTGGTTTGTTAAACTAGATAAACATCCATCTCTATGTACAGATTGAGTACAGACAAATCCTTTATGAAACGTCATGTATGAGTCACAGATAGAAAGGCAGTATAAGATCACACATTGACACTGACATAAGGACTAGATTATATCAGATCCATGCTAGCCGGCGGTGTCTGATGTGGAACTGTGCTAGAGCTGTCAAATCCGCAAGCGACTCCCATCTTTGTACCAAAAGAGGGACAATGCCATTGGCTGCAAGGAGATGCGTTGATAAGCCAAATTAACAAGTTGGAACACTGGAATGTGTGATGTCATCTACACCTCCATTATGCTGATAGAAATCATGGTTTTCTATTTGAGCTTCATTAGTTCTATATAACCTACACAGTCTTGTTCTGAACTGCTACCGTGAGTGGGTGTGGCTTCATGACAATGATCACAAGAGCTGCTGCTCACTGATTTAACAACTCCAATGTACAAAACATGATCAAACATGATCAAACGCGTGATCTGATTGAATGTAGGCCTAAGAGTAATTTGGGCGTGCCGGTAGATTCTGCACAACGTACATAAAGACAGAAAAACACATTCTTCTTGGTGCTTTGCTTTGTCTTCTATTCAGCTTCCTGTCGTCAGGAGGTGAGTTCCAACATGAAGCACAAGGACTAGACGTCTCTTCTGTTGGGAGAGAGGGCAGGTGTTCATACTCAACTTCATTATATCCATACTGTAAAATGTGTTTTCTCACACACACACACACACACACACACACACACACACACACACACACACACACACACACACACACCGTACCTAGGCGAAGACAAAATAGACTACCACCATGCAGCCAACGATCCATGCCGCCATCAGTAGAGCAGGAAACAGCCTGCAGGACGACGCCACCTGACCTGAGGCTGCATGATATAACACATCAGAACACCTCAACACACACACACATGGTCCTCCCTAAACACAATTCATTGTTAAAAGTCTTAGCCGTTGTAAGCTAACATATTGAATCATTTTAAGACGGTCATAGTGTGGATCATTTAGCTGTTTGATTTGGAATTTGAGGACCCCTATATGTGTAAAAAAAAAGTATATAAAAAATTATTTAAAATATCTATTTTGGCCATCACCACTATAGTCCTGAGAAACACATTGGATAACACATCCATAAATGGCAAAAAATAATTACAAACAAGGTTTTGAAGTGGTTGTTCTATATCTAGGAGATATAAGTATCATGACACAAGGTGAGACCCAGATGCAGACACAGGATGCAGATGGTTGGAGTCTTACAATGTTTATTAATCCAAAGGGGTGGGCAAGAGAATGGTTGTGGACAGGCAAAAAGTTCAAAACCAGATCAGAGTCCAGGAGATACAAAGTGGCAGACAGGCTAGTGGTCAAGGCAGAGATAAATACACTGGCAGAGAGCGACAGGAAACACAGGGATAAATACACTGGTACAGAGAGACAGGAAACACAGGGATAAATACACTGGTACAGAGAGACAGGAAACACAGGGATAAATACACTGGTACAGAGAGACAGGAAACACAGGGATAAATATACTGGTACAGAGAGACAGGAAACACAGGGATAAATACATTGGGGAAAACAAGCGACTCCTGGAGGGGGTGGAGACAACAACGAGGACAGGTGAAACAGATCAGGGCGTGACAATAAGAAAGCTCAGGAAATATATATATTTTTTTTTACACATATTCAACCTTTTTTTTGGGTAGGCACAAAACTACTTTCATAATTCCATTAATTTTTTAAAACCAGTACCGGTTACCTTTAGACAAGTCATGTGACAATTGTGGGGGTCATAGAGCAAAATGAGAGTCGCCCCTTTCCATACAGTGGTCATAATAGTTTGTAGGTCAAACTGTTTGGACGCTACAGACATTTTCGTGAGAAGACCGATATTCTGGATGTCTCCCGGTCTGACAAACATCGTTCTGGCTCTGCCACCGTTCACCGTAGATGTCTCACTGCTCTAGCTCTGCAAACTTTCAACGTAGATGTCTCATGTCTCACTGCTCTAGCTCTGCCACCTTTTACTGCAGATGTCTCATGTCTCACAGCTCTAGCTCTGCCACCTTTTACTGCAGATGTCTCATGTCTTACTGCTCTAGCTCTGCCACCTTTTACTGCAGATGTCTCATGTCTTACTGCTCTAGCTCTGCCACCTTTTACTGCAGATGTCTCATGTCTCACTGCTCTGGCTCTGCAACCTTTTACTGCAGATGTCTCATGTCTCACTGCTCTGGCTCTGCCACCTTTCACTGCAGATGTCTCATGTCTTACTGCTCTGGCTCTGCCACCTTTTACTGCAGATGTCTCATGTCTTACTGCTCTGGCTCTGCCACCTTTTACTGCAGATGTCTCATGTCTCACTGCTCTAGCTCTGCCACCTTTTACTGCAGATGTCTCATGTCTTACTGCTCTGGCTCTGCCACCTTTTACTGCAGATGTCTCATGTCTTACTGCTCTGGCTCTGCAACCTTTCACTGCAGATGTCTGATGTCTTACTGCTCTGGCTCTGCCACCTTTTACTGCAGATGTCTCATGTCTTACTGCTCTGGCTCTGCAACCTTTCACTGCAGATGAGGAAGTTCAACATCGCCAGATGCGGTGGATTAAGATTCATCCGATGCAAAAATGGATCTCTCTATCTTAAACTGACAGATAAAAAAAAAATATGTTACTTAGATCGACCCTAGAGGGTTAAACCATGCTAAAACACATCCCACAAATCCTCAAAGTTGCTAAATGCCTGTGGAATATGCAGCCAAGTCACCCGTGATACAAGTCAGTGTTCGACGTCCATCCATCTCTGAGGACGTTGGGAGATGAGGTGGAAACCGGCCACTAGGGGCAACAGTGAGCGCTGTTACTTTCAAATCGTTTTCAGATTAGCTAAAGTGTTGTGGATGGGGATGGTGGATGGGTGTAAGCATTTGTTTTGTTTTGAATAGTTTTAAGCCTATCCCCAACCTTGAACCTTTTACCTTTAACCATTCAGAGTTCATTCTAGATGTTGGAGTGAATGCCTAAACTTAAACTTAAACTGAAACTCTTAAAAATGTGACGTTTTAAAATAGCTTTGGAAATTTGACGTTCGGTAAACATAGATGAATGTCTTATTCTGATTAGTGAAAGTGTTTGGAATGACCAAACTATAATCATATTTCTCATAAAGATAACCCTTTAGTAATGTATTTCTATTATGCTTTTTAACTAAGAACAAATTCTTATTTACAATGATGACCTACCCTGGCCAAACCCTAACCCAGGCAAAGCTGGGCCAATTGTCTGCTGCCCTATGGGACTCCCAATCACAGCTGATTATAATACAGCCTGGAAACGAACCAGGGTCTGTAGTGACGCCTCTAGCACTGAGATGCAGCTTCTTAGACTGCTGTGCCATTCGGGAGCCCCTTGCATACAGATGCTTGGTAAGCATACAAGTATTTATCAGAGCCAAAGAAATCACTAATTTACTCGCTCACTCACTCACTACACAGTTTTGAAGAGACAGTATTGAAGAGGTTTCTTACCTCTTGGCTCCATGGTTCCTCTTCACTAACCTTCTGGTCACCTTGGATCCGACTGTGTAAGAGCAGTGGTGACTTGATGTTTACCTCTGCCTAGGCAGCTATGGACTGAACAGGGGGGTGAACACACACTCAGTCCCCCCCGGAAACAGCTTCTAAAATGATTCACACACTCAGACAGAAAAACACACACACACACACGCACACACACACACACACACACACACACACACACACACACACACACACACACACACACACACAGATTGACACATGGAGAGTACACACACGTCCCCATTGGCCTCATTTTCTAAACTCAAAAGGTCCTTACGCCTCTAGAGAATACTATCTCCAGAAAAACACACAAACGATTACATCACACACCAACACACATGAAGGCCTACAGTGGGAGACCATGTGAAAAGACAAGAAAATGTATGGCAGAAAGCCAGAACTTAGAGTGTTTGTCTGAGTGTATCAGGGGTCACATCAAAACATAGAGACCCCACGTTTTGGGAAATCTAAAGGGAGGATAGCTGTTTCCATAACAACCATTTCTCTGTGGGCCTGGTCCCAGCTGTGAAAGACCCAGGTCTCCTCTTCAGATCTCCCCCAGGAGCAGCACCTCCAGCTGGGGTGCACTCCCCCTCTCTGTCCCCAGAGAGGCGTGGAGCTCCAACCCTAGCCCCAGTGAGGCCACAGACAAGCAGTAAGGCAGGTGAAGAGGAACATGGAGATCATTAACTATCATGGAAATGAACTTCACAAGATGAGCAATACAAGCTCCTCGAGTGACTTTACAACTTTGTGACTATTGACAGGTTATATTAGGTTGAATACCATCACACTTTATTTCTCTATCCATCCCTCCAGTCTACCACTCGTCAGACTGGGGGAGCACAGAGGCAGTAAAGCCAGTCACACACAGTCTGTAGAATATGAGGGTATAGGGGAGAGGGGGATGAGAAGAGGAGAAGAGGAGGACATAGGGGAGAGGGGGTGTGCAGAGGAGAAGAGGAGGACATACCGGAGAGGGGGTGTGAAGAGGAGGACATAGGGGAGAGGGGGTGAGAAGAGGAGAAGAGGAGGACATAGGGGAGAGGGGGTGTGAAGAGGAGAAGAGGAGTACATAGGGGAGAGGGGGTGAGAAGAGGAGGACATAGGGGAGAGGGGGATGAGAAGAGGAGAAGAGGAGTACATAGGGGAGAGGGGGTGAGAAGAGGAGGACATAGGGGAGAGGGGGATGAGAAGAGGAGAAGAGGAGGACATAGGGGAGAGGGGGTGTGAAGAGGAGGGCATAGGGGAGAGGGGGTGAGAAGAGGAGGACATAGGGGAGAGGGGGATGAGAAGAGGAGAAGAGGAGGTCATAGGGGAGAGGGTGTGTGAAGAGGAGAAGAGGAGTACATAGGGGAGAGGGGGTGAGAAGAGGAGGACATAGGGGAGAGGGGGTGTGAAAGGGATGGCATAGGGGAGAGTGGGTGTGAAGAGGAGAAGAGGAGGAGATAGGGGGGGTGAGAAGAGGAGAAGAGGAGGACATAGGGGAGAGGGGGTGTGCAGAGGAGAAGAGGAGGACATGGGGAGAGGGGGTGTGAAGAGGAGGACATAGGGGAGAGGGGGTGAGAAGAGGAGAAGATGAGGACATAGGGGAGAGGGGGTGAGAAGAGGAGAAGATGAGGACATAGGGGAGAGGGGGTGTGAAGAGGAGGACATAGGGGAGAGGGGGTGTGAAGAGGAGAAGAGGAGGACATAGGGGAGAGGGGGTGTGCAGAGGAGAAGAGGAGAAGAGGAGGACATAGGGGAGAGGGGGTGTGAAGAGGAGAAGAGGAGGACATAGGGGAGAGGGGGTGTGAAGAGGAGGGCATAGGGGAGAGGGGGTGAGAAGAGGAGGACATAGGGGAGAGGGGGTGAGAAGAGGAGGACATAGGGGAGAGGGTGATGAGAAGAGGAGAAGAGGAGGACATAGGGGAGAGGGTGTGTGAAGAGGAGAAGAGGAGTACATAGGGGAGAGGGGGTGAGAAGAGGAGGACATAGGGGAGAGGGGGTGTGAAGGGGAGGGCATAGGGGAGA
Organism: Oncorhynchus kisutch; assembly: GCF_002021735.2. Taxonomy (NCBI): domain Eukaryota; kingdom Metazoa; phylum Chordata; class Actinopteri; order Salmoniformes; family Salmonidae; genus Oncorhynchus; species Oncorhynchus kisutch. The sequence goes on along the minus strand of NC_034188.2, from coordinate 85,757,113 downwards.
GGGGGTGTGAAGAGGAGAAGAGGAGGACATAGGGGAGAGGGGGTGTGAAGAGGAGAAGAGGAGGACATAGGGGAGAGGGGGTGTGAAGAGGAGGGCATAGGGGAGAGGGGGTGAGAAGAGGAGGACATAGGGGAGAGGGGGTGTTCAGAGGAGAAGAGGAGGACAGCGGAGAGGGGGTGTGCAGAGGAGAAGAGGAGGACATAGGGGAGAGGGGGTGAGAAGAGGAGGGCATAGGGGAGAGGGGGTGAGAAGAGGAGAAGAGGAGGACATAGGGGAGAGGGGGTGTGAAGAGGAGGGCATAGGGGAGAGGGGGTGAGAAGAGGAGGACATAGGGGAGAGGGGGTGTGCAGAGGAGAAGAGGAGGACATAGGGGAGAGGGGGTGTGCAGAGGAGAAGAGGAGGACATAGGGGAGAGGGGGTGTGAAGAGGAGGACATATGGGAGAGGGGGTAGGAAGAGGAGAAGAGGAGGGCATAGGGGAGAGGAGGTGAGAAGAGGAGAAGAGGAGGACATAGGGGAGAGGGGGTGTGCAGAGGAGAAGATGAGGACATAGGGAAGAGGGGGTGGGTGTGCAGAGGAGAAGAGGAGGACATTGGGGAGAGGGGGTGAGAAGAGGAGAAGAGGAGGACATAGGGGAGAGGGGGTGTGCAGAGGAGAAGAGGAGGACATACGGGAGAGGGGGTGTGCAGAGGATAAGAGGAGGACATATGGGAGAGGGGGTGGGTGTGAAGAGGAGAAGAGGAGGACATAGGGGAGAGGGGGTGTGAAGAGGAGAAGAGGAGGACATAGGGGAGTTGGGGTGTGGAGAGGAGAAGAGGAGGACATAGAGGAGAGGGGGTGTGAAGAGGAGATGAGTAGGGCATACGGGAGAGGGGGATGAGAAGAGGAGGATGAGAGGAGAAGGGCATGGGGGAATGACCCCTGCCTTTCACAATTCACCTTTCCAACACCCCAATCCTTTTGGTGCAGTACAAGACTTCTACACACACACGCACGCACGCACGCACACACACACACACACACACACACACACACACACACACACACACACACACACACACACACACACACACACACACACACAAGCGAAATATTTAACTAAATATACAGTATACAGTCACAGTAAAACGTTTGGACACCTGCTCATTCAAGAGTTTTTCTTATTTCTTTTGACTATTTTCTACATTGTAGAATAATAGTGAAGAAATGAAACCATGAAATAACACATATGGAGTCATAACACATATGGAGTCATGTAGTAACCACAAAAGTGTTAAACACATCAAAACATTTTAGATTTTAGATTCTTCAAAGTAGCCACCCTTTGCCTTTGCACACTCTTGGCATTCTCTCAACCAGCTTCACCTGAAATGCTTTCCAACAGTCTTGAAGGAGTTCCCACATATGCTGAGCACTTGTTGGCTGCTTTTCCTTCACTTTGCAGTCCAACTCATCCCAAAGCAGCTCAATTGGGTTGAGGTTAGGTGATTGTGCAGTTCAGGTCATCTGATGCAGCATTCCATTACCCTCCTTCTTGGTTAAATAGCCCTTACACAGCCTGAAGGTGTGTTGAGTCATTGTTCTGTTGAAAAACCAATGATAGTCCCACTAAGAGTAAACCAGATAGGATGTCATTTGGTTGCAAAATACAAGCATTTCGTTACACTGGCATTAACATTGGCTAACCATGTGTATGTGACAAATAAAATTGGATTTGATTTGCTCTGGTAGCCATGCTGGTTAAGTGTGCCTTGAATTGTAAATAAATTACAGACAGTGTCACCAGCAAAGCACCCCACACCATCCACCTCCTCCATACTTCACCGTGGGAACCACACATGCGGAGGTCATCCGTTCACCTACGCTGCGTCTCACAAAGACACCGCGGTTGGAACCAAAAATCTCAAATTTGGTCTCATCAGACAAAAGGACAGATTTCCACTGGTCTAATGTCCATTGCTTGTGTTCCTTTGCCTAAGCAAGTCTCTTCTTATTATTGGTGTCAATTAGTAGTGGTTTCTTCGTAATTCGACAGTGAATTGCCTGATTCACACAGTCTCCTCTAAACACTTGATGTTGAGATTCGTCTGTAACAAACTCTGTGAAGCATTTATTTGGCTGCAATTTCTGAGGCTGGTAACTCTAATGAACTTACCCTCTGCAGCAGAGGTAACTCTGAGTCTTCCTGTCCTGTGGCAGTTCTCATGCGATCCAGTTTCATCATAGTGCTTGATGGTTTTTGCAACTGCACTTGAAGACCTTCATGTTTTAAATGATTTGTGATAGGAGGCGGTATTTTGACGTCCGGATGAAAAGCATGCCCAAAGTAAACTGCCTGCTACTCAGGCCCAGAAGCTAGGATATGCATATAATTGATAGATTTGGATAGAAAACCCTCTAATGTTTCCAAAACTGTTAAGATAATGTCTGTGAGTATAACAGAACTGAAATGGCAGGCGAAACTCTGAGGACAAACCACCCACCCCCAAAAAATCATCTGACCACTGATTTCAATGGCTGGCACTTTTATAATATGGCGAAATCATGCCCCATTGCAGTTCCTAGGGCTTCCACTAGATGTCAACAGTCTTTAGAAAGAGTTTTAGGCTGGTTTTTGGAAAAAGGTGGCTCCCATTTTGGCTGTAGTGTTTCCAAGCGTGTGAATGAGAGCGTGTTCTTTGGTATTTTTCTCCGTTAAAGACAATAACGATTCTCCGTCTTAAATTTTAGCGTTTATTTGCGTATTAGGGTACCTATTGTTTGATTATAAACGTTGATTGACTTGTTTGGATAAGTTTATTGGTAACATTTGGGATTCATTTTGTATGCATTTTGAAGGAGGGAAACTGTGATGATTATTGACTGAAGCGCGCTAGCTAAACTGAGTTTTTATGGATATAAAGAAGGACATTATCGAACAAGGACCATTTGTAATGTAACTGGGGATTTTAACAAGGCTAATCTGAAAACAAGACTCCCTAAATTTTATCAGCATATCGATTGCGCAACCAGGGGTGGAAAGACCTTGGATCATTGTTACTCTAACTTCCGCGACGCATATAAGGCCCTGCCCCGCCCCCCTTTCGGAAAAGCTGACCACGACTCCATTTTGTTGATCCCTGCCTACAGACAGAAACTAAAACAAGAGGCTCCCACGCTGAGGTCTGTCCAACGCTGGTCCGACCAAGCTGACTCCACACTCCAAGACTGCTTCCATCACGTGGACTGGGACATGTTTCGTATTGCGTCAGATAACAACATTGACGAATACGCTGATTCGGTGTGCGAGTTCATTAGAACGTGCGTTGAAGATGTCGTTCCCATAGCAACGATTAAAACATTCCCTAACCAGAAACCGTGGATTGATGGCAGCATTCGTGTGAAACTGAAAGCACGAACCACTGCTTTTAATCAGTGCAAGGTGTCTGGTAACATGACCGAATACAAACAGTGCAGCTATTCCCTCCGCAAGGCTATCAAACAAGCTAAGCGCCAGTACAGAGACAAAGTAGAATCTCAATTCAACGGCTCAGACACAAGAGGCATGTGGCAGGGTCTACAGTCAATCTCGGACTACAGGAAGAAATCCAGCCCAGTCACGGACCAGGATGTCTTGCTCCCAGGCAGACTAATAACTTTTTTGCCCGCCATGAGGACAATACTGTGCCACTGACACGGCCTGCAACGAAAACATGCGGTCTCTCCTTCACTGCAGCCGAGGTGAGTAAGACATTTAAACGTGTTAACCCTCGCAAGGCTGCAGGCCCAGATGGCATCCCCAGCCGCGCCCTCAGAGCATGCGCAGACCAGCTGGCCGGTGTGTTTACGGACATATTCAATCAATCCCTATACCAGTCTGCTGTTCCCACATGCTTCAAGAGGGCCACCATTGTTCCTGTTCCCAAGAAAGCTAAGGTAACTGAGCTAAACGACTACCGCCCCGTAGCACTCACATCCGTCATCATGAAGTGCTTTGAGAGACTAGTCAAGGACCATATCACCTCCACCCTACCTGACACCCTAGACCCACTCCAATTTGCTTACCGCCCAAATAGATCCACAGACGATGCAATCTCAACCACACTGCACACTGCCCTAACCCATCTGGACAAGAGGAATACCTATGTGAGAATGCTGTTCATCGACTACAGCTCGGCATTCAACACCATAATACCCTCCAAGCTCGTCATCAAGCTCGAGACCCTGGGTCTCGACCCCGCCCTGTGCAACTGGGTACTGGACTTCCTGACGGGCCGCCCCCAGGTGGTGAGGGTAGGCAACAACATCTCCTCCCCGCTGATCCTCAACACTGGGGCCCCACAAGGGTGCGTTCTGAGCCCTCTCCTGTACTCCCTGTTCACCCACGACTGCGTGGCCACGCACGCCTCCAACTCAATCATCAAGTTTGCGGACGACACAACAGTGGTAGGCTTGATTACCAACAACGACGAGACGGCCTACAGGGAGGAGGTGAGGGCCCTCGGAGTGTGGTGTCAGGAAAATAACCTCACACTCAACGTCAACAAAACTAAGGAGATGATTGTGGACTTCAGGAAACAGCAGAGGGAACACCCCCCTATCCACATCGATGGAACAGTAGTGGAGAGGGTAGCAAGTTTTAAGTTCCTCGGCATACACATCACAGACAAACTGAATTGGTCCACTCACACAGACAGCATCGTGAAGCAGGTGCAGCAGCGCCTCTTCAACCTCAGGAGGCTTAAGAAATTCGGCTTGTCACCAAAAGCACTCACAAACTTCTACAGATGCACAATCGAGAGCATCCTGGCGGGCTGTATCACCGCCTGGTATGGCAACTGCACCGCCCTCAACCGTAAGGCTCTCCAGAGGGTAGTGAGGTCTGCACAACGCATCACCGGGGGCAAACTACCTGCCCTCCAGGACACCTACACCACCGATGCTACAGGAAGGCCATAAAGATCATCAAGGACAACAACCACCCGAGCCACTGCCTGTTCACCCCGCTGTCATCCAGAAGGCGAGGTCAGTACAGGTGCATCAAAGCTGGGACCGAGAGACTGAAAAACAGCTTCTATCTCAAGGCCATCAGACTGTTAAACAGCCACCACTAACATTGAGTGGCTGCTGCCAACACACTGTCAATGACACTGACTCAACTCCAGCCACTTTAATAATGGGAATTGATGGGAAATTATGTAAATATATCACTAGCCACTTTAAACAATGCTACCTTATATAATGTTACTTACCCTACATTATTCATCTCATATGCATATGTATATACTGTACTCTATATCATCGACTGCATCCTTATGTAATACATGTATCACTAGCCACTTTAACTATGCCACTTTGTTTACATACTCATCTCATATGTTATACTATACTCGATACCATCTACTGTATCTTGCCTATGCTGCTCTGTACCATCACTCATTCATATATCCTTATGTACATGTTCTTTATCCCCTTACACTGTGTATAAGACAGTAGTTTTGGGGAATTGTTAGTTTGATTACTTGTTGGTTATTACTGCATTGTCGGAACTAGAAGCACAAGCATTTCGCTACACTCGCATTAACATCTGCTAACCATGTGTATGTGACAAATACAATTTGATTTGATTTGATTTTGGAGTGCCAACTTCTGACTTTCGTGTCGCAACTCCCTGGTTGAAAATGATTTGTTATGCATTTGTGTGCAGGGCGTTGTCCTCAGATAATCGCATGGTTTGCTTCCACCGTAAAGCCTTTTTGAAATCTGACACGGCGGCTGGATTAACAAGAAGTTAAGCTTTATTTTGATGTATTGCACTTGTGATGTCATGAAATGACATGAGTAATTTAATTTTAATTTGGTGCTCTGCAATTTCACTCGAAATTGTCGAAATGAGATAGTAGCGTGATGGACTGTCGTTTCTCTTTGCTTATTTGAGCTGTTCTTGCCATTATATGGACTTATTCTTTTACCAAATAGGGCTATCTTCTGTATACCACCCCTCCCTTGTCACAACACAACTGATTGGCTCAAGCGCTTTAAGAAGAAAAGACATTTAAAAAGGCACACCTTTTAATTGAAATGCATTCCAGGTGACTACCTCATGAAGCTGGTTGAGAGAATGCCAAGAGTGTGCAAAGCTGTCATCAAGGCTTGTTGCCTAGCTAGCTCTCCCAATCAACACCTGTGATTGCTTTATACCTCACTTTATGTCTCTCTCAAATGTTAATATGCCTTGTATACTGTTGTTTAGGGTAATTATCATTGTTTTAGTTTACCGCGGAGCCCCTAGTCCCACTGTACATGCCGTAGATACATCCTTTGGACCACCTCCCACACATGCGGTGACCTCACCCAGTATAATCAGTGTGTCCAGAGATGCAACCTCTCTTATCATCACTCAGTGCCCGGGCTTACCTCCACTGTACCCACACCCCACCATTCCCCTGTACATTATGCCCTGAATCTATTCTACCACACCAGAAATCTGCTCCTTTTTTTCTCTGTTCTCAATGCACTAGACGACCAGTTTTGCTAGCCTTTAGCTATACCCTCATCCTACTCCTCCTCTGTTCCTCGGGTGATGTGGAGGCTAACCCAGGCCCTGTGTGTCCCCAGGCACTTTCATTTGTTGACTTCTGTAATCAAAAAAGCCTTGTTTCATGCATGTTAACATCAGAAGCCTCCTCCCTAAGTTTGTTTTACTCACTGCTTTAGCACACTCCGCCAACCCTGATGTCCTAGCCGTGTCTGAATCCTGGCTTAGGAAGGCCACCAAAAATTCAGAGATTTCCATAACCAACTACAACATTTTCCATCAAGATAGAACTGCAAAAGGGGGAGGAGTTGCAATCTACTGCAGAGATAGCTTGCAAAGTTCTGTCATACTTTCCAGGTCTATGCCCAAACAGTTCGAGCGTCTAATTAAAAAAACGAATCTCTCCAGAAATAAGTCTCTCACTGTTGCTGCCTGTTATAGACCCCCACTCAGCTCTCAGCTGTGCCCTGGACACCATATGTGAATTGATTGCTCCCCATCTATCTTCAGAGTTCGTTCTATTAGGTGACCTCAACAGGGATATGCTTAACACCCCAGCAGTCCTACAATCTAAGCTAGATGCCCTCAATCTCACACAAATTATCAAGGAAACCACCAGGTACAACCTTAAATCTGTAAACATGGGCACCCTCATAGATATTATTCTGACCAACTTGCCCTCCAAATACACCTCTGCTGTTTTCAATCAGGATCTCAGTGATCACTGCCTCATTGCCTGCATCCGTGGTCAAATGACCACCCCTCATCACTGTCAAACGCTCCCTAAAACACTTCTGCGAGCAGGCCTTTCTAATTGACCTGGCCCAGGTATCCTGGAAGGATATTGACCTCATCTGTTACTGTAATTTAATTATGCCAATGTGTTTTCATTAATTAACAACCCTGAATCTATTTCATGAGATTTTGTAAGATTCTTGTTTGCATAAAATAGAAGGAGACCAGCCATTTCAATAATAGGTAACAGAATTTATTCTCGGAGCGCGCTACCACGTTACCATGAGCAACAGTTTATATACAATAACATGACGTGATTCATTGCTTAACAGAATCCCCTCCTCTCGACCGGGATAAAGTGAGGTTAATAGTTAATTCTAACTTACTAACACACTCCCAGCTCACACAACATAATTGAATTAACTTTTGACCCCTCAACATTATCGATCACCACTTAGCTGACAGTTCTAATTAACAGAAAACCTAGGAATGCACTCACTTCCTTATCTAAAACACCCCAGAGCTCAGTTTCGTCGGTTCAACCATAGGTTAACTACCTTATCTGTTTACTTAATCCACAACCCATTTGTTTCTTCCTAGTTGTAATGGTGTTCATTAACTTTAATTACTCCTTGTCCGTGTCACACAATCCCTTCTTATGACCTCATATTGTTAATCAGATATAATATAACAGTTACAGTCAGTTACAGTTCTATTTGAAATGGGGATATTGTTTATTCATTTATTCATAATAATTCTAACAATCCACCCTAAAAATGACTAAACAATTCATACCATCATTAAACACTAAAAGGAAACTAAGAATAAGACAACCCAATACATGTATGTACACACAATCAACTTCAGTGACTGTTCTAACCTACATCAGAATCTTAACTCTTCTTATCAGGATTTTCCGTTACAATCTTCATGAAAAAACAGTCTATACATTGAAACAAGAAAACATCTAAATTCCCAAAACATCAAATATGGTCTCCTCGCAAGTGAAAGGATCCGGAATCTTCTATTACGTCCAGAGCCATGTATTTTGTATTCCACTGGTCAGAGCTTAGGATTGGTCCATATATCACCATTTGAAGTGTCATTGATTTCTCCAAAGTCCTGGAAATGATAACTTTCATACACGCAATCAACCACGTCCGCACAAAACTAACACAGTCACACAGGTGAAGGTAGCCCATAACACAGTAACCATAACATTTTTCCATCTTCCAAACACACTGTCAACCCAATTAGTCAGAGAAGTATTCACCCCTGAGTTCACTGCCAACTCGTGAGCTAGGGTGTGTAAACCAGCCAAGGCCTTGGTCACTGATCCATCCGGCGCTGTGTCATCGGTGTCCAAACTACCTCCATACACTCCCACCCTTTTCAGCCAGCAAATATATCCAAGACTATTCTATTCTGCCAAGCCATTCATTACATCTCTGATATAATTGGTGAAGCGCTGTGGATTTTTAATAGATATAATAGATCCAATCCACATTCTCATTGAGAGTGGACCACCAAAAAAATACTTGACTCTAATCCTGCCAGGATCTAATTTATAGCTTTGATCTCATCTGCCACCCTTGGATCCACAATGTTATTAATACAAACTCTATCATCAAAAGACCCAGTCGGAGTACTTCTTTTCTCTCATTTAGTCAACATCATGTCATGGTGTTGAAGGAGTATGAAAGGCATTTTCAAAAGTACCACTACACATATCCCTGTCCAATTAGCCAGTAATAATCGGCCATAACGTCATTCCCCCACACAACCACCACCAGATGTGAGCCCTGGGCCTCCTTATCTTACTGAAATCCCCAGATCTCAACCAGCCTGCCAAATCACTCATTTGTCGCATCAGAAGTAACATTATCTGTCCCATTGCATTATCTGTCCCTTTTCCCAGAAGTACTATACTGAATCAAACAGTAAACAGTCTCCCTTGCCTCTGTGAAAGGAGGAGGCTTAGATTTCAGAGGAACATGTGGATATAAATAGTGCAAATCCATACAACTGTTATTATCTGGCATTCCTGCTTCCATGAATAGCTTTACCATACAGGCCATTCCCTTAGGTGAATTAATTCCATTTAATGGAAAAGTGTTATGGTTTTCTTCTGGTGAAGGAGAGGCGGACCAAAACGCAGCGTGGTTGTTTATAAACATCTTTAATAAAGATGATAACGTGAACAATATACAAAACAAGAAACCGTGGCAAACCGAAAACAGTCCTAACTGGTGCAAAACACAGAGACAAGAACAATCACCCACGAAATAGCCAAAGAATATGGCTGCCTAAATATGGTTCCCAATCAGAGACAACGATAAACACCTGCCTCTGATTGAGAACCACTCTAGGCAACCATAGACTTTCCTAGACAACTCTACTTAAATCTAATAAACCCCTAGACAAGACAAGACACATAAATCCCCCATGTCACACCCTGGCCTGACCAAAATAATAAAGAAAACCCAAAATACTAAGTCCAGGGCGTGACAAAAAGGGATGGTTGTCAACTGAGGTTTGCTGTGGCACAAACATAGCATTCTTCTTTAGCTAGTCGGCTGGCCCTCGCTACATATTCGTCGCCAGACCCACTGGTTCCAGGTCATCTACAAGTCCATGCTAGGTAAAGCTCCGCCTTATCTCAGCTCACTGGTCACGATGGCAACACCCATCCGTAGCACGCGCTCCAGCAGGTGTATCTCACTGATCATCCCTAAAGCCAACACCTCATTTGGCCGCCTTTCGTTCCAGTACTCTGCTGCCTGTGACTGGAACGAATTGCAAAAATCGCTGAAGTTGGAGACTTTTATCTCCTTCACCAACTTCAAACATCAGCTATCTGAGCAGCTAACCGATCACTGCAGCTGTACATAGTCTATTGGTAAATAGCCCACCCTTTTTCACCTACCTCATCCCCATACTGTTTTTATTTATTTACTTTTCTGCTCTTTTGCACACCAATATCTCTACCTGTACATGACCATCTGATCATTCATCACTCCAGTGTTAATCTGCAAAATTGTAATTATTCGCCTACCTCCTCATGCCTTTTCCACACATTGTATATAGACTCCCCCTTTGGTTTCTACTGTGTTATTGACTTGTTAATTGTTTACTCCATGTGTAACTCCATGTGTAACTCTGTTGTCTGCTCACACTGCTATGCTTTATCTTGGCCAGGTCGCAGTTGCAAATGAGAACTTGTTCTCAACTAGCCTACCTGGTTAAATAAAGGTGTTCTCAACTAGCCTACCTGGTTAAATAAAGGTGTTCTCAACTAGCCTACCTGGTTAAATAAAGGTGTTCTCAACTAGCCTACCTGGTTAAATAAAGGTGTTCTCAACTAGCCTACCTGGTTAAATAAAGGTGTTCTCAACTAGCCTACCTGGTTAAATAAAGGTGTTCTCAACTAGCCTACCTGGTTAAATAAAGGTGTTCTCAACTAGCCTACCTGGTTAAATAAAGGTGAAATAAAAAATAAATAAATAAATAAATAAAAGCTATTGATCCGTATATTGAATCCACTCTATCCAGAGGTTAGAATCCTCATAACCAGTTTCGTTTTCCTTAAGATCTTTCATCTGAACTATCCACACCGGCTCTTGGCTCTGGACAACTCCACAGTCAGTATCTGCTTTGTCAGGGGGACTCTGCTTGTATTCTGCTGTCTATAGAGCAATTCCAGGAATGGAGAACGGGCAGAGTCCGGGACAACCATAGCAGGGATATACAGGCGTGAGAGCAAATCAGATTTGACATTCTTGGGGCGGTAAGATATGGTGAAATTAAAATAAGTGAATAACAGGGCCCATCAAGCCTGCTTTAAGATGAGGCGCTTGGCGGTGCGGAGATATTGCAGGATTTTTATGGTCATTCCACACTAAGAATGGATGTTCCGCCACCTCTAACCAGTGCCTCCACTTCTCCAACAACATCTTAACCACATGTAGCTGTTGATTTCCCACCTCATACTTCCTCTCAGCTGGGTTTTGACAATGGGAAAGGAAGGCGAGGGGATACCGTTTTTGGTCTTGGGCAGAACACTGGGACAGGATCTCCCCCACTCCGACATCTGAGGCATCGACCTCCAACACAAACTGATGGGACGGGTATAAATGGATTATGATGGGAGCTGTAGTGAATCGATGCTTGAGGTCAGAGAACGCCGGACAGCTGCTGGAGAACACGTGAAAGGAACCTTGTGAGAGGTGAGTGCTGAGAGGGGGGAAGCCAGGGTGCTGTAACCCCAGACGAAGCCCCGGGAAATTAGCAAACCCCAGAAAACGTTGCAGCAGCACTCTGAATTTGAGTAGACTATTCATTTGAATAGTTCCTGCAGTGATGATGTATCCTAGGAAGGAGATGGTGGAGTGATGTAATTCACTGGAGGACCTGTCGGACGTGGAGGACTTGCTCTTGTGCTGACCAGGAAAAAATGTGGATGTTGTCGATGTAGACAAACACGAATCGGTTCAACTTGTAATGGAGCACATCCTTAACCAGGGCCTGGAACACTGTGAGAGCGTTGGTCAGTCGGAATGACATCACCAGTTAATCGCAGCGCACGCTCGCTTGGTCTACGGACCTGACAGGGAACAAATTTGCCCCCAAGGTGGTGTTGTGCCCGGGAAAAGGTCAATTGCGCAGAGCATTGTTGAAAACCTCCTGGAGGTCTTGGAATTCCGCGGGAACGACAGAGAGATCCGAGGCTTTTCCATAGCCTGCAGAAAGATTTTCAGTCAATTATCTGCCACTCGCAGGTTTATAGGAACCATATTGCTGTTAACTCTGGCAATAGAGCACCCATCCAGCTTCAGTGACGTCCATGGGAATGAAAAGGGGTTGTGTGGAGATACCCAGCTCTGACACCAGGGTAGAGTCCATAAAACTATCGTCGGCCCCAGAGTCAATGAGCACCCGGAGAGATTTGGAGCGGTCCCCCAACAGCAGGATGGCATGAAGAGGGGTACGAGTAAGGGGATATTGGATATTTCCCGTACAGCTCACCAGCGTACTCGTACCTACTGATGAGCCTGGTCTTTTAATAGACAGATAGATATGTAGTGTTCTGTAGTACCACAATACAGACAGCTCTTGGTGCTCAGTCTGCGCAAGTTTTCAACAGGAGACAATCTAGCCCTTCCAAGTTGCATGGGCTCCAGAGGAGATGAGTTGACTGCCCTCTGTGATTCCCGAGGGAACTCAGGTGACTTTGGATCTTCCCGGCAATGTAGACTTCAGGAACTTCCGGTATTCCTCGGAGGCGAGGTGGGAATCGTGGACGAGCGAGTGGGACCGGGAACAGACCTCCTCTCCCGCCTACGTTCCTGTGGCCACCCTAAGTCTGCTCTGCATAAAGGGCAGCAGGTTCTATTAGTGATTCATGTCTATTTTGCCAGATCCTAAGTGGTATGTTGAATTTGATGTTCCTTTTAATGGTTTAGAAGGCCCTTCTTGCCTTCACAGCTTTGCAGAAGTTACCTGTGACAGTGATGTTTAGGCCAAGGTATGTATAGTTTTTTGTGTGCTTTGGGGCAACGGTGTCTAGATGGAATTCGTATTTGTGGTCCTGGAAAGTTAACCTTTTTTGGAACACCATTATTTTTGTCTTACTGAGATTTACCGTCAGGGCCCAGGTCTCATAGAATATTTGCAGAAGATTTAGGTGCAGCTGTAGGCCCTTCTTGGTTGGGGACAGAAGCACCAGATCATTAGCAAACAGTAGACATTTGACATCAGATTCTAGTAGGGTGAGTCCGGATGCTGCAGACTGTTCTAGTGCCCTTGCCAATTCGTTGATATACCGTGCATTCGAAAATTATTCAGACCCTTTGAATTTTGTTACAATACAAACTTATTCTAAAATAGTTTCCCCCCCTAATCAGTCTACACAAAATACCCAAAATGACAAAGCAAAACAGGTTCTTCGAAATTTTTGCAAATTCATTTAAAAAAAATCCCTGGCAATATCACATTTACGTAAGTAATCAGACCCTTAAGACCCTTAACTCCGTACTCTATTGAAGCACCTTTGTCAGCGATTACAGCCTGGAGTCTTCTTGGTCATGACGCTACAAGCGTGTCACACCTGTATTTGGGGAGTTTCTCCCATTCTTCTCTGCAGATCCCCTCAAGCTCAGACAGGCTGGATGGGGAAGGTCGCTGCACAGCTTTTTTCAGGTCTCTCAGGAGATGTTCGACCGGGTTCAAGTCCAGGGTCTAGCTGGGCCACTCAAGGACATTCAGACACTTGGGCCCAAGCCACTCCTGCGTGGTCTTGGCTGTGTTCTTAGGGTTGTTGTCCTGTTGGATGGTAAACCTTTGCCCCAATCTGAGGTCCTGAGCGGTCTGGAGCAGGTTTTCATTAAGGATCTCTCTGTACTTTGCTCCGTTCATCTTTCACTCAATCCTGACTAGTCTCCCAGTCCCCGCCGCTAAAAAACAACTCCACAGCACGATGCTGCCAACACCATTCTTCACCCTACGGATGGTGCCAGATTTTGACACATGGCATTCACCCTAAATAGTTCAATCTTTATTTCATCAGACCAGATAATCTTGCTTCTCATGGTCTGAGAGTCCTTTAGATGCCTTTTGTCAAACTCCATGCGGTGCGGTTGTGTAGCCTTTTACTTAGGAGTGGCTTCCATCTGGCCACTCTACCATAAAGGCCTGATTGGCGGTGCTGCAGAGATGGTTGTCCTTTTGGAAGGTTCTCCCATCTCCACAGAGGAACGCCAGAATTCTGTCAGAGTGACCATTGGGTTCTTGATCACCTCCCTGGCCAAGGCCCTTCTCCCCCGATTTCTCAGTTTGGCTGGGTGGCCAGCTCTAGCAAGAGTATTGACAGTTCCAAACTGCTTTCATTTATGGATGATGGAGGCCACTGTGTTCCTGGGGAATTTCAATGCTGCAGAAATATTTTGGTACCCTTTCCCAGATCTGTGCCTCGACACAATCCTGTCTCGGAGCTTTACAGACGATTCCTTTGACCTCATGGTTTGGTTTTTGCTCTGACATACACTGTCAACTGTGGGACCTTATATAGATAGGTGTGTGCTTTTCCAATTCACATTAAATTAATTGATTTTACCACAAGTGAACTGCAATCAAAATGTAGGAACATCTCAAAGATGATCAATGGAAACAGGATGCACCTTAGCTGGTTTATCTATACATCTCCATTTTGGATAGATAACTCTGTGTTGTTGTTCGTTTTGTGTGTTCCAATTTTCACAGAAGTGGTCTCTCTCTCTCTCTCTCTCTCTCTCTCTCTCTCTCTCTCTCTCTTTCTCTCATCTCTAATCCATTTAGTCAGAATTTCACTTTTTACTTAATAAAGTAATTTATAGTACAGTATGATGTAATATTGTCTGAATGGATCCATCAGATGTTGTTGAAGAACAGATACTGTATCTCCTGTACTACACATTACCTTCAATAACATCACCCTCACAGGCTTTCTCCAATTACCCCCAATTACCTGCTCCCCAAGTTATCCTCCAATAACAAGTCCCAATTAACCCCCTCCTGCCCCGTCCTCCCTACAAGCACCCCCTGGTAGCTGTGTGCTTGTTTTTTAGCCGGGGGCTCATTTCTCCCTATATCAGCAGCTCCCCTTCTATCCTCTTCCTCTCCCTCTTTAACTCTCACACTCTCTGCAGGAGAAACCAGACTGACAGACACTCATCCCCTCTCTCTCTCTCTTTCTGTCTGTCTGTTTGTCTGTCTATCTGTCTGTCTCACCAGGATAAGGTTTTCTGTTGCCAGGTAGGGCAGAGGTAGAACAAGGTGTTGTGTGTCTATCACTGTTGTTTCACATGTCTGGTTACTCTGAAACAACAGGTGTCTGTGTTGTATGATGTATCGCTTCATTGAAAGCACTTTTTGAGCACTTCATGTCTTTATGTCTACAGAGTGTTCTGTCTGCAAGTTCTTGGTTTGGTCTCTCTCCAACAGGTGACGGAACTCTCCCAGTCTTCGGCCTTGTCTCTCTCCAGGTGATGAGCCTCTGGGGCTGGCTGTGGCTGCTCTACTGTCTCCATGTTCCTGGGTCTGTCTGGGGTCTGGATGGAGGTGGAGAGGGGGCGTGTCGGCTAACAGCTAAGCCCGTCTCAGGCAGTGTTTATCGGGCAGGAGATGTGGTCATTGGGGGCTTGTTCCCCATCCATGTGGAAGCCCCTCTACCAGAGCAGGAGTTCAGGAGCATTAAGGAAGATTCTACCTGTACAATGTACGCAGCTTGTGTGATAACAGCTTTTTGTCATTGTGTTTTCTCCTGAAGGTAATGTGTATTCAGCTACCTCATATCTCTCCGTTTCTTCCTTTCTTCTGTCTGTCAGTTTTAAACAGCGTGCTTACCGCTGGCTCCAGACTATGATCTTTGCTGTGGAGGAGATTAACCGTGACCAAGCCCTCCTGCCTAACCTCACCCTGGGGTTCCTGGCTGCTGACACATGCCGGACAGAGGGCATCACCCTGGGGGCAGCCCTAGCCATGGTGAGCGGCAAGGAGGCCTCCGTGGTGGGCACAGAGTGTGGCACTACCCCTGAGGTTCCCGTCATCATCGGGGATGCCCACTCCTCAGCCTCCATGGTCGTGGCACAGACCCTCGGGCCGTTTGATTTACCCATGGTGAGGCAGGGGTTGCATTACAGGTTGGGATGAGATTACATTTCAATCTCTATCTAGATTTCTCTCTCTCTAAAGTTTACTTTCCTTCTCCCTCTGCACCTTACAAATTATAATTATCCATGACTATCACTCTCTCTCTGTCTCTCACTGTCTCTTTCATGCCCTCTCTCTCTCACTCTTTTCTCTCCCAGGTGAGTTACTTTGCCACCTGTGCGTGTTTGAGTGACACCTGGAGGTACCCCTCATTCTTCCGTACTGTACCCAGCGACGCCTTCCAGGCTCGGGGCATGGCCAAGCTTCTGCGTCAGCTGGGCTGGGTGTGGGTAGGGCTAGTGTCAGAGGATGATGATTATGGCAAGTTTGGGGTTCAGCTGCTTCTCCAAGAGCTCCAGGGATCTGGGGTGTGTGTCGCTTACTCCGAGGTCCTCCCCAAAGTACGACCTCAATCTGATGATCTGACAGTATACTCTCTCTTTTACTCAATTTTTCTCTCTCTCTTTCACTCTGACTCCCTCTCTCTTCTAATCTAATAGAAACACTCTCTCTGATTTTCTCTGACACTCTTCCCTTTCTCTCACTGATGGTCATCCCCAAGTTACCGTCTAAGAGAAAGATCAGGCACATTGCAGACATCATCAGAGGATCTACTGCCAGAGTGGTGGTGGCATTTGTAGGATTCACGGGTCATTCAGGGGTGAGCAGTTACCAGTCAGAGTATTGTTAATGATTTGTAACCCTGCTGTAGCAGTGTCCTTGTGTCTTGATTCACTTTATAGACACAATAATTTCCAAATTGATAATCATGCTTTTCATCTTGACTATCTTGATCTTTTTAACGATTTCATTCTCC
The DNA here is from genome assembly GCF_002021735.2 of Oncorhynchus kisutch. Classification (NCBI taxonomy): domain Eukaryota; kingdom Metazoa; phylum Chordata; class Actinopteri; order Salmoniformes; family Salmonidae; genus Oncorhynchus; species Oncorhynchus kisutch. The sequence continues at coordinate 85,740,360 of NC_034188.2, read as the reverse complement.
AGGCCCTGATGGAAGAGGTTGTCCGTCAGAACATTACAGATAAGCAGTGGATTGCCTCAGAGTCCTGGGTCACCTACTCTACTATCGCCTCCCCGAAAAACCTGCCCTCTCTTGCCGGGACAATCGGTTTTGCCCTGAAGAAAGCTGATATTCCCGGCCTGGGGCCTTTCCTAACACGCCTCCATCCAGACGGGGACTACCAAAAGTCCGACCCATTCCTGAGAGATTTGTGGGAAGAGATGTTTGGGTGTTCTCTGGGAGTTGACCTCAGCGTGACACTGCCGTCCCGGCAACAGTGTACGGGGTCAGAGGTCATACGTGAGGGAGACCTTACACCTACATTTCTGTTTTTGTCCAAATTCCCAATGTTATCTCAGTAAAATGAAGTGTCAATCCTAGGTGAGGGGGAGAGCCAGTATGCTGACGTGTCTCAGCTGAGAGCCAGCTACAATGTGTACAAGGCTGTGTACGCCATCGCCTACGCCATACAGGATATGATGGCCTGTCGACCAGGGGACGGAGTCTTTAATGGTGGGCAGTGCCCTGATATCAGGAAGCTTCAGCCCAGCCAGGTGAGAATAACATGTGGATCTGTTTTCAAGTTAAGAACACTAATGTTTCCAGTCAGGATACAGTGAAAACACTTTGTAAGGTTTGAGTTCTAAAGAACAAAAGCCACAACTGGTTCTAACTCTTAATCCTGTTACAATGCCCTTTTCTATTTGAGATTGTTCATTATCTGAAGGGAGTGAACTTCAGTACTCCTGTGGGGGAATCTTTCCACTTCGACATGAATGGTGATCCGCCTGCCTCTTATGACATCATCAACTGGCATGTGACCCCCGAGGGGACGGCAGAGTTTGTCCAGGTCGGACATTTTCTGTCCTCTGAGGGATCGGACGACCAGTTTCACATCGACATGGATAAAGTGGTGTGGGGTGGGGGCAGCGGAGATGAGGTGAGAACTGTTCAGTTTGGTGTCATTGAGGCAGAGTGGAGTGTTTGTGTGAATCACGGCCGAATTTGATACAGCTTGGATTCGAACCAGGGACTGTAGTGATGCCTCTTGCACTGATATGTAGTGCCTTAGAATGCTGAGCCACTCAGGGGGAGCATAATACAGAATGTGAGATATTTGTGTGTTCATATTCCTGACATAGTCACCAGAGGGGACCAGCAAGCCTGCCTGTCTGTGAAATAATTATGATAATTGCAATGATAATGATGATGATGATAACTTCTTCCTCTCCCCCCTCTGGTAGGTCCTTGTGTCTGTATGCAGTGCTGACTGTCCCCCTGGTACCAGGCATGCGGTACAGAAGGGGAGGCCTGTGTGCTGCTTTGACTGTCTGTCCTGTGCTGAGGGAGAGATCAGCAACACAACAGGTAGTCTATCAACAGTTCTGATTCCAATTAATATTTTTCCTCAATCCTGATTGCTCCTGATTTGGGCTCCTCATTCTTCTTCCTTCTATATCAGGGTCAGTTGAGTGTATTAGGTGTCCAGAGCGGTTCTGGTCCAACCCTGATCGTACGGCCTGCATCCCCCAGCTGGTGGACTTCCTCTCCTACAGCGACACCATGGGCGTCATCCTGTCTGTCATCTCAGTTTCCGGGGCAACACTCACAGCCGGTGCCCTGGCCACCTTCCTCTACCACCGTCACACGGCCCTGGTGAGTTGAATCATATGATCATGTATAGAGGTACTGGACAGAGTTGAGATTGTGTCATTTGATTTCTGACATCACTCAGTCTAATATATCTTTCTCTGTCTCGTTCCAGGTGAAAGCCAACAACTCTGAGCTCAGCTTCCTGCTCCTTCTGTCGCTCAAGCTCTGCTTCCTGTGTGCGCTGGTTTTCATTGGCCAGCCAAACCCGTGGACGTGCATGCTGAGACACACCCTGTTTGGTATAAGCTTTGTGTTCTGCATCTCCTGTCTGCTCAGCAGGACTGTGGTGGTGCTGGTGGCCTTCAGGGCCACTCTGCCTGGAGAGAACCTGATGAGATACTTCAGCCCCACCCAGCAGAGGATGGGTATCTCACTCTGCACACTCATCCAGGTGAACATCTAGTTTTTACTGTATTCTATGGGAATGTAGTTGTTTCCTTCATTGACCATATTATTTGTTTACTAGATACCTAGTTTTCCATCCACCTCCGTTCCCTTAAACAGGTGCTGATCTGTGTATTGTGGCTGGCCTTAGCTCCACCCCGACCTGCTGAGAGGAGGGGAAGAGAGGGTCGGGGCCCGAGGGTCATCCTGGAGTGTGAGGTGGGCTCTGTGATCGGCTTCTCTCTGGTGCTGGGCTACATTGGCCTGCTGGCCTCCCTCTGTCTCCTCTTAGCCTTCCTGGCCAGGAAACTCCCAGACAACTTCAACGAGGCCAAGTTCATCACCTTCAGCATGCTGATCTTCTGTGCCGTGTGGATCTCCTTCATCCCTGCCTACGTCAGCTCTCCTGGGAAGTACACAGTAGCTGTAGAGATCTTTGCCATCCTGGCCTCCAGCTTTGGGCTGCTGTTCTGTCTGTTTGCTCCAAAGTGTTACATCATCCTTCTGAGACCAGAGAGAAACACCAAGAAACACATGATGTCCAAATAGAAACCACCAAGAAACACATGATGTCCAATTAGAAAACACCAAGAAACACATGATGTCCAATTAGAAACCACCAAGAAACACATGATGTCCAATTAGAAACCACCGAGTAATGCATGATGTCCAAATATTAACTTAAACATACTCACATCATGATTTAGGGCTTGTTGACATTCATTTCAACATGGGAATGTCCATTCTATTTGTAAACATGAATTTCCTGCTATACCTTCACTATATTACTTTGTTAATATTAGTATGTGTTCTTATAAAGTGTCGTAATGAAACACGTCTATATGAACAATAAAGTTTACGTAGTGTCTACACATGCTGTAAGAGTTAGTATTGAGTCTGTCACACAGAACCTACAGACCCCCTACACATGATTCCTTCGTCACCCAGTCAGTGTGTCAGGGAGTGTGATTGTGTGTGTGCATATGAGTGTGTGTCCCTCTTCATATACCAAAATGAAAACAGGCACATTCCACTGTCTGTTTACCCACTGTGGGACCCTCTCCACTCCCCATCACTCTCTCTTCACACCCAGAAGACTCAAGGCTGTAATCGCTGCCAATGGTGCTTCGACAAAATACTCAGTAAAGGGTCTGAATACTTGTAAAGGTGATATTTGCTTTTTTAATTTAGTTTAAATTAGAATTCTACATATATACATTCTACATACATACATTCTACATATATACATTCTACATACATACATTCTACATATATACATTCTACATACATACATTCTACATATATACATTCTACATACATACATTCTACATATATACATTCTACATACATACATTCTACATACATACATTCTACATACATACATTCTACATACATACATTCTACATATATACATTCTACATACATACATTCTACATATATACATTCTACATACATACATTCTACATATATACATTCTACATACATACATTCTACATATATACATTCTACATACATACATTCTACATATATACATTCTAAAAAACGATTTTTGCTTTGTCATTATGGGGTATTGTGTGTAGATTTACGAGGGGGAAAAACGATTTACTCATGTTAGAATATGGCTGGAATGCGACAAAACGTTGAAAAAGTCAAGGGGCCTGAATACTTTCCGAATGCACTGTATGTTCTCATATTTCCAGAGTTGCTGGAGGGCTTTGGAAACCCATGTATGTATTTGTGCCACCACATATTCTACATTTTGTGGAGGAACATGAACTGCTTTAGAGGCACATACAGTACAATGTGTGCAAATGAGGTAGGATAAGGGAGGTAAGGCAATAAATCGGCAGTAGTGATGAAATAATTACAATATTGCAATTAAACATTGGAGTGATAGATTTGGCTTTGGGGGTGACTAGTGAAATATACCTGCTGGAGCGCTTGCTATGACTAGGTGCTGCTATGGTGACCAGTGAGCTGAGATAAGGCGGGGCTTTACCTAGCGAAGACTTATAGATGAACTGGAGCCAGTGGGTTTGGCGACGAATATAAAGCGAGGGCCAGCCAACGAGAGCATACAGGTCGCAGTGGTGGGTAGTATATGTGGGTTTGGTAAAAAAACGGATGGCACTGTGATAGACTGCATCAAATTTGCTGAGTCAAGTTTTGGAGGTTATTTTGTAAATGACATCACCGAAGTCAAGGATCGGTTGGATAGTCCGTTTTACGAGGGTATGTTTTGCATCATGAGTGAAGGATGCTTTTTTTGCGAAATAGGAAGCTGATTCTAGATTTAATTTTGGATTAGAGATGCTTAATGTGAGTCTGGAAGGAGAGTTTACAGTCTAACCAGACACCTAGGTATTTGTAGTTGTCCACATATTCTAAGTCAGAACCGTCCAGAGCGGTGATGCTGGATGGGCGGGCAGGTGTGGGCAGCAATCGGTTGAAGAGCATGCATTTAGTTAAACTTGTATTTAAGAGCAGCTGGAAGTCTTGGAAGGAGAGTTGTATGTCATTGAAGCTCGTCTGGAGGTTAGTTAATTAAAACGTGTTATTGCTGGGGGGCAGTATTGAGTAGCTTGGATGAATAAGGTGCCCAGAGTAAACTGCCTGCTAGTCAGGCCCAGTTGCTAATATATATGCATATAATTAGTAGATTTGGATAGACAATACTCTGAAGTTTCTAAAACTGTTTGAATGATGTCTGTGAGTATAACAGAACTCATATGGCAGGCAAAAACCTGCGAAAAAATCCAACCAGGAAGAGGGAAATCTGAGGTTTGTAGTTTTCAACTCTTTGCCTATCGAGTATACAGTGTCTCTGGGGTCGAAATGCACTTCCTAAGATTCCACTAGATGTGAACATTCTTTCAAACCTTGTTTGGTGCTTCTACTGTGAACGAGGGGGGAATGGGAGCTGAATGAGTCAGTGGTCTGAGAGAGAGAGAGAGAGAGAGAAGTCATGCCAAGAAAGTTATAAAAAATCAGGAGCTGTTCCTCTCTCGCTCTCTATCCATCTCTCTCTCTCTCTCTATCCATCTCTCTCTCTCTCTATCCCCCTCCTCTCTACTTTCTCTCTCTGTATCTCACTCTCTCTCTCTCTCTGTCTCTCTCTGTCTCTCAATTCAATTCAAGGGGCTTTATTGGCATGGGAAACGTGTTATCATTGCCAAAGCAAGTGAGGTTGATAATATACAAAAGTGAAATAAACAAACTATATAAAATGAACAGTAAACATTACACATACAGAAGTTTCAAAACAATAAAGACATTACAAATGTCATATTATATATATATATATATATATATATATATATAACTATTTGTACATTGTTACAATGTACAAATAGTTAAAGTACACAAGAGAAAATAAATAATAAATATGGGTTGTATTAACAATGGTGTTTGTTCTTCACTGGTTGCCCTTTTCTTGTGGCAACAGGTCACAAATCTTGCTGCTGTGATGGCACACTGTGGAATTTCACCCAGTAGATATGGGAGTTTATCAAAATTGGATTTGTTTTCGAATTCCTTCTGGATCTGTGTTATCTGAGGGAAATATGTCTCTCTAATATGGTCATACATTGGGCAGGAGGTTAGGAAGTGCAGCTCAGTTTCCACCTAATTTTGTGGGCAGTGAGCACATAGCCTGTCTTCTCTTGAGAGCCATGCCTTTTTTTTTTTTTTTTTTTTTTTTTTTTTTTTTTTAACCTTTATTTAACCAGGCAAGTCAGTTAAGAACAAATTCTTATTTTCAATGACGGCCTGGGAACAGTGGGTTAACTGCCTGTTCAGGGGCAGAACGACAGATTTGTACCTTGTCAGCTCGGGGATTCGAACTTGCAACCTTTCGGTTACTAGTCCAACGCTCTAACCACTAGGCTACCCTGCCGCTACTATGTTCACTGAGTCTGTACATAGTCAAAGCTTTCCTTAAGTTTGCGTCAGTCACAGTGCGTCAGTCACAGTGGTCAGGTATTCTGCCACTGTATACTCTCTGTTTAAGGCCAAATAGCATTCAAGTTTGCTCTGTTTTTTTGTTAATTCTTTCCAATGTGTCAAGTAATTTTCTTTTTTGTTTTCTCATGATTTGGTTGGCTCTAATTGTGCTGTTGTCCTGGGGCTCTGTGGGGTGTGTTTGTGTTTGTGAACAGAGCCCCAGGACCAGCTTGCTTAGGGGACTCATCTCCAGGTTAATCTCTCTGTAGGTGATGGCTTTGTTATGGAAGGTTTGGGAATCGCTTCCTTTTAGGTGGTTGTAGAATTTAACGTCTCTTTTCTGGATTTTGATAATTAGTAGGTATCGGCCTAATTCTTCTCTGCATGCATTATTTGGTGTTCTACGTTGTACACGGAGGATATTTTTTGCAGAATTCTGCATGCAGAATCTCAATTTGGTGTTTGTCCCATTTTGTGAAGTCTTGGTTGGTGAGTGGACCCCAGACCTCACAACCATAAAGGGCAATGGGCTCTGTGACTGATTCAAATATTTTTTTGCCAGATCCTAATTGGTATGTTGAAATGTATGTTTCTTTTGATGGGATAGAATGCCTTGTCTCTCAGATCGTTCACAGCTTTGTGGAAGTTACCTGTGGCGCTGATGTTTAGGCCAAGGTATGTATAGTTTTTTGTGTGCTCTAGGGCAACAGTGTCTAGATGGAATTTGTATTTGTGGTCCTGGTGACTGGACCTTTTTTGGAACACCATTATTTTGGTCTTACTGAGATTTACTGTCAGGGCCCAGGTCTGACAGAATATGTGCAGACGATCTAGGTGCTGCTGTAGGCCCTCCTTGGTTGGTGACAGAATCAGCAAACAGTAGACATTTGACTTCAAATTCTAGTAGGGTGAGGCCGCGTGCTGCAGACTTTTCTAGTGCCGCGCCAATTCGTTGATATATATGTTGAAGAGGGTGGGGCTTAAGCTGCATCCCTGTCTCACCCCACAACCTTGTGTGAAGAAATGTGTGTGTTTTTGCAATTTTGGAGATGTTGTTTGTTAAGTGTTTTCCAATTTTCCCAGAAGTGGTTAGAGTCTATGGATTCTTCAATTACATTGAGCTGATTTCTGACGTGCTGTTCCTTATTTTTCCGTAGTGTATTTCTGTATTGTTTTAGTGATTCACCATAGTGAAGGCGTAGACTCAGGTTTTCCGAGTCTCTATGTTTTTGGTTGGACAGGTTTCTCAATTTCTTTCTTAGATTTTTGCATTCTTTCATCAAAGCATTTGTCATTGTTGTTCATTTTCTTCGGTTTTCTATTTGAGATTTTTAGATTTGATAGGGAAGCTGAGAGTTCAAATATACTGTTAAGATTTTCTATTGCCAAGTTTACACCTTCACAGTGGAATGTTTTACCCAGGAAATTGTCTAAAAGAGTGTCATGACGTTGGCCTGGGGGTTGGTTTATGACTGTCATAAATACCTCTTCCCCCATTTTTCCTCTCTCTACCCTACTAAGATTGCATTTGCAAAACCCCTTGATTAACATAGAGATTCTGGGAACGTCAGAATGTGGGGGGAAATTAACTATATTCTGGTAATCCGAACAATTGAAGATATGCAGTGGTACTGAATGAATATGATGTCAGTTCGGTTGTCATCTGAGACATTCTCATCAATGATAAGATGACATAAACTCCACAGTGGAAAGTCTATACATCAGAGTTATCAGATTCACATGGAATTGTTGTTCAATTTAAATGTTTGAATATGAAATTATTTGTGATGGGATGAAATGAGATTTTAGCTTCTAAAATGTGAGATGTGGGTTTTCATAAGTTAGGGCTGCTCACTCAGTGGCCCGCCCACGTGAAGAGACAAAGGCTGTAAAACTTCAAACACACTCTCCTCTTCCTTCCTATATAAGCTCTTGACTACAACATAACTTTCTGTTCCAATGAGGTAGGATGACGATCCTATGTCAGAATGATTCAGATAAAACTACAGAACGAAGCCAACATCAGCATGAGCTTTGGTTGCGAATGGTATGAACTTTGAACTCTTATTCACGACAGAAGTGATATCTCCTAGCCGTTGAGTTAGCGACCGCAGCTGCAAACGCAGGTTAGGAAGGAACAGACAGAGTATCCCATCTACCAAACAACGACATTACTACAACTTATTCAAGTGACCACCAGAGACATTCTTCAAACGACAGAGGACTCGGTTTGGCAACACGGCCTTCCATCTACCACCAACCTACTGAAGCGCAGCTCAGAGTAAATATTTATTGCATTTTCCTTTTTCCAAATGGGCGGTAATTTAGAATGCATAAGATACTGTATTTACGATAGCACAGCTTCGCCCTTTGTTCCTCAGTCTTCCCGCTCTTTCACTCAAACCACGCCCCTTTTCTTTTGTGTAACAAGCTGTCATATCTGTTCCGCCCGCTAGGGACGTTTCCTATGACGTAAAGAATTATCCCGGTATAATTAATTATTTGTATATGTTATTCTGTGTGATTAGTTAGGTATTTAGTAAATAGATAATTAAACCCAATTTTGTATTGCTGATTCAACTTGTTAGCCAGGATTCTTGCAGATAACCAAGAATTTACAACTTTCAGAATATGAGACTGAAGTAAGATGACGATTAATGTTGACTGCTATTGATGTAAAATATTGCTAAATCTTTAAGAGTTTATTCGGAAGATAACAGCTCTATAAATATTATTTTGTGGTGCCCAACTCTCTAGTTAATTACATTTACCTGATTAGCTCAATCAGGTAATATTAATTATGGAGAAAGTATTTTATAGAATAGCCTGTCATAGCAATTCATCCGGCATAGCCAAAGACACGACAAGACATTGAATTTGTTGTTGCCGAATTGTTTTTTTGGTAGGTTTCCGAACTGCAATCCTTCCATCTATAGCATTTCTTAATGTTACTCAGTTCCTTTGGCTTTGATGCCTCATGATTGAGTATTGCTCTGTTCAAGTAGACTGTGATTTTGCTGTGGTCTGATAGGGGTGTCAGTGGGCTGACTGTGAACACACTGAGAAACTCTGGGTTGAGGTCAGTGATAAAGTTGTCTACAGTACTACTGCCAAGAGATGAGCTATAGGTGTACCTACCATAGGAGTCCCCTCAAAGCCTACCATTGATTATGTACATACCCAGCATGCGACAGAGCTGCAGGAGTTGTGACCTGTTTTTATTGGTTATGTTGTCATAGTTGTGCCTAGGGGGGCATGTATGGGAGGGAATGCTGTCACCTGCAGGCAGGTGTTTGTCCCCCTGTGTGCTGAGGGTGACAGGTTCTTGTCCGGTTCTGGCATTTAGGTCACCACAGACTAGTACATGTCCCTGGGCCTGGAAATTATTGATTTCCCCCTTCAGGATGGAGAAGCTGTCTTCATTAAAGTATGGGGATTCTAGTGGGGGGATATAGGTAGCACACAGGAGGACATTTTTCTCTGTTAAGATAATTTCCTTTAGAATTTCTAGCCAAATGTAAAATGTTCCTGTTTTGATTAATTTAATGGAGTTAGTTAGGTCTGCTCTATACCAAATTAGCATACCCCCTGAGTCCCTTCCCTGTTTCACACCTGGTAGTTTGGTGTTATGGGACTACCAGCTCTCTGTAACCTAGAGGGCAACCAGTGGGTCTGTCTCCTCTACACCAGGTTTATTGCAGGATGACAATGTCTGTATTACCAATTTCTTTGGTGAAGTCCGCATTCCTGCTCTTTAGGCCAAAGGCAGATGACCTCAGGCCTTGGATATTCCAGGATGATATAGTGAAGGCCTTTTGTTCCATAAAGTGTCCAATGTTGTTGGTCGTGGTTTGGCCTCAGGCCAGTAAGTGTGAGCAGAGCCTGCTGAGCATCTGATACATGCCATTGGCTTGGGCGAGTGTAAGAGTGGGGGTTGGGCCTGTTTGCCCGGTCACTCCCTGGGCATATGTGTGACTTCCATGTTGAGGCCCTCTTTGCGGGGGTGGGGTGCATGGGGTGGGCAGGAGTGGCATAGGTCTGATCTGAGGGGGCCTAAATGGGGTGTGGGCATGGTTGACGTGGGGGGGGTGTTGATTGGTTGGGGTGGGGTTGTGGATGTGTCTGGGGGTGCTGTGGTCTGGATGGAAGTCCTCTTGGCGTGGGTCCTCTATGTGGAGGTCCAGGGGGGGTCCTGCAGTTCTTGGAGGGTATCTCGCTGGTCTGGGTGGGGTGTCTACTGATCTGTTGCTCCTGTGTGAAGTGTTGGGGATACGTTTGAGTGCGATGTCCTTTAGAGTCCGGGCAAAGGCGGGCACTGCTGCCTTGTAGAGGTGGACCTGGTCATAGAGGCTGTTCAAGTCCAGGGTGGAGTGGTGAGCCAGGAAAACATTTGATTTTGAGGCACAGTCACGGGAAATACTTGCGTTTACCCGCTGTATTGAGGCAGGGTGGAAGTCTTTTCGTGGTAGCAGGGTGGAGATAACCACTTGTGCGTTGGGGAAAGTAGAATAAGTATTTTCAATCACTCCCTTCAGTGCAGTGGCCACCCTTTCCTGCTGTGCTCTCAGATCGTTTGTGCCTGTGTGTATTATTATGTGGATGGGTGAAGCTAGTTGGTCCTCAGACAGAAGGTCTAGGGCGCTTGGTGTTTGGACACCAGAGTTTAGACACACTGTGTTTGGGAAAACGTTTTTTTTCTTCTATATATTTCCCATTTGAGTCCATAAGGAGAACAATCTGTGTCTTATGTTTGTCCTCAGTGGGTGTGGGGGGGTTGTCAGAAGGGCTATCAGGGTGGCTGACAGGGGGGGTGCTCAGAGGGGGTGAGAGCCGCTGGGCTTGGGGATTTTCTTTTGTCTGTTCTGCTGTGATGCCGACTCTATGGTCAGGGTCTGGTGTGGACTGTTCTGCTGTGGTGTCGAGACTTTTGTCGGGGGCTGAGGTGGGCTGTTCTGCTGGCTTCTCTGTGGGGGTGGCCACCTCTCTAGTGAGTTGTTCTCTGTCACACGCCATCCCCCTCAACCTCTACTCCAGCAGTCTGATCCTCTACTCTAGTGCTCTGTTCTGCTCCTGCTCTTTCTCCTGTTGAAGTTGTCTCACCACTGTCCAGAGTGCAGATATGTCTCTCTCCACCTCTGGTTAAGGGGGTGTTGTTGTGATGGACTGTTGTCTGGGTCAGTGCTGACTGGAGTGTAATCACCTGCTGTTCCAGCTCCACCTGCCATACCTCCAGCTGGGTGAATTTATCCTTCATTTCAATTAGGGAGTAGTAATCTGTGCTTATTTTCCACCATCATTTGCAAATAAATTCATAAAAAATCCTACAATGTGATTTTCTGGATTTTTTTTCTAATTTTGTCTGTCATAGTTGAAGTGTACCTATGATGAACATTACAGGCCTCTCTCATATTTTTAAGTGGGAGAACTTGCACAATTGGTGGCTGACTAAATACTTTTTTGCCCCATTGTATAATGAAGAGGTCTGGTCTGACCAGCTTGGGGTGGGGGTATCTTTATCAAGGGAGTTTTTCCTTGCTGGGCTAATTCTTTAATTTTGTGAAAGTCCAGCTGAAATTGTTTGGGGTTACCCTGTACCATTACTGTTCCGGACTTACAGAGGTTTATATTAGCTGACTCAGAGTCCTCGTTGTCAAGTATCCTGAGTTTCCACCCCTCGCTACCCCCCCCCCCCGCCTCTCTTAACAAAGGGGTAGTGTGCTAATATAGCACTATGCCATGCCAGGGGATGGTTTGTGTGGAAGATAAGGTTTGCGATGTTCCCATTTTTGTAATAGTCAGCAAAAAGTGTCTCTTGATTTTCCATAAGGAGCTTCATTTTGTAATATTTTCTTGCCTTAACATTCTTTACATACACAGGGTACTATATTTTAATTACCTCTGAACAGCAGGAGGCAGCTTCTAAGGCCTCTCAATTTAGTTGGGGTAGACTGTTTGACTCTCCTCACTTGACACGTCAGTGCTAGTTGAAGCTATATCAAGCCTGGCAGAATTATGTTAGCATTCAGTTCTTATAAAGTAATGTCATGCATTTTTCTTCTTGTCTCTCTCTCTCTCTCTTCCTCTCTTCCTCTCTTCCTCTCTCTCTCTCTCTCTCTCTCTCTCTGCATGCTGGGAGTGTTTGGTGCATGCCGGGAATTGTTTGAGTGAAGGAGTGCACATGTTGTGGAGATTTAGTTATTCACAACTTTCTTTCGGTTTTCTATTTCTTGGTGGCATTCTTTTCTTCTGTGCATGATCAAGGTTATTATTTTTGTTGTGGTAGTAATTAAGTATTTTGTTTTTCGTATCGAAATTACCCTGATTTTGGCGGGTTGGCAGCCCGAATGGGGATGCTGTCCCTGTCACTTCGGCACGGCTTTAGGTGTGTTACTGAAGCTACTGGTAGCCGTAGGAGAGAAGGTAGGCTATGAGAATATTGCTTATGCATCCCGGATGAATAAAGCAGTGGTGGTATTTCTTAAAGAAGAGTGTCTTGTTGATCGGACGGTTGAGCATGGTGTACTTCTTAAAGAAGAGTGTCTTGTTGATCTGATGGTTGAGCATGGTGTACTCCTTAAAGAAGAGTGTCTGGTTGATCGTATGGTTGAGCATGGTGTACATCTTAAAGGAATGTTTATTCAAGTTACGCCGCTTTTTTCTCCGTCAACAAGGGTAACGATTTCAAATGTACCGCCGTTTATTCCAAATAAGCTATTGGAGCACGAGTTATTGCGCTTTGGGAAGTTCGCCAGTTCAATTAAGGTTGTCCCGTTGGGTTGCAAACACCCAGCGTTGAAACAGGTTATGCCATTTCGGCGACAGGTGTTTATGTTTTTGCTCTCACCGGAGCAGACTTTAGAGTTATCGTTTAAAATCAAGTATGACAATAGAATATTGTCTATGGCTTATGCTAGTACGGGTAGTCAACAGTGTTTTGAGTGTGGGGATGTTGGTCATAATCGACATGCTTGCCCTAAAAGGGAGAAAGCCGAGGGAGGGGCGCAGGTGGTCCTCGTAATGCCTGGGCCCTCTGATGTAGGGAGAGGTGGACCGACAGTGGTAGAGCAGCCAAAAGCACCTGTTGCTGAGGAACAAGTTATCCGTGTTGAGGGCACGGAGTTGCAACTTGTATTAGAGGGAAATGTTATGCTGCAGGAAAGTATTGTTGTAGAAGGTAAGGATGTATCTGAAGAGCCAGTTCCTCAGACTGGTGAGCAGGTGCCCAGTACGAGTGCTGGGGTAAAGGAGGGGGTTCATGTGGAGCTAGGCTCCCAGGTAGTGGAGGAGGTGCCCAGTACGAGTGCTGGGGTAAAGGAGGGGGTTCATGTGGAGCTAGGCTCCCAGGTAGTGGAGGAGAGGTGCCCAGTACGAGTGCTGGGGTAAAGGAGGGGGTTCATGTGGAGCTAGGCTCCCAGGTAGTGGAGGAGATACTCACTACAAGTGCTGCGGTTCATGTGGAGCTAGGCTCCCAGGTAGTGGAGGAGATGCCTGGTACGAGTGATGAGGTGCAAGTGGGGAGTGTTGAAAGGGATGTGGTAGAGGGGAGTCAGTTGTCTGTGGTCTCAGCTGAGGATCAGGAGAAGGATATGGATATCTCTTTTGACATGATAGCTGCTGGTGAGGACTCAATTTATGATCTAGAGGAGGTAAATTAGTTTCTGGATCAGACTTTTGGGAAATCTGTCAAATTGGCAGATTATTTTGATGTTGATAAGTTTGTGAGGTCAGCTGTGATATTACAGAAGACGGTGGGGTAAGACCAATTGAGTGAGAAGAAGCGGTTTCGCTTGAGGAAATGTATTACTGCTGTTGCAGCAGCAAAAGGTGGTGGGAAACATGGTCAGGTTAATTAAGAGAATATTTAAATAATGATGATGATCATGCTTCATAGGGTGTCTTTTTTCTCTTTGGTTTCTCTGTGGTTTCTTCTGCTTTCTTTTCTCTTTTCTATATGGAGGTACTAAGGGTAGGTTCTCTCAGTATTAATGGGGGAGGGACAGGAATAAGAGGGCTTGGGTATTAGAAGTAATAAAACAGAAAAGGCTTAATGTAGTTTTCCTATAGGAGACACATAGTGATGAGGAAAATGAGGTTGACTGGGGTATGTGGTGGGAGGGGCAGCATGTACTCAGTCATGGTACTAATTTCAGTGCTGGGGTGGCAATCTTGTTTTCCTCAGGTTTAGGGGTGACTGTGGTATCTACAACAGAGATTGTCAAGGGTCAGGTTTTTATTGGTCAAGGTGGATGTTATGTTTTAATATTTTTTATTTTTTTTATGTTTATGCTCCTAATGAGGGTACAGAGCGTATTGCTATATTTGATCAAGTAAAGGAAACCTTAAGACAGTGTGATCAAGAGGGGTGTATGATTTTAGGGGGGGACTGGAACTGTACAGTGGATTTTACTGTTTATCGCACCGCTGAAGAACCTCACCTGTGATCAGCCACTTGCCTGTCTGGCCTATTAACTGAGTTTGAGCTTTCTGATGTGTGGAGAGTAAGGAATGCAAAAGTTAGGCAGTACACATGGCTAAAAATGAATGAAGGTCGTGTCAGTGCAGTAAGGTTAGACAGGTTGTATGTATCTGAGCAATACTGTAGTAGAGTTGGAAAGTGTGCCATTACTCCTGTGGGTTTCTCTGATCATCATATTGTACCTGTTTATATTCACTTGTCCTGTCCACGAAGGTCATCACCTTACTGGTATTTTAATGTTAAATTGTTACATGATGTCATGTTTTGTGGCAGGTTTTTGTTGTTTTGGGAAAAATGAAGGGTTATAAAAGGGAATTTTGAGTCCTTGAGACATTGGTGGGAGGTTGGGAAGGCCCACATACAAGTGTTTTGTCAACAGTATACTGCTCTGTCTCAAATTGAAGTTAACCTCTAGCGACGAGCAATCCCGTATCCGGGAGCGTAATCATAGCCTCAAGCTCATTACTATAACGCAACGTTTCCTATTCATGAAAATCGCAAATGAAATGAAATAAATATATTGAAACACAAGCTTAGCCTTTTGTTAACAACACTGTCCTCTCAGATTTTCAAAATATGCTTCTCAACCAAAGCTACACAAGCATTTGTGTAAGAGTATTGATAGCCTAGCATAGCATTAAGCCTATCATTCAGCAGGCAACATTTTCACAAAAACAAGAAAAGCATTCAAATAAAATCATTTACCTTTGAAGAACATCGGATGTGTTAAATGACGAGACTCTTAGTTAGATAGCAAATGTTCATTTTTTCCAAAAAGATTATTTGTGCAGACGAAATAGCTCTGTTTTGTTCATCACGTTTGGCTAAGAAAAATACCGGAAAATGCAGTCACTTACAACGGCAAACTTTTTTCCAAATTAGCTCCATAATATTGACAGAAACATGGCAAACTTTGTTTAGAATCAATCCTCAAGGTGTTTTTCACATATCTATTCGATAATCTATCAGTGGTGGCAGTTGGCTTCTCATCAGAAGCAAACGGAAAAATACTGCAGCTGAGATTACGCAATAATTGCAACGGAGGACACCAAGCGACCACCTGGTAGATGTAGTCTCTTATGGTCAATCTTCCAATGATATACCTACAAATACGTCACAATGCTGTAGACACCTTCGGGAATACGTGGAAAACGTAAGCTGACTCCTAGCTCCTTCACAGCCATATAAGGAGTCATTGGAATGAGGCGGTTTCAAAAAATGCGGCACTTCCTGATTGGATTTTTATCTGGGTTTCGCCTGTAACATCAGTTCTGTGGCACTCACAGACAATTTCTTTGCAGTTTTGGAAACGTCAGAGTGTTTTCTTTCCACAGCTGTCAATTATATGCATAGTCGAGCATCTTTTCGTGACAAAATATCTTGTTTAAAACGGGAACGTTTTTCATCCAAAAATTAAAAGAGCGCCCCCTATATCGAATAAGTTAAAGAGACTATCAAGGCCCTTGAACAGGACATCAAATCTATTGAATTGAAGCTGCTCACTCAGAACGACCCTGGACTAGTCATGAACTTACAGGACAAGAGACATGAACTGAGGTCGTTTCTGCATGAAAGAGTGAAGGGTGCCTTGATTAGGTCTCGTTTCACTTCCCTCAAGGATATGGATGCTCCTAGCACTTATAGGACAGTCGACATTGCAACGTAAAAAGGTCTGCCTTCGTCTCCCTGATGGGAATGTGACCACGGATGACATTGAAATGCATCAACATGCCGTGGATCTATTGGGGGTCTATTGGAGAAGATTTTTATGAAGTGGTGTTGTGAATCTTTTCATGAGGGTTCTCTTCCTGTATCCTGTCAACATGCTGTGCTTTCACTGTTGGCCAAAAGAATTGGAAACCTTTTGCTTTGCGGTGCGCGGAATACAAAATTGTTTCTAAATGTCTCTCAAGCAGGTTGAAAGAGTATCTGGGATTGTTGATCCACAAGGACCAGTCCTACTATGTACCTGATCGCTCTATTGTTGACAACTTGTTTCTGATAAGAGATGTTTTAGACATTTGTAAACTGTCTGATGTAAATGTGGGTTTACTTTCTTTGGATCAGGAGAAGGCTTTTGATCATGTGGACCACCAGTACTTGTTTAAAACAATGACATTCTTTGGGTTTGGGGATATTTTTTTGTCTTGGATGAATTTACTGTATGCTGGGGCCTCGTGTATGGTGAAGGTGGGTGGTGGTTTGAGTTGCCCTATCCCTGTCCAAAGGGGCATCAGGCATGGATGCCCAATTTCAGGGCAGTTATATAGTCTGGCGATTGAACCAATGCTTTTTTTTTGAAGAGCGAAGCTTAATGGTTTCTCTGTGCCAGGTGTAATGAAGGGTCCCACAATAGCACTGTCTGCGTATGCAGATGATTTGGCAGTTTTTATTACAGGGGGTGAAGATGTTAAGGTTCTCTCAAATGCTTTGAAGGTGTATGAGGGGACCTCCTCAGCTAGAGTCAATTGGGGAAAGAGTGAAGCGCTGTGGGCAGGTCAGCTTCAAACGGGGTCCGCTCCACGGTTACCAGGGGGGCTTCAGTTGGGCAGAGATGGGATGAAGACTTTTTATTTATTTTCTAGGCTCCGATGCCTTTCAGAAAAATAACTGGGAGGGTTTATTGGAGAAAGTGTGTGCCAGACTGTTAAGATGGAAATGGGTGCTGCCTCAGCTGTCTTATAGGGGAAGGGTCCTGGTAGCTAATAATCTTGCTGCCTCTACCCTGTGGCACAGACTAATGATTTTGCAGCCACCAAAAGGTCTGATACAAGAGCTTCAGAGGACCCTTGTCAAATTCTTCTGGTCTGGACAACACTGGATTAAAGCTGCAGCCATGTACCTTCCACTGCACGAGGGTGGGCAAGGCCTGGTGGACATTCCCTCTAGAATCATGGCTTTCCGGCTCCAAGCAGCCCAGAGATTGTTGTACAGAGACGGTTCTAGCTGGGTCGAAACAGCCTACATATTGATGAAAAGAGCGGGCTGTTTGGGCTTAGACAAGCACCTTTTCCTCTTTTTTTGATTTGCCTGGCCTGACTCCATTTTATGAGTCTGTTATACAGGCTTGGAGGGTTCTTGTCAAGTCCCGTAAGGCCTGCACGCCACCAGGGATGTGGCTTTTTGAAGAGCCTCTTTTCCACAACACTGCCATCCAGTCCTGTGTTCTGGGTTCAGCCAGCCTACGTTCATGCCTGTTAGGCGTGGGGTGTACCAAGCTGGGTCATCTGATGCGGAGGAGGAGCAGATCGTTGGAGGAGCTGGGAGAAAGAGCGGGGATCCGATCATCTCGCCTACTGAGGAAGGTCGTCGCTGAGGTCTGCGACTCCTTGCCAGTGCTTCATCTGCAGTATATGACTGACACTTCCAATTCTGATCGGTGGAAGGAGGGTCTGGATTATGTGTTCCCTGCACTGATTGTTAGTGCTGCGATGGAGGCATTCGAGGAGGATGTGGGGATGCTGCTTTCCTTCGATACCCCGGAGGTCCAGGTGCCTCTCCAAAAGGCTGTTGGCGATCATTATACAAACTGCCTATTGATAAGAGGACAGCTGACCTCCAATGGAGTATAATACATGGAGCTATAGCCACCAACATGCATCTGGTACACCTGGACCCTACTGTTGGGGAGGGGTGTCCATTCTGTGCTGAGTCTGAATCTCTGGCACATCTTTTTTTACTGTGTCCCAGGTTGGTCGGGATGATTGAACTGATCACTGATTGGTTCTCAACGTTGGGAGAGGTTTTCTCTTCCCAACTGTATATATTTGGGCCAAAGTACAGGTTCAGTCAAAAGGATGTAGTTGTGTTGTTTATTTTGTGTTAAGGGCAGCAAAATTAGCGATATGGAAGACCTGAAAGAACAGTATTCGGGGACAGGGGTCTGTGGATGTGGTGGGAATGCTGGAGGGAATGTTGGCAGCGAGACTAAGGGTTTAGTTTTCCTATTATAAACTTGTCAACAATATTGATCTGTTTCTGAGTATATGGGGTATTCCGAGGCTGTTGTGTTTAGTTACTGTGGAGGAGGAATTAGAATTGTGTTTTTAATTGATGTTTAACTGTGGTTTTGTATGAGTATTTATTGTGTGGTGGGCCCCCAGACCCAATTTTTATTTATTTATTTTACCTTTATTTAACCAGGTAGGCAAGTTGAGAACAAGTTCTCATTTACAATTGCGACCTGGCGAATAAAGATGATTTAAAACTCAAACTCTCTCTCTCTCTCTCTCTCTCTCTCTCTCTCTCTGTCTCTCATGCTCTCTCTATCTCTATCTCGCTCTCTCTGTCTCTCTCTCACTGTCTCTCACTCTCTAATCCATTTAACCACAATCAATAAAATAATTTATAGTACAGTATAATGTAACATCTGTCTGAATGGGTACATCAGATGTTGTTGAAGAACAGATACTATATCTCTTGTGCTACACATTACCTTTAATAACATCACCCTGACAGGCTTTCTCCAATTACCCTCAATTACCTGCTCCCCAAGTTATCCTCCAATAACAAGTCCCCAATTAACCCCCTCCTGCCCCGTCCTCCCTACAAGCACCCCCTGGTGGCCGTGTGCTTGTTTTTTAGCCGGGGGCTCATTTCTCCCTATATCAGCAGCTCCCCTTCTCTCCTCTTCCTCTCCCTCTTTCACTCTCACACTCTGCAGGAGATGCGAGACTGACAGAAACTCATCCTCCCTCTCTCTCTGTCGGTCTCACCAGGATAAGGCTTGCTGTTGCCAAGTAGGGCAGAGGTAGAACAAGGTGTTGTGTGTCAATCGCTGTTTTTTCACATCTGGTTACAGGTGTCTATGGTGTATATCTTCACTGATGGCACTTTTTGTTAATATCATTCTGTCTACAGAGTGTTCTGTCTGCAAGTTCTTGGTTTGGTCTCTCTCCAACAGGTGACGGAACTCTCCCAGTCTTCGGCCTTGTCTCTCTCCAGGTGATGAGCCTGTGTGGTTGGCTGTGGCTGCTCTACTGTCTCCATGTCCCTGATTCTGTCTGGGGTCTGGATGGCGGTGGAGAGGGGGCTTGTAGGCTGATAGCTAAGCCCGTCTCGGGCAGTGTTTATCGGGCAGGAGATGTGGTCATTGGGGGCCTGTTCCCCATCCATGTGGAAGCCCCTCTACCAGAGCAGGAGTTCAGGAGCATTAAGGGAAATTCTACCTGTACAATGTATGCAGCTTGTGTGATAACAGCTTTTTGTCATTGTGTTTTCTCCTGAAGGTAATGTGTATTCAGGTACCTCATATATCTCCGTTTCTTCCTTTCTTCTGTCTGTCAGTTTTAAACAGCGTGCTTACCGCTGGCTCCAGACTATGATCTTTGCTGTGGAGGAGATTAACCGTGACCCAGCCCTCCTGCCTAACCTCACCCTGGGGTTCCTGGCTGCTGACACATGCCGGTCAGATGGCACCACCCTGGGGGCAGCCCTAGCCATGGTGAGCGGCAAGGAGGCCTCCGTGGTGGGCACAGAGTGTGGCACTACCCCTGAGGTTCCCGTCATCATCGGGGATGCCCACTCCTCAGCTTCCATGGTCGTGGCACAGACCCTCGGGCCGTTTGATTTACCCATGGTGAGGCAGGGGTTGGATTACAGGTTGGGATGAGATGAGGACTCTTCTCACATTACATTTCCATCTCTATCTAGATTTCTCTGTGAGCAACTTTTACTTTCCTTCTCCCTCTGCTCTCCTTCTCTTACAAATTATAATTATCCTTGACTCTCGCTCTCTCTCTCTCTCTGTCTCTCACTGTCGAACTTACTCTCTGTCTCTCCCTCTCACTTTGTTCTCTCCCAGGTGAGTTACTTTGCCACCTGTGCGTGTTTGAGTGACACCTGGAGGTACCCCTCATTCTTCCGTACGGTACCCAGCGATGCCTTCCAGGCTCGGGGCATGGCCAAGCTGCTGCGTCAGATGGGCTGGGTGTGGGTGGGACTGGTGTCAGAGGATGATGACTATGGCAAGTTTGGGGTTCAGCTGCTTCTCCAAGAGCTCCAGGGATCTGGGGTGTGTGTCGCCTACTCTGAGGTCCTCCCCAAGGTACGACCTCACTCTGATGATCTGACAATGAACACTCTCTCTTTTGCTCTATCTTTCTCTCTCTCTTTCACTCTGACTCCCCCTCTCTTCTAATCTAACATATACGCTCTCTCTGATATTCTCTGACTCTCTTCCCTTTCTCTCACTGATGGTCATCCCCAAGTTACCGTCTAAGAGAAAGATCAGGCACATTGCGGACACCATCAGAGGATCTACTGCCAGAGTGGTGGTGGCGTTTGTAGGATTCACGGGTCATGCAGAGGTGAGCAGTTACCAATCAGAGTATTGTTAATGATTTGTAACACAGCTGTAGCAGTGTCCTTGTGTCTTACCGTGTCTTGATGCCCTTTACAGACACAATCATTTCCTAATTGATAATCTTGCATTTCATCTTGACTATCTTGATCTTTTTAACGATTTCATTCTCCAGGGCCTGATGGAAGAGGTTGTCCGTCAGAACATTACAGATAAGCAGTGGATTGCCTCAGAGGCCTGGGTCACCTACTCTACTATCGCCGCCCCGACAAACCTGCCCTCTTTTGCCGGGACAATCGGTTTTGCCCTGAAGAAAGCTGACATTCCCGGCCTGGGGCCTTTCCTAACACGCCTCCATCCAGACGGGGACTACCAAAAGTCTGACCCATTCCTGAGAGATTTGTGGGAGGAGATGTTTGTGTGTTCTCTGGGGGTAGACCTCAGCGTGACGCTGTCGTCCAGGCGACTGTGTACTGGGTCAGAGGTCATACGTGAGGGAGACTTTACACCTAAATCTCTGTTTTTTGTCCTGATTCCCAATGTTATCTCAGTAAAATAAAGTGTCAATCCTAGGTGAGGGGGAGAGCCAGTATGCTGATGTGTCTCAACTGAGAGGCAGCTATAATGTGTACAAGGCTGTGTACGCCATCGCCTACGCCATACAGGATATGATGGCCTGTCGACCAGGGGATGGAGTCTTTAATGGTGGACAGTGCCCTGATATCAGGAAGCTTCAGCCCAGCCAGGTGAGAATAACATGTGGATCTGTTTTCAAGTAAAGAACACTAATGTTTCCAGTCAGGATACAGTGAAAACACTTTGTAAGGTTTAAGTACTGAAGAACAAAAGCCACAACTGGTTCTAACTCTTAATCCTGTTCAAATGCCCTTTTCTATTTGAGATTGTTCATTATCTGAGGGGAGTGAACTTCAGTACTCCTGTGGGGGAATCTTTCCACTTCGACATGAATGGTGATCCGCCTGCCTCTTATGACATCATCAACTGGCATGTGACCCCCGAGGGGACGGCAGAGTTTGTCCAGGTCGGACATTTTCTGTCCTCTGAGGGATCAGACGACCAGTTTCACATCGACATGGATAAAGTGGTGTGGGGTGGGGGCAGCGGAGATGAGGTGAGAACTGTTCAGTTTAGTTTCATTGTGTGTGTGTGCGTGTGCGTGTGTGTGTGCTTGAGTGATAGAGAGAGATTTATTGAGTTTTTCACCCTGAAGCAGACATTCAGAAAAAAGAAAGACATTAAGAAGACCAAATAAATAACAGGGGAATGGTATCTCAGCCAGAAAGTCAACATGACACTGAACATATTCTCATATAAAATGACAGCCTACCCCATCCAAACCCTGAAGACGCTCTGAATCATGGCCAAATGTGAACTTGTTTGGATTTGAACCAGGGACTGTAGTGGTGCCTCTTGCACTGATATGCAGTGCCTTAGAATGCTGAGCCACTCAGGGGGAACATGATACTGAACTTGAGATGTTTGTATGGTCATATTCCTGACATAGTCTCCTGAGGGGCCCAGCAAGCCTGCCTGTCTGTGTAATAATAATGACAATAGCGCAGATGATGATAATAACTTCATCCTCTCCCCCCTCTAATAGGTCCCTGTGTCTGTATGCAGTGCTGACTGTCCCCCTGGTACCAGGCATGCGGTACAGAAGGGGAGGCCTGTGTGCTGCTTTGACTGTCTGTCCTGTGCTGAGGGAGAGATCAGCAACACAACAGGTAGTCTATCAACGGTTCTGATTCCAATTCATATTTTTCCTCAAGCCTGGTTGGTCCTTATTTGGACTCCTCATTCTTCTTCCTTCTCTATCAGGGTCAGTTGAGTGTATTCGGTGTCCAGAGCGGTTCTGGTCCAACCCTGATCGTACGGCCTGCATCCCACAGCTGGTGGACTTCCTCTCCTACAGCGACACCATGGGCGTCATCCTGTCTGTCATCTCAGTTTCCGGGGCAACACTCACAGCCGGTGCCCTGGCCACCTTCCTTTACCACCGTCACACGGCCCTGGTGAGTTGAATCATATGATCATTTATAGAGGTACTGGACAGAGATGAGATTGTGTCATTTGATTTCTGACATCACTCAGTCTAATTTATCTTTCTCTGTCTCGTTCCAGGTGAAAGCCAACAACTCTGAGGTCAGCTTCCTGCTCCTTCTGTCGCTCAAGCTCTGCTTCCTGTGTGCTCTCGTTTTCATTGGCCAGCCGAACCCGTGGACGTGCATGCTGAGACACACCCTGTTTGGTATAAGTTTTGTGTTCTGCATCTCCTGTCTGCTCAGCAGGACTGTGGTGGTGCTGGTGGCCTTCAGGGCCACTCTGCCTGGAGAGAACCTGATGAGATACTTCAGCCCCACCCAGCAGAGGATGGGTATCTCACTCTGCACACTCATCCAGGTGCACATCTAGTTTTTACTGTATTCTATGGGAATGTAGTTGTTTCCTTCATTGACCATATTATTTGTTTACTAGATACCTAGTTTTCCATCCACCTCCATTCCCTTACACAGGTGCTGATCTGTGTGCTGTGGCTGGCCTTAGCTCCACCCCGACCTGCTGAGAGGAGGGGCAGAGAGGGTCGGGGCCCGAGGGTCGTCCTGGAGTGTGAAGTGGGCTCTGTGGTCGGCTTCTCTCTGGTGCTGGGCTACATCGGCCTTCTGGCCTCCCTCTGTCTCCTTTTAGCCTTCCTGGCCAGGAAACTCCCAGACAACTTCAACGAGGCCAAGTTCATCACCTTCAGCATGCTGATCTTCTGTGCCGTGTGGATCTCCTTCATCCCTGCCTACGTCAGCTCTCCTGGGAAGTACACAGTAGCTGTAGAGATCTTTGCCATCCTGGCCTCCAGCTTTGGGCTGCTGTTCTGTCTGTTTGCTCCAAAGTGTTACATCATCCTTCTGAGACCAGAGAGAAACACCAAGAAATATATGATGTCCAAATAGAAACCACCAAGAAACACATGATGTCCAATTAGAAACCACCAAGAAACACATGATGTCCAATTAGAAACACCAAGAAACACATGATGTCCAATTAGAAACCATTAAGAAACACATGATGTCCAATTAGAAACACCAAGAAACACATTATGTCCAATTAGAAACACCAAGAAACACACGATGGACAAATATTAACTTACACTTACTCAAATCGTGATTTAGGGCTTGTTGACATTCATTTCAACAGGGATGTCCATTCTATTTTGAAACATTAATTTCCTGCTATACCTTCACTATATTACTTTGTTAATAAGTATGTGCTCCTATAATGTGTCAGAATGAAATACGTCTATATGAACAATACCAATAAAGATGACGTAGTGTCTACTCATGCTGGAAGAGTTAGTATTGAGTTTGTCACAAAGAACCTACAGACCCCCTACACATGATTCCTTCATCACCCAGTCAGTGTGTGAGTGTGTGTGTGCATATGAGTGTGTCTGTCCCTCATCGTATAACAAAATGAAAACAGGCAAATTCCACTGTCTGCTTACCCACTGTGGCAACCTCTCCACTCACTCTTTATACCCAAGAAGACTCAAGGCTGTAATCACTGCCAAAAGTGCTTCAACAAAGTACTGAGTTAAGGGTCTGAAAATGATGTATATGTGAGAGTTCAGTTTTTTTTAATATAAATTTGCATTCATTTCTAACAACCTCTTTTTGCTTTGTCATTGTGGGGTTTTGTGTGTAGATTTACGACGTGAAAATAACTATTTAGTCATTTTTAGAATAAAGCTGGAAAGGAACAAAATGTTGAAAAAGTCAAGGGGCCTGAATACTTTCCGAATGCACTGTATGTTCTCATATTTCCAGAGTTGCTGGAGGGCTTTGGAAACCCATGTATGTATTTGTGACACCACATATTCTACATTTTGTGGAGGAACATGAACTGCTTTGGAGGCACATAGTTGCAGTGAATGACAAACACATTTAATGTAGACCTTATTCGGATTGTGTTCTTGAAGTTTTGTCAGGACGGAGCTGTTTTTGCTGCACATTGTGTTGCAGCCATCTGTGGCCAGACCGATGCAGTTTATTGTCATCAAGAAACCTGAACAAGGCATTGGCAAAGGTCAGTGAATCAGCAGCTGGAATGATTATTACATCCCAAGTTATCTACAGTTGCAATGCTGGATTGGCATTTGGATGCGTGTCCATCACATCTGCCAGTGTCACACTTCCGCATCTGCGGTGAAAGGTGGCAGAGCTAGAGTGGTGTTTGTCAGAACATGAGACCATGAGACATTCCAAAAATCTTTATTAGTCCAGTCAGGCTAGTTGAGAACAAGTTCTCTATGAGGTGAAAGGTGGCAGAGCTAGAGTGGTGTGTGCCAGGCTTGAGACATCCCAAATATCTGTCTTCTCAGGTAAACATCTGTAGCATCCGATTGGTTTGACCTACAAACTATAACTTCTTGGAAAGAGGAGACTCTCACGAACACGTTGGTGTTCTCCGTGTTGCTCCACGACCCCCACAAGTATCAGGAGACTCTCACGAACACGTTGGTGTTCTCCGTGTTGCTCCACGACACCCACAAGTATCAGGAGACTCTCACGAACACGTTTGTGTTCTCCGTGTTGCTCCACGACCCCGACAAGTATCAGGAGACTCTCACGAACACGTTGGTGTTCTCCGTTTTGCTCTACGACCCCCACAAGTATCAGGAGACTCATCTGAAGCCGATACCATCGACGTGCCAACTTCTGCTTCTTATGATACATTTTTTTGACTGTCCCTTTTGTTATTTATGAATGTGTTATTCAATGTGTTTCTATGGGCTATAGTAGTAAAGGCCAAAATCAATATTTTATTAAATACATTTGTTATATATTTGTTTTATAAATAAAGGGGTCCTACATTTTTTTTTATCAAATAGGTAAATGACCAATAGTATGATTATCTTTTAAAAAATGTATGTCAGTTTAGAAGCGAGAATTAACGGAGTTATTCCCATATGTAGTTCCTGTGTCAAACGATGTCCTGGCATTAGAAAACAAAGCAGCATTTCTCTTGTGTTTCTCCATTTGTGAATGAGAAATAAGATCTAGTGGTGGTGGACTTGGATTTCTGATTTGCCTACAGGAAGCTTTTCTGTCAGCTCCTGGGATGCTCTGAATTAATTCCATTATACCGTGTTCTCTTTCCCAGTCTTTGCTCTTTTTTCAGCCATATTTTTCCCATTTACCTGGCATTCTGATGGTAGAACTGTGTCTAGCATTTACCTGGCATTCTGACGGTAGAACTGTGTCTAGCCAGTAAGCGAGCGTATCCAATCGGTTCCTCTGGCCTCAACTCTGGCACCACTGCTCATAGCTCTCTCTCTCTCTCTCTCCTTTGACTTCAACTTTCTGGCAAATGTTAGCTAGCTGGCTACATAACCAGAGAGTATCTCTGAAACTGTTGGATTATAATTTCTCAGTTTCTCTCCCTTGCTGTGTTGGCTGTAGTGATTGGTAGGACTGGGGGCATTGAGGAAACAGAGAAAAGAGGCAACAAACATTTTTGAGGGAGGAGTATGTAGCTAGCTAGTGTCGTTGGTTGAATCTCATGTCACTTGTCACGAAGTGCTGGCCTCCTCACACTGACGTGACTCATCTGCCTGCATCAGCTGCAGCTCTCTCTGTCTCAGCAATACACACACACGTCGCTCTGTACCATCCCAATGACTGTATATGAAACTCCCCTCGCACCACTCAACATGGAAGTTGCCCACAAACCCACAAGCCGTGACCAATACATTGTCAACCGTGATATACATGCGTAATTTTCAAAAGTAGCACAATTTAACGGTAAAACCGAGAACATCGCAACCCTGGCATTTAACCCTGGAGTGCAACCCTGGCATGTTGTATTAAAAAATATATATTTCACCTTTATTTAACCAGGTAGGCTAGTTGAGAACAAGTTCTCATTTACAACTGCGACCTGGTCAAGATAAAGCAAACAGTGCGACAGAAAAAACAACACAGAGTTACACACAGAATACACAAACATACAGACAATAATACAATAGAAAAAGTCTAACAATGTGTTCAAATGAGGTAGGATAAGGGAGGTAAGGCAATAAATAGGTAGTAGTGGCAAAAAAAATTACAATATGGCAATTAAACATTGGGGTGATAGATGTGCAGAAAAGAAAAAATAACAGTATGGGGATAAGGTAGTTGGATGGGCTGTTTACAGATGAGCTATGTACAGGTGCAGTGATCTGTCAGCTGTTCTGACAGCTGGTGCTTATAGCTAGTGAGGGAGATGTGAGTCTCCAGCTTCAGTGACTTTTGCAGTTCGTTCTAGTCATTGGCAGCAAAGAACTGGAAGGAAAGGTGGCCGAAGGAGGAATTGGCTTTGGGGGTGACCAGTGAAATATACCTGCTGGAGCGCGTGCTACGAGTGGGTGCTGCTATGGTGACCAGTAAGCTGAGATAAAGCGGGGCTTTACCTAGCAGAGACTTGTAGATAACCTGTAGCCAGTGGGTTTGGCGACGAGTATGAAGCGATGGCCAACCAACAAGAGCGTACAGGTCGCAATGGTGGGTAGTGTATGGGGCTTTCGTGACAAAACGGATGGCACTGTGATAGACTACATCCAGTTTTTTGAGTAGAGTGTTGGAGGATGACATCACCGAAGTCGAGGATCGGTAGGATGGTCAGTTTTACGAGGGTATGTTTGGCAGCATGAGTGAAGGATGCTTTGTTGCGATATAGGAAGCCGATTCTAGATTTAATTTTGGATTGGAGATGCTTAATGTGAGTCTGGAAGGAGAGTTTACAGTCTAACCAGACACCCAGGTATTTGTAGTTGTCCACGTATTCTAAGTCAGAGCCGTCCAGAGTAGTGATGCTGGACAGGCGAGCAGGTGCGGGCAGTGATCGATTGAATAGCATGCATTTTGTTTTAATTTGACACACTGAACTCTGTCTAAGAAGTAGTTGGTGAACCAGGTGAGGCAGACATTTGAGAAACCAAGGCTGTTGAGTCTGCCGATAAGAATGTGGTGATTGACAGAGTCGAAAGCCTTGGCCAGGTCGATGAATACAGCTGCACAGTATGGTCTCATATCGATGGCGGTTATGATATCATTTAGGATATTGAGCGTGGCTCAGGTGCACCCATGACCAGCTCTGAAACCAGATTGCATAGCGGAGAAGGTACAGTTGGATTCGAAATGGTCAGTGATCTGTTTGTTAACATGGCTTCGAAGACGTTAGAAAGGCAGGGTAGGAGAGATATAGGTCTGAGCAGTTTGGGTCTAGATTGTCTCCCCCATTGAAGAGGGGGATGACCTCGGCAGCTTTCCAATCATTGGGGATCTCAGACGATACGAAAGAGAGGTTGAACAAGCTAGTAATAGGGGTTGCAACAATTTCGGCGGATAATATTAGAAAGAGAGGGTCCAGATTGTCTAGCCCGGCTGATTTGTGCTGGGTCCAGATTTTGCAGTTCTTTCAGAACATCAGCTATCTGCATTTGGGTGAAGGAGAAATGGGGAGACTTGGGCAAGTTGCTGTGGAGTTTGTGCTACAGGATGCAAATTTCTGTTTGAAAAAGCTAGCCTTTACTTTCCTAACTGCCTGGTTCCTAAATACCCTGAAAAGTTGCATATCGCGGGGGCTATTCGCACAAGATGTTTTTTTTTGTGCTGGTCAAGGGCAGTCAGGTCTGGAGTGAACCAAGGGCTATATCTGTTCCTAATTCTACATTTTTTTATTCGGACATGCTTATTTAAGATGTTGAGGAAAGCACTTTTAAAGAATAACAAGGCATCCTCTACTGACGGAATGAGGGCAACATCCTTCCAGGATACCCGGGCCAGGTCGATTAGAAAGGCCTGCTCGCTGAATTATTTTAGGGAGCGTTTGACAGTGATTAAATCAAATCAAAAATCAAATCAAATGTATTTATATAGCCCTTCGTACATCAGCTGATATCTCAAAGTGCTGTACAGAAACCCAGCCTAAATCCCGAAACAGCAAGCAATGCAGGTGTAGAAGCACGGTGGCTAGGAAAAACTCCCTAGAAAGGCCAAAACCTAGGAAGAAACCTAGAGAGGAATCAGGGTATGTGGGGTGGCCAGTCCTCTTCTGGCTGTGCCGGGTGGAGATTATAGCAGAACATGGCCAAGATGTTCAAATGTTCATAAATGACCAGCATGGTCGAATAATAATAAGGCAGAACAGTTGAACAGAACAGTTGAAACTGGAGCAGCAGAGCTGTGTTTCTGTGACGGCACCATTATCTCTCTGTAGCCTGTGGGACAGTGAGTGACAATGTCTGCCTTACACCATGTCTCCTACAGAATGATTACCTCTCTGTAGCCTGTGGGACAGTGACCTCTCTGTAGCCTGTGGGACAGTGACCTCTCTGTAGCCTGTGGGACAGTGAGTGACAACATCAGCCTTACACCGTGTCTCCTGCAGAATGATGACGTCAACATCTTTAAGATTTTTGTTGAACTCCAGTGCTAAACTCTTCAGTCCAAAGGTTGTTGAGTTTAGGATCTGAATGTTCCACATGCTAAGTGATAGGTTGATGAGTTTAGACCCTGAATGTTCCACATGCTGACTGATGGGTTGATGAGTTTAGACCCTGAATGTTACACATGCTGACTGATAGGTTGATGAGTTTAGACCCTGAATGTTCCACATGCTAACTGATAGGTTGATGAGTTTAGACCCTGAATGTTCCACATGCTGACTGATAGGTTGATGAGTTTAGGCCCTGAATGTTCCACATGCTGACTGATGTTGGTGTTCAAATACAGGAGAGTGAGACCAAATCATGGACGCTGGACAGAGTGGATTTCAGTTGTCCTGCAGTTTTAGAGTGCACGGACCGAGTCATATGACTCAGTAAGGAGTCAGCTGAAAAATGGCTTAGACAAAGGTTACAGCAAATTTTATACATGGAATAATGTAGGTGGAGTCTTGTCGTCTCGTCTTCTGAATGGTCCCGAAGGGTTGGAGGCGGACCTGCTCTAGCCAGAGCAGGTCCCCATTGGTGCACAGCAGAGTCCTCTGCTCTTGGCACCCGACCAATAGCGAGGGGAGTGAGGTGTGTGTGTTCGTGCGATGAAATGTCTGTGTGTCAAGGAATCGTGAGATAAGGGGAAATGAGAGGGGCAGTTTATGGCTGGGGCTAGGTTGGTTCCTGTTTTGGCAGGGGTACGTGCAATGACTTGAGTCAGGCGGATTAGTTTGGCGCTCTATAACTGTTTGTGCGGTTAGCATCCTGGTGACAATGGGGAACCATGTTTTGTGCAACAGCAGTCTTGTGTCTCAGTCATGGGGTGTGTTGTGCAAGCTTTAGGCTCTGTTATATAAATAATTCTAATATCGAGCACTACTAGCAGACCAACACTCTGGTTAAACCGGATGCCCTCAGATAACTCTGAGCCCAGTGTCCTCAGTCAAGTTTAGAGCCTACGTGCAATAACATGATTATCCTGACTACAAGAACAAGTTCCATTGGATGTTTCTGAAAAGGAAGGATTCACCTCATCCGTCCTATTCCAGAAACAAGAGGGGAAGAGAAGGGTCTTGATGTACTACTCTTCCAAACTTGACCACATTGAGGTAGGACAGACAACATGCTCCAGATACGTTACTGCAGTAGCAAAAGCTATTGAAAAAACAGCTCACCTCATGATGTCACCCTTCAATCAGGCATCATCCCTCAACCAGTACCTGCTCAATTAGCTGAAATCATCGGATTGACGCAGGCCCTCATCAGAGGAAAAGGAAAGACTGTGAATATCTATACAGACAGCCTATGCCCATGGAGCAGTCCACACTGATGGACCCAGAACCTTTACGAGAAGCACATGGCCCCACACACGAAGGCAAACTAAAGACCCTCCAAAAGGCCTCGCACATCTGGTGGCACCCTCACATGAAAAATATGACTGACAAATGCAATATTTGTGACAGCCACAACCCAAAGAAACCATATCAAACACCGATGGGCTAATACCCAGTACCTAATGCATGTTTTCAGGACATTAGTATAGATTACACCGACATGGGCCCCGACAATGTAAAGATAAACGCTATCTCCTAGTTATAATAGATAGGTTCTCCAAATGGGTAGAGGCAATACCAACAGCAGGGGAGGATGCTAGGTCAGTCATTAAAGTGGCTAAAAACCAAACTAATACCCAGGTATGGCATCCAAAGAAAAATCTAATTTGACAAATGGCTCACATTTCAATAACTAACACCTAAGACAGGTGGAAGAAAGATTTGGCATAACCCACAGATTTGGATCCGTGTACAGGCCCCAATCTCAAGGTCTGGTGGAACGTTAAACCAAAAGCTGAAAGAAGATAGCAAAAGTGCCTGGAAGAGTCATGCCTGGTCCACCAAGGGAGGGAGGTCATATGCCCGCCCTTGATGTACAACAAATTGTAATGTCTGATTATGTGAAAAAACTGACGGTTCTCCCTGCAGCACTCTCTACCCAGGTTCACAAGGTCCAGGAAGGGGAGCTGCCGGGGGACACGCCACCACTGAAGGTAAAGGTTGGTGACTGGGTGAGGGTTAAAGTCCACAAGATAAAGTGGCTGGAACCCAGGTGGACTGGACCGTACGAAGTGAAGGAGGTTACTTCACACTCAGTCCAGGTCAAAGGTAAATCAGGCGCACCTTGGCACCACCTTACACATTGCACCCTAGCCCCAACTCCTTCCAGAACACTGACCGAAGTCAGAGCTGATTTGAGCGGCCTAAATTCGATTCCAAATGAAGACACTGCTTCCTCAGGTGATGCGGCATCAAACTCCGCCTCCCCTGAAAAAGGAACCTCGCCCAGTTAGAGGGACATTTCTCCCTCCCTGGGTGAGGCTGGGGATATCTGGCCCTTTGTTTGTGATATTCCTACTGATCTTTGGGGTGTCCTTAGGCACTCTCACGTGGTTAATAGAACAACAAACACATACTAAAGCATCAACCCTTCTCACCCCAACCCATATCCCTGATAACATTCCTAGCACCACTCCCTTCAATCTCACACGCACCAAACGTAGCACTACACCTACAGACCCACCATGCACACCAGACAAGGTTAGAAGCACCACCTTATGTATACCCACGAATGGAACCACCACCTTTCTGCTATAGTTTTCACGTCTTAAAAGATGTGAAGAGGGGGACTCAAAAATGTGATTCCTACCAAATTGTTTGGTTGCTTCATATTTTATTTCTATTATTCACGTCTAATAAGATGTGAAGAGGGGGATTTGTTATGTAAATAATTCTAATATCGAGCACTACTAGCAGGCCAACACTTGGTTAAACCGGATGCCCTCAGATAACTCTGAGCCCAGTGTCCTCAGTCAAGTTTAGAGCCTACGTGCAATAACATGATTATCCGAAGGACACACAGCTGCCATCACTCCCCTGTAAAACTACAAAGAGCAGCCTGCAACACTAACGAGCTTAGAAGTGCCAAGCTATCTCACTGACATTGAACCCTACATGCACTCCTGCATAAACAGGAAACACCTGAGACTAAAGCAGACATTACCAGTCCCTAAAATCCACGCTTCCTTGACACACATACATTTCATGAGCATCTGTACACTCACACTCTACCCCCCCCTACTGGTCGAGTGCCAAGAGCAAAGGACTTTGCTGTGCACCAATGGGGCCCGCTCTGGCTAGAGCAAAGCCCGCCTCCAACCCTTTGGGTCCAGTCAGAAGACCAACACGACAAGACTCCACCTACATATTCCATGTATAAAATCTGCTGTGACCAATGTCTAGGTCTCTTTTTCACCTGACTCCTTACCGAGTTAAATGAACTAGATCCGTGCACGTAAAACTGCGGGACAAGATATCTTTTAACTCATTAAAACTGCCTTTTGTTACAACTGAAATCCACTCTGTCCAGCGCCCGTGATTTGGTCTCGACTCTCCAGTATTTAAACACTAACACCTCTAAAGCAGCCTGAGGGCACTAAGGCCACCTAAATATATGTGCTTGATATATGACCTATGTATAGGAATATATGTATATATGACACTGATAGGTTGATGAGTTTAGACCCTGAATGTTCCACATGCTGACTGATAGGTTGATGAGTTTAGACCCGGAATGTTCCACATGCTGACTGATAGGTTGATGAGTTTAGACCCTGAATGTTCCACATGCTGACTGATAGGTTGATGAGTTTAGGCCCTGAATGTTCCACATGCTGACTGATAGGTTGATGAGTTTAGACCCTGAATGTTCCACATGCTGACTGATAGGTTGATGAGTTTAGGCCCTGAATGTTCCACATGCTAACTAATAGTGATTTCATGTTGCAAAAAGAAAGAATAGCACAGTCAGAAATACAACTACAAATGTTTTAAATGTTAAGAAGTTGAGATGAATAGGATAAAAGCAAAAAAAAACATGTTATGTATTATATTATATTTTACACTACCGTTCAAAAGTTTGGGGTAACTTAGACATTTCCTTGTTTTTGAAAGAAAAGCACATTTTTTGTCCATTGAAATAACATAAAATTGATCAGAAATACAGTGTAGACATTGTTCATGTTGTAAAGGACTATTGTAGCTGGAAACGGCAGATTTTTTATGGAATATCTACACAGGCGCACAAAGGCCCATTTATCAGCAACCATCACTACTGTGTTCCAATGGCACGTGGTGTTAGCTATTCCAAGTTTATCATTTTAAAATGCTAATTGATCATTAGAAAACTCTGTTTGCAATTATGTTAGCACAGCTGAAATCTGTTGTTTTGATTTAAGAAGCAATAAAACTTGCCTTCTTTAGACTAGTTGAGTATCTGGAGTATCAGCATTTGTTGGTTCGATTACAGGCTCAAAATGTCCAGAAACAAAGACCTTTCTTCTGAAACTCATCTGTCTATTCTTGTCCTGAGAAATGAAGGCTATGGGAGAAATTGCCAAAACACTGAAGATCTGGTACAATACTGTGTACTACTCCCTTCACTACTCCCTTCACAGAACAGCGCAAACTGGCTCTAACCTCAATAGAAAGAGGGATGGGAGGCCCCGGTGCACAACTGAGCAAGAGGACAAGTACATTAGAGTGTCTAGTTTGAGAAACAGACACCTCACAAGTCCTCAACTGGTACCCGCAAAACACCAGTTCCTCTGTCCAGTGTCAGTGTTCTTTTACCCATCTTAATCTTTTCTTTTTATTAGCCAGTCTGAGATATGGCTTTTTCTTTGCAACTCTGCCTAGAAGCAGAGTACAATAGGTGTGTGTGTGTGTGTGTGTTTGTGTGTGCTTGTGTCCATGTTTTGGAACTACTGAACGTAACGCGCCAATGTATACTGAGATTTTTTTATATAAATATGATCTTTATCAAACAAAACATACATCTATTGTGTAACATGAAGTCCTATGAGTGTCATATATGAAGAGGGTAGAGGTGGGTGAGTGGGGGTGTTAGGGGTGGTGAGGGGCTGCAGTTTCTCTCTAGGAGTCTCTACAGTCTGCTCTATCTGTTGTAGCACCCTCTTGATGACAGACAACTCCTTTAACATCTCCTTCTTTACCTGCACCAGCTCTCTCCTCATGGTGGCTTTTACCTCCTCAAGCGCTGTGGTAAGGCTCTCTCTCAGCTCCTAGACAGAGTTATTCAGCTGGGACCTGCACTGGTTGATCCTGTCCTGTAGAAGCTCTGTGTCTGGGCTGTAGGTGGTGTAGCTGAGGGGCTGCTCCAGGATAGACCTGTTGTGTGGTTGTAGGTCTGGGCCTGGGCTCGTGCTGTTGGGGTGCCTGAGGAGAGAGGTCAGGGGGCTGTCCTTGTCTTTTTTGGATTCCGCTATCTTCCTTAGGGTGGGGAAGTCCTGCACAAAAGAGCTTAGTGCAGCGTCACTGCCCTGGACCATGATAGTGCCGTTCTGGTGCAGGAACCTGTTTTCCTGGTCCTTCTCGCTGTCCTCAAAACTGTGTATTTGCCTTCCCTTGCAGATGCCATTCTTTGTGGTACAGCTGAAATGCCTGGTTCCAGCTGTAGTGTGGTCTGTGTGGTCTGTGTAAAATAACAGGTTTGTAACAGTCCTGTTGTGTGAACAGTCTGCAAAGAAAGTATCCCGGTTCTCCCTCAGAATTCTGTGTTTAAAATGGATTCTTCCCTTCTCTGATTTGATTTCTGCTTGAAATTCAAAAAAAGGGGGGAAAGTCTCTCAGTCTGCTGCTGCTGGTGTTGCCATGGTTACCACCAGTCAACAGTTGGAGTAAACAGTTGGCACATTTGATTTTGGCTAGCTAGCAAGGTTAAGATTGGTCTTTTAATTCACTTTCTGTCAATCTTGTCCTCCTGTGTTGATCTTCAGTTGTACAATTTGGTTACCTATACATGTATTGCTAATTTAAATGTGTTAATCTCACTCTTAACAACCAGAAAGTTATAAAAAGTCAGGAGCTGTTATTCTGCATGACTTCTCTCTCTCTCTCTCTCTCTCTCTCTCTCTCTCTCTCTCTCCCTCTCTCTCCATCTCTCTCTCTCTCTCTCTCCATCTCTCTCTCTCTCTCTCTCTCTCCATCTCACTCTCTCTCTCTCTACTCTCTCTCTCTCTGTATCTCTCTCTCTCTCTCTGTATCTCACTCTCTCTCTCTGTCTCTCTCTCGCTCTCTCTCAATCACTCGCTATCCTTCTCCCTAATCCATTTAGCCACAATTAATAAAATAATTTAAAGTACAGTATGATGTAATATCTGTCTGAATGGATCCATCAGATGTTGTTGAAGAACAGATACTGTATCTCCTGTACTACACATTACCTTCAATAACATCACCCTCACAGGCTTTCTCCAATTACCCCCAATTACCTGCTCCCCAAGTTATCCTCCAATAACAAGTCTCAATTAACCCCCTCCTGCCCCGTCCTCCCTACAAGCACCCCCTGGTAGCTGTGTGCTTGTTTTTTAGCCGGGGGCTCATTTCTCCCTATATCAGCAGCTCCCCGTCTCTCCTCTTCCTCTACCTCTTTCACTCTCTCACTCTCTGCAGGAGATGCCAGACTGACAGACACTCATCCTCTCTCTCTCTCTCTCTGTCTGCCTGTCTCATCAGGATAAGATTTACTGTTGCTAGGTAGGGAGGAGGTAGAACAAGGTTTTGTGTGTCTATCGCTGTTTTTTCATGTCTGGTTAAAGGTGTCTGTGTTGTATGGTGTATATCTTCGTTGAAAGCACTTTTTGATCATGTCTTTATGTCTACAGAGTGTTCTGTCTACAAGTTCTTGGTTTGGTCTCTCTCCAACAGGTGACAGAACTCTCCCAGTCTTCGGCCTTGTCTCTCTCCAGGTGATGAGCCTCTGGGGCTGGCTGTGGCTGCTCTACTGTCTCCATGTCCCTGGGTCTGTCTGGGGTCTGGATGGAGGTGGAGAGGGGGCTTGTCGGCTGATAGCTAAGCCCGTCTCGGGCAGTGTTTATCGGGCAGGAGATGTGGTCATTGGGGGCCTGTTCCCCATCCATGTGGAAGCCCCTCTACCAGAGCAGGAGTTCAGGAGCATTAAGGGAAATTCTACCTGTACAATGTACGCAGCTTGTGTGATAACAGCTTTTTGTCATTGTGTTTCCACCTGAAGGTAATGTGTATTCAGTTTAACTCTTATCTCTCTGTTTCTTCCTTTCTTCCGTTTGTCAGTTTCAAACAGCGTGCTTACCGCTGGCTCCAGACTATGATCTTTGCTGTGGAGGAGATTAACCGTGACCCAGCCCTCCTGACTAACCTCACCCTGGGGTTCCTGGCTTCTGACACGTGCCGGTCAGAGGGCACCACCCTGGGGGCAGCCCTTGCCATGGTGACCGGCAAGGAGACCTCCGTGGTGGAAACAGATTGTGGCACAACCCCCGAGGTTCCCGTCATCATCGGGGATGCCCGCTCCACAGCTTCCATCGTGGTGGCACAGACC
This sequence comes from Oncorhynchus kisutch, assembly GCF_002021735.2. Classification (NCBI taxonomy): domain Eukaryota; kingdom Metazoa; phylum Chordata; class Actinopteri; order Salmoniformes; family Salmonidae; genus Oncorhynchus; species Oncorhynchus kisutch. The sequence continues at coordinate 85,703,664 of NC_034188.2, read as the reverse complement.
CTCGGGCCGTTTGATTTACCCATGGTGAGGCAGGGGTTGGATAACAGGTTGGGATGAGATGATGACTCTTTTCACGTTACATTTCAATCTCTTTCTAGATTTCACTCTCTCTAAAGTTTAATTCCTTCTCCATCTGCTCTCTGACTTTTACAAATTATAATTATCCTTGACTCTCTCTCTCTCTCTGTTCTCTCCCAGGTGAGTTACTTAGCCACCTGTACGTGTTTGAGTGACAACTGGAAGTACCCCTCATTCTTCCGTACTGTACCCAGCGATGCCTTCCAGGCTCGGGGCATGGCCACGCTTCTGCGTCTGCAGAGATGGGTGTGGGTAGGGCTAGTATCAGAGGATGATGACTATGGCAAGTTTGGGGTTCAGCTGCTTCTCCAAGAGCTCCAGGGATCTGGGGTGTGTGTCGCCTACTCTGAGGTCCTCCCGAAGGTACGACCTCACACTTATGATCTGACAATAAACTCTCTCTTTTGCTCTGACTCCTTCTCTCTTCTAATCTAATAGAAACACTCTCTCTGATTTTCTCTGACTCTCTTACCTTTCTCTCACTTATGGTCATCTCCAAGGTACCGTCTAAGAGAAAGATCAGGCACATTGTGGACACCATCAGAGGATCCACTGCCAGAGTGGTGGTGGCATTTGTAGGATTCACAGGTCATTCAGGGGTGAGCAATTACCAGTCAGAGTATTGTTAATGATTTGTAACACAGATTTGTCTTACCGTGTCTTGATTCCCTTTATAGACACCATCATTTCCTAATTGATAATCTTGCATTTCATCTTGACTATCTTGATCTTTTTAACAATTTCATTCTCCAGGCCCTGATGGAAGAGGTTGTCCGTCAGAACATTACAGATAAGCAGTGGATTGCCTCAGAGGCCTGGGTCACCTACTCTACTATTGCCTCCCCGAAAAACATGCCCTCTCTTGCCGGGACAATTGGTTTTGCCCTGAAGAAAGCTGACATTCCCGGCCTGGGGCCTTTCCTAACACGCCTCCATCCAGACGGGGACTACCAGAATTCCGACCCCTTCCTGAGGGAATTGTGGGAGGAGATGTTTGGGTGTTCTCTGGGGGTTGACCTCAGTGTGACGCTGCCGTCCAGGCGACAGTGTACTGGGTCAGAGGTCATACGTGAGGGAGACTTTACACCTAAATCTCAGTTTTTTGTCCTGATTCCCAATGTTATCTCAGTAAAATGAAGTGTCAATCCTAGGTGAGGGGGAGAGCCAGTATGCTGATGTGTCTCAACTGAGAGCCAGCTACAATGTGTACAAGGCTGTGTACGCCATCGCCTACGCCATACAGGATATGATGGCCTGTCGACCAGGGGATGGAGTCTTTAATGGTGGACAGTGCCCTGATATCAGGAAGCTTCAGCCCAGCCAGGTGAGAATAACATGTGGATCTGTTTTAAAGTTAAGAACACTAATGTTTCCAGTGATACAGTGAAAACACTTTGTAAGGTTTAAGTACTGATGAACAAAAGCCACAACTGGTTCTAACTCTTAATCCTGTTACAATGCCCTTTTCTATTTGAGATTGTTCATTATCTGAGGGGAGTGAACTTCAGTACTCCTGTGGGGGAATCTTTCCACTTCGACATGAATGGTGATCCGCCTGCCTCTTATGATATCATCAACTGGCATGTGACCCCCGAGGGGACGGCAGAGTTTGTCCAGGTCGGACATTTTCTGTCCTCTGAGGGATCGGACGACCAGTTTCACATCGACATGGATAAAGTGGTGTGGGGTGGGGGCAGCGGAGATGAGGTTAGAACTGTTCAGTTTAGTTTCACTGTGTGTGTGTGTGTGTGTGTGTTTGCGTTTATAAGCGTGTGCATGTGCATGTGTGTTTGTGTGTGTGAGTGAGTGAGTGATAGAGATTTATTGAGTTTATTACCCTGAGGCAGGCATTCAGAAAAGAGAAAGACATAAAGAAGACCAAATAAATAACAGGGGAATGGTATCTCAGACAGAAAGTCCACATGAACGCTGTCTGAACAGTATCTTTTTTTAACAAGTCAGTTAAGAACATCTTCTCATTTAAAATGATGGCCTACCCCAGCCAAACCCGGAAGACATTCCCAATCACAGCCAAATGTAATACAGCTTGGATTCAAACCAGGGACTGTAGTGACACCTCTTGATGATTGATATGCAGTGCCTTAGAACGCTGAGCCACTCAGGGGTACTGAATTTGAGATATTTGTGTGGTCATATTCCTGACATAGTCTCCAGAGGGGCCCAGCAGCCTGCCTGTCTGTGTAATAATGATTATAATAGCAATGATGATTATGATGATGATGATCTTCCTCTCCCCCCTCTGGTAGGTCCCTGTGTCTGTATGCAGTGCTGACTGTTCCCCTGGTACCAGGCATGCGGTACAGAAGGGGAGGCCTGTGTGCTGCTTTGACTGTCTGTCCTGTGCTGAGGGAGAGATCAGCAACACAACAGGTAGTCTATCAACTGTTCTGATTCCAATTCATATTTTTCCTCAACCCTGATTGGTCCTGATTTGGACTCCTCATTCTTCTTCCTTCTCTATCAGGGTCAGTTGAGTGTATTAGGTGTCCAGAGCGGTTCTGGTCCAACCCTGATCGTACGGCCTGCATCCCCCAGCTGGTGGACTTCCTCTCCTACAGCGACACCATGGGCGTCATCCTGTCTGTCATCTCAGTTTCCGGGGCAACACTCACAGCCGGTGCCCTGGCCACCTTCCTCTACCACCGTCACACAGCCCTGGTGAGTTGAATCATACGATCATTTATAGAGGTACAGAGATTCGATTGTGTCATATGATTTCTGACATCACTCAGTCTAATTTATCTTTCTCTGTCTCGTTCCAGGTGAAAGCCAACAACTCTGAGCTCAGCTTCCTGCTCCTTCTGTCCCTCAAGCTCTGCTTCCTGTGTGCTCTGGTTTTCATTGGCCAGCCGAAGCCGTGGACGTGCATGCTGAGACACACCCTGTTTGGTATAAGCTTTGTGTTCTGCATCTCCTGTCTGCTCAGCAGGACTGTGGTGGTGCTGGTGGCCTTCAGGGCCACTCTGCCTGGAGAGAACCTGATGAGATACTTCAGCCCCACCCAGCAGAGGATGGGTATCTCACTCTGCACACTCATCCAGGTGAACATCTAGTTTTTACTATATTCTATGGGAATATAGTTGTTTCCTTCATTGACCATATTATTTTTTGTTGTGATAACTGTGCTTGCGTTTTCCTTCCACCTCCGTTCCCTTCCACAGGTGCTGATCTGTGTATTGTGGCTGGCCTTAGCTCCACCCCGACCTGCTGAGAGGGGGGACAGAGAGGGTCGGGGGCCGAGGGTCGTCCTGGAGTGTGAGGTGGGCTCTGTGGTCGGCTTCTCTCTGGTGCTGGGCTACATCGGCCTGCTGGCCTCCCTATGTCTACTGTTAGCCTTCCTGGCCAGGAAACTCCCAGACAACTTCAACGAGGCCAAGTTCATCACGTTCAGCATGCTGATCTTCTGTGCCGTGTGGATCTCCTTCATCCCTGCCTACGTCAGCTCTCCTGGGAAGTACACAGTAGCTGTAGAGATCTTTGCCATCCTGGCCTCCAGCTTTGGGCTGCTGTTCTGTCTGTTTGCTCCAAAGTGTTACATCATCCTTCTGAGACCAGAGAGAAACACCAAGAAACACATTATGTCCAAATAGAAACCACCAAGAAACACATGATGTCCAATTAGAAACCACCAAGAAACACATGATGTCCAATTAGAAACCATTAAGAAACATGATGGACAAATATGAACTTACACTTACTCAAATCGTGATTTCAACATGGGAATGTCCATTCTGTTTTGAAACATGAATTTCCTGCTATTCCTTCACTATATTACTTTGTTAATATTAGTGTTCTTATAATGTGTCAGGATGAAATACGTCTGTATGAACAATCCAATAAAGTTTACGTAGTGTCTACTCATGCTGGAAGAGTTAGTATTGAGTCTGTCTGACAGAACTTAGACCCCCTACACATGATTCCTTCATCATCCAGTCAGTGTGTAAGTGAGTGTGTGTGTCCCACATCGTATACCAAAATGAAAACAGGCACATTCCACTGTCTGTTTACCCACTGTGGGACCCTCTCCACTCCCCATCACTCTCTCTTCACACCCAGAAGAGTCAAGGCTGTAATCGCTGCCAATGGTGCTTCGACAAAGTACTCAGTAAAGGGTCTGAATACTTGTAAAGGTGATATTAGCTTTTTTTATTTAGTTTAAATTTGAATTCTACATACATACATTCTACATACATACATTCTACATACATACATTCTACATATATACATTCTACATACATACATTCTACATACATACATTCTACATATATACATTCTACATACATACATTCTACATATATACATTCTACATACATACATTCTACATACATACATTCTACATACATACATTCTACATATATACATTCTACATACATACATTCTACATACATACATTCTACATACATACATTCTACATACATACATTCTACATATATACATTCTACATACATACATTCTACATACATACATTCTACATACATACATTCTACATACATACATTCTACATACATACATTCTACATACATACATTCTACATATATACATTCTACATACATACATTCTACATACATACATTCTACATATATACATTCTACATACATACATTCTACATACATACATTCTACATACATACATTCTACATATATACATTCTACATACATACATTCTACATACATACATTCTACATATATACATTCTACATACATACATTCTACATACATACATTCTACATATATACATTCTACATATATACATTCTACATACATACATTCTACATATATACATTCTACATACATACATTCTACATACATACATTCTACATACATACATTCTACATACATACATTCTACATACATACATTCTACATACATACATTCTACATACATACATTCTACATATATACATTCTACATACATACATTCTACATATATACATTCTACATACATACATTCTACATACATACATTCTACATACATACATTCTACATACATACATTCTACATACATACATTCTACATACATACATTACATTCTACATATATACATTCTACATACATACATTCTACATACATACATTCTACATACATACATTCTACATACATACATTCTACATACATACATTCTACATATATACATTCTACATACATACATTCTACATACATACATTCTACATACATACATTCTACATACATACATTCTACATACATACATTCTACATATATACATTCTACATACATACATTCTACATACATACATTCTACATACATACATTCTACATATATACATTCTACATATATACATTCTACATATATACATTCTACATATATACATTCTACATACATACATTCTACATATATACATTCTACATACATACATTCTACATACATACATTCTACATACATACATTCTACATACATACATTCTACATACATACATTCTACATATATACATTCTACATATATACATTCTACATATATACATTCTACATATATACATTCTACATATATACATTCTACATATATACATTCTACATATATACATAATAAAAAATAAATACTTCCCGAATGCACTGTATGTTCTCATATTTCCAGAGTTGCTGGAGGGCTTTGGAAACCCATGTATGTATTTGTGACACCATATATTCTACATTTTGTCCGGCGCCGACAGAGATGGCCGCCTCGCTTCGCGGCTAGGAAACTATGCAGTTTTTTGTTTTTTTACGTGTTATTTCTTACACTAGTACCCCAGGTCATCTTAGGTTTCATCACATACAGCCGAGAAGAACTACTGAATATAAGATCAGCGTCAACTCACCACCAGTACGACCAAGAATATGTTTTTCGCGATGCGGATCCTGTGTTCTGCCTTACAACCAGCGCCACGGGATGGTTCCCATGCAGCGACCCAAAAAAACGACTCAGAAAAAGAGGGAAACGAAGCGGTCTTCTGGTCAGACTCCGGAGACGGGCACATCGTGCACCACTCCCTAGCATTCTTCTTGCCAATGTCCAGTCTCTTGACAACAAGGTTGATGAAATCCGAGCAAGGGTAGCATTCCAGAGGGACATCAGAGACTGTAACGTTCTCTGTTTCACGGAAACGTGGCTCACTGGAGAGAAGCAATCCGAAGCGGTGCAGCCAGCGGGTTTCTCCACGCATCGCGCGGACAGAAACGAACATCTTTCTGGTAAGAAGAGGGGCGGGGGCGTATGCCTTATGGCCAACGTGACATGGTGTGATGAAAGAAACATACAGGAACTCAAATCCTTCTGTTCACCTGATTTAGAATTCCTCACAATCAAATGTAGACCGCATTATCTACCAAGAGAATTCTCTTCGATTATAATCACAGCCGTATATATCCCCCCCCAAGCAGACACATCGATGGCTCTGAACGAACTTTATTTAACTCTCTGCAAACTGGAAACGATTTATCCGGAGGCTGCATTCATTGTAGCTGGGGATTTTAACAAGGCTAATCTGAAAACAAGACTCCCTAAATTTTATCAGCATATCGATTGCGCAACCAGGGGTGGAAAGACCCTGGATCATTGTTACTCTAACTTCCGCGACGCATATAAGGCCCTGCCCCGCCCCCCTTTCGGAAAAGCTGACCACGACTCCATTTTGTTGATCCCTGCCTACAGACAGAAACTAAAACAAGAAGCTCCCACGCTGAGGTCTGTCCAACGCTGGTCCGACCAAGCTGACTCCACACTCCAAGACTGCTTCCATCACGTGGACTGGGAGATGTTTCGTATTGCGTCAGCCAACAACATTGACGAATACGCTGATTCGGTGTGCGAGTTCATTAGAACGTGCGTTGAAGATGTCGTTCCCATAGCAACGATTAAAACATTCCCCAACCAGAAACCGTGGATTGATGGCAGCATTCGTGTGGAACTGAAGGCGCGAACCACTGCTTTTAATCAGGGCAAGGTGTCTGGTAACATGACTGAATACAAACAGTGCAGCTATTCCCTCCGCAAGGCTATCAAACAAGCTAAGCGCCAGTACAGAGACAAAGTAGAATCTCAATTCAACGGCTCAGACACAAGAGGCATGTGGCAGGGTCTACAGTCAATCACGGACTACAGGAAGAAACCCAGCCCAGTCACGGACCAGGATGTCTTGCTCCCAGGCAGACTAAACAACTTTTTTGCCCGCTTTGAGGACAATACAGTGCCACTGACACGGCCTGCAACGAAAACATGCGGTCTCTCCTTCACTGCAGCCGAAGTGAGTAAGACATTTAAACGTGTTAACCCTCGCAAGGCTGCAGGCCCAGACGGCATCCCCAGCCGCGCCCTCAGAGCATGCGCAGACCAGCTGGCCGGTGTGTTTACGGACATATTCAACCAATCCCTATACCAGTCTGCTGTTCCCACATGCTTCAAGAGGGCCACCATTGTTCCTGTTCCCAAGAAAGCTAAGGTAACTGAGCTAAACGACTACCGCCCCGTAGCACTCACATCCGTCATCATGAAGTGCTTTGAGAGACTAGTCAAGGACCATATCACCTCCACCCTACCTGACACCCTTGACCCACTCCAATTTGCTTACCGCCCAAATAGGTCCACAGACGATGCAATCTCAACCACACTGCACACTGCCCTAACCCATCTGGACAAGAGGAATACCTATGTGAGAATGCTGTTCATCGACTATAGCTCGGCATTCAACACCATAGTACCCTCCAAGCTCGTCATCAAGCTCGAGACCCTGGGTCTCGACCCCGCCCTGTGCAACTGGGTACTGGACTTCCTGACGGGCCGCCCCCAGGTGGTGAGGGTAGGCAACAACATCGCCTCCCCGCTGATCCTCAACACTGGGGCCCCACAAGGGTGCGTTCTGAGCCCTCTCCTGTACTCCCTGTTCACCCACGACTGCGTGGCCACGCACGCCTCCAACTCAATCATCAAGTTTGCGGACGACACAACAGTGGTAGGCTTGATTACCAACAACGACGAGACGGCCTACAGGGAGGAGGTGAGGGCCCTCGGAGTGTGGTGTCAGGAAAATAACCTCACACTCAACGTCAACAAAACTAAGGAGATGATTGTGGACTTCAGGAAACAGCAGAGGGAACACCCCCCCCATACACATCGATGGAACAGTAGTGGAGAGGGTAGCAAGTTTTAAGTTCCTCGGCATACACATCACAGACAAACTGAATTGGTCCACTCACACAGACAGCATCGTGAAGAAGGCGCAGCAGCGCCTCTTCAACCTCAGGAGGCTGAAGAAATTCGGCTTGTCACCAAAAGCACTCACAAACTTCTACAGATGCACAATCGAGAGCATCCTGGCGGGCTGTATCACCGCCTGGTATGGCAACTGCACCGCCCTCAACCGTAAGGCTCTCCAGAGGGTAGTGAGGTCTGCACAACGCATCACCGGGGGCAAACTACCTGCCCTCCAGGACACCTACACCACCCGATGCTACAGGAAGGCCATAAAGATCATCAAGGACATCAACCACCCGAGCCACTGCCTGTTCACCCCGCTGTCATCCAGAAGGCGAGGTCAGTACAGGTGCATCAAAGCAGGGTACCGAGAGACTGAAAAACAGCTTCTATCTCAAGGCCATCAGACTGTTAAACAGCCACCACTAACATTGAGTGGCTACTGCCAACACACTGTCAATGCCACTGACTCTACTCCAGCCACTTTAATCATGGGAATTGATGGGAAATTATGTAAATATATCACTAGCCACTTTAAACAATGCTACCTTATATAATGTTACTTACCCTACATTATTCATCTCATATGCATACGTAGATACTGTACTCTATATCATCGACTGCATCCTTATGTAATACATGTATCACTAGCCACTTTAACTATGCCACTTGGTTTACATACTCATCTCACATGTATATACTGTACTCGATATCATCTACTGTATCTTGCCTATGCTGCTCTGTACCATCACTCATTCATATATCCTTATGTACATATTCTTTATCCCCTTACACTGTGTATAAGACAGTAGTTTTTTTGGAATTGTTAGTTAGATTACTTGTTCGTTATTACTGCATTGTCGGAACTAGAAGCACAAGCATTTCGCTACACTCGCATTAACATCTGCTAACCATGTGTATGTGACAAATAAATTTGATTTGATTTGATTTGCTTTGGAGGCACATAGTTGCAGGGAATGTCAAACACATTTAATGTAGCCATTATACGGATTGTGTTCTTGAAGTTTTGTCAGGACGGAGCTGTTTTTGCTGCACATTGTGTTGCAGCCATCTATGGCCAGACCGATGCAGTTTATTGTCATCAAGAAACTTGAACAAGGCATTGGCCAAGGTCAGTGAATCAGCAGCTGGAATGATTATTATTCCTCCAAATGTGCTTATGATTTGAAATAGTTTATTGCTGTGTTGTTTTACCAGAACACCCAGCTGCTTCTTAGTAGTGACATCAGTACTTTCATCAGTAATCAATAAGTAAGACACATTCCCAATGTCCTTTATTGGTTCCTAATGCACTGCAGGCCCTGTAACTGCATTTAGGAGTGCTGTGCATTTTTTTTCTGTGAATATTGATTCCTTTCTTTGCAATGTCTTCAACAAAACATCCCAAGTGATCTACAGTTGCAATGCTGGAGTGGCATTGGATGCGTGTCAATCACATCCACCATTGTCACACCTCCGCATATGAGGTGAAAGGTGGCAGAGCTAGAGTGGTGTGTGCCAGACCATGAGACATCCCGAAAATCTGTCTTCTCAGGTAAACATCTGTAGCATCCGATTGGTTTGACCTACAAACTATAACTCCTTGGAAAGAGGAGACTTTCTCGAACACGTTGGTGTTCTCCGTTTTGCTCTACGACCCCCACAAGTATCAGGAGACTCTCACGAACACGTTGGTGTTCTCCATGTTGCTCCACGACCCCCACAAGTATCAGGAGACCCGTCTGAATTCCGTACCATCGACGTGCCAACTTCTGCTTCTTATGATACATTTTTTTGACTGTCCCTTTTGTTATTTATGAATGTGTTATTCAATGTGTTTCTATGGGCTATAGTAGTAAAGGCCACAATCAATATTTTATTAAATACATTTGTTATATATTTGTTTTATAAATAAAGGGGTCCTATATTTTTTTAAATCAAATAGGTAAATGACCAATAGTATGATTATCTTTTAAAAAATTTATGTCAGTTTAGAAGCGCCTTAGATTCGGAAGAATTAACGGAGTTATTCCCATATGTAGTTCCTGTGTCAAACGATGTCCTGGCATTAGAAAACAAAGCAGCATTTCTCTTGTGTTTCTCCATTTGTGAATGAGAAATAAGATCTAGTGGTGGTGGGCTTGGATTTCTGATTTGCCTACAGGAAGCTTTTCTGTCAGCTCCTGGGATGCTCTGAATTAATTCCATTATACCGTGTTCTCTTTCCCAGTCTTTGCTCTTTCCCAGTCTTTGCTCTTTTTTCAGCCATATTTTACCCATTTACCTGGCATTCTGACGGTAGAATTGTGTCTAGCGTTTACCTGCCATTCTGACGGTAGAATTGTGTCTAGCATTTACCTGGCATTCTGACGGTAGAATTGTGTCTAGCGTTTACCTGCCATTCTGACGGTAGAATTGTGTCTAGCATTTACCTGGCATTCTGACGGCAGAATTGTGTCTAGCTTTTACCTGGCATTCTGAGGGTAGAATTCTGTCTAGCATTTACCTGGCATTCTGACGGTAGAATTGTGTCTAGCGTTTACCTGGCATTCTGGCGGTAGAACTGCGAGCGTATCCAACCGGTTCCTCTGGCCTCAACTCTGCACCACTGTTCATAGCTCTCTCTCTCTCTCTCTCTCTCTCTCTCCTCTGACTTCAACTTTCTGGCAAATGTTAGCTAGCTAGCTACATAACCAGAGAGTATCTCTGAAACTGTTGGATTACAATTTCTCAGTTTCTCTTCCTTGCTTTGTTGGCTGTAGTGATTCGTAGGACTGGGGGCATTGAGGAAACAGAAAAGAGGCAACAACATTTTTTGAGGGAGGAGTATGTAGCTAGCTAGTGTCGTTGGTTGAATCTCACGTCACTTGTCACGACGTGCTGGCCTCCTCACACTGACGTGACTCATCTGCCTGCATCAGCTGCAGCGCTCTCTGTCTCAGCAGTACACACACACACGCCGCTCTGTACCATCCCAATACAAAACTCCCTTTGCACCACTCAACTTGGAAGTTGCCCACAAGCCGCGACCAATACATTGTCAACCGTGACATAATTTTCAAAAGTAGCTCAATTTAGCAGTAAAACCGAGGACATGGCAACCCTGGCATGCAACCCTGGCTTGTTACCCTGGCATGCAACCCTGGCATGCAACCCTGGCATGTAACCCTGGCTTGTAACCCTGGCATGCAACCCAGGCATTTAACCCTGGCTTGTAACCCTGGCATGTAACCCTGGCATGTAACCCTGGCATTTAACCCTGGCTTGTAACCCTGGCATGTAACCCTGGCATGTAACCCTGGCATGTAACCCTGGCATGTAACCCTGGCATGTAACCCTGGCATGTAACCCTGGCATGTAACCCTGGCATGTAACCCTGGCATGCAACCCTGGCATGTAACCCTGGCATGTAACCCTGGCATGTAACCCTGGCATGTAACCCTGGCATGTAACCCTGGCATGTAACCCTGGCATGTAACCCTGGCATGTAACCCTGGCATGTAACCCTGGCATGTAACCCTGGCATGTAACCCTGGCATGTAACCCTGGCATGTAACCCTGGCATGCAACCCTGGCATGTAACCCTGGCATGTAACCCTGGCATGTAACCCTGGCATGTAACCCTGGCATGTAACCCTGGCATGTAACCCTGGCATGTAACCCTGGCATGTAACCCTGGCATGTAACCCTGGCATGTAACCCTGGCATGTAACCCTGGCATGTAACCCTGGCATGTAACCCTGGCATGTAACCCTGGCATGTAACCCTGGCATGTAACCCTGGCATGTAACCCTGGCATGTAACCCTGGCATGTAACCCTGGCATGTAACCCTGGCATGTAACCCTGGCTTGTAACCCTGGCATGTAACCCTGGCATGTAACCCTGGCATGTAACCCTGGCATGTAACCCTGGCATGTAACCCTGGCATGTTTTATTTATTTTAGTTTTCCCGATGGCTGGATTTTTTATTTATTTAATTTCAACTTTATTTAACCAGTTAGGCTAGTTGAGAACAAGTTCTCATTCACAACTGCGACCTGGCCAAAATAAAGAAAAGCAGTGCGATACAATTAACATCCCAGAGTTACACATGGAATAAACAAACATACAGTCAATAATGCAATAGAAAAAGTCTATACAATGTGTGCAAATGAGGTAGGAGAAGGGAGGTAATGCAATACATAGGTAGTAGTGGCGAAATAATTACAATATTGCAATTAAACATTGGGGTGATAGATGTGCAGAATATGCATGTGCAAGTAGAGATACTAGGGTGCAAAGGAGCAAAATAAATAAAATAAATAACAATATGGGGATGAGGTAGTTGGATGGGCTATTTACAGATGAGCTATGTTGTAACGATTGTCGTTGGTGGAAGAAGGAGTAGACCAAAGCGCAGCGTGGTACGTGTTCCTGATTCCTTTAATGAACTGAACACTGAATACAAAACGAACAAGAGAATAAAGGAAAACCTGAAACAGCCCCGTATGGTGAAAACACTGAAACGGAAAATAACCACCCACAAACAAAAGTGAGAAAACAGGCTACCTAAGTATGGTTCTCAATCAGACAACGATCGACAGCTGCCTCTGATTGGGAACCATACCAGGCCAAACACAGAAATATAAACACAAGAACAAAACATAGAATGCCCACCCCAACTCACGCCCTGACCAAACTAAAATGGAGACATAATAAAGGAACTAAGGTCAGGACGTGATATGTAGGCTGTTTACAGATGAGCTATGTACAGGTGCAGTGATCTGTGAGCTGTTCTGACAGCTGGTGCTTAAAGGTAGTGAGGGAGATATGAGTCTCCAGCTTCAGTGATTTTTGCAGTTCGTTCAAGTCATTGGCAGCAGAGAACAGGAAGGAAAGGCGGCCGAAGTAGGAATTGGCTTCGGGGGTGACCGGTGAAATATACCTGCTGGAGCGCGTGCTAAGGGTGGGTGCTGCTATAGAGACCAGTGAGCTGAGATAAGGCGGGGCTTTACCTAGCAAAGACTTATAGATGACCTGGAGCCAGTGGGTTTGGCGATGAATATGAAGCGAGGGCCAGCCAACGAGAGCATACAGGTCGCAGTGGTGGGTAGTATATGGGGCTTTGGTGACAAAACGGATGGCACTGTGATAGACTGCATCCAATTTGCTGAGCAGAGTGTTGGAGGCTATTTTGTAAATGACATCACCGAAGTAAAGGATCGGTTCCTTTGATTCTAGATTTAATTTTGGATTGGAGATGCTTAATGTGAGTCTGGAAGGAGAGTTTACAGTCTAACCAGACACCTAGGTATTTGTAGTTGTCCACATATTCTAAGTCAGAACCATCCAGAGTGGTGATGCTGGATGGGCGGGCAGGTGTGGGCAGCAATCGGTTGAAGAGCATGCATTTAGTTTAACTTGCGTTTAAGAGCAGTTGGAAGCCACGGAAGGAGGGTTGTATGTCATTGAAGCTCGTCTGGAGGTTAGTTAAAACTTGTTATTGCTGGGGGGCCGTATTGAGTAGCTTGGATGAATAAGGTGCCCATAGTAAACTGCCTGCTACTCAGGCTCAGTTGCTAATATAGATGCATATAATTAGTAGATTTGGATAGAAAACACTCAGTTTCTAAAACTGTTTGAATGATGTCTTTGAGTATGTTAAAGGCATTAATTTGCTCTATGTTTTAATACCCAATTAAAATTAAACACTCTGTCAATTCATAAGGATTTGTAATTCCCTTATTCTATAATGATAGACAGAGCCCAGTCTTAAAATCAGACAGCAGAGTTTATTCAAGAGAGTACTCAGTACTTACACATTTTACCACAGGTTATAAACTGAAAATGACGTCAGCGTTTTCTAAATGTTCCGTCTCTTCTTGACACTGGTAGAAAGGCTCTATAGTTCTCAAGCCTTCCCTCTTCGCCTAGAGCCAAGGTCAGCCAGTGTAGATAAGCATTCTAATCAGTCTGGAGATATAGTTAATTCATTTGTACCAAGGAACAGACCGTCATTGTTCTAAACTCTTGGCCACATTCACCACATTATATTCAGTACTGGGATCAAGCAAGAATGTACAGTAACATAATAGTATTCTGATTAGTACTTATACAGTAACATAATAGTATTCTGATTAGTACATCCTGATTGAAATGTATACATAATTAGTCATTATAGATAAAAAAAATCCCTTAACAGAGTATAACAGAACTCATATGGCAGGCAAAAACCTGCATAAAAATCCAGCCAGGAAGTGGGAAATCTGAGGTTTGTAGTTTTTCAACTCTTTGTCTATCGAATATGCAGTGTCTTTGGGGTCAAATTGCACTTCCTAAGGATTCCACTAGATGTCAACATTCTTTAGAACCTTGTTTGATGCTTCTACTGTGGTCTGGCAGAGTGGCAGGAGCTGACCACGCCCATTCACGTGATAGTTAGCATGAGTTCCATTGCATTTCTGAAGACAAAGGAATTCTCCGGTTGGAACATTATTGAAGATTTATGATAAAAACCTCCTAAAGATTGATGCTATACATCATTTGACATTCTACGAACATTCTACATTCTACGAACTGTAATATAACTTTTTTGACTCTTCGTCTGAACTAAGCAATCGTGCATTGAGCATTTGGAGCATTGGATTACAGGGCTAAATGTGCAAACAAAAAGGAGTCATTTTGGACAAAAATGATGGACATTATCGAACAAAACAAACATTTATTGTGGAACTGGGATTCCTGGCAGAGCATTCTGATGAAGATCATCAAAGGTAAGTGAATAATTATAATGCTATTTCTGACTTCTGTTGACTACACAACATGGTGGATATCTGTTTGGGTTGTTTTGGTCTTTGGCAAAGCTTTTTTTAAATATGACACAGCGGTTGCATTAATGAGAAGTTTATCTAAAGTTCCATGCATAACAGTTGTATCTTTTTGCAATGTTTATTATGAGTATTTCTGTAAATTGGCTCTCTGCAAAATCACCGGATGTTTTGGAACTACTGAACGTAACGCATACTGAGATTTTTTAAAATATAAATATGATCTTTATCGAACAAAACATACATTGTGTAACATGAAGTCCTATGAGTGTCATATATGAAGATCATCAGATGTTAGTGATTCATTTATCTCTATTTCTGCTTTTTGTGAATCCACTCTTTGGCTGGAAAAATGGCCTTGTTTTTCTGCACCTAGGCACTCACCTAACATAATCGTTTGGTGTGCTTTCGTCGTAAAGCCTTTTTGAAATCTGATACTAGGGTGGGACTAACAACAAGATTACCGTTAAAATGGTATAAGATACTTGTATGTTTGAGGAATTTTAATTCAGAGATTTCTGTTGTTTTGAATTTGGCACCCTGCACTTTCACTGGCTGTTGTCATATCGATCCCGTTAGCGGGATCTCAGCCCAAAGAGGTTTTAAATCTCACTACGTGGCCTGGTGTGTCAATGTCAGGCTGGGACAGGATGTGGAGTGCATCCTGCATTTTTGGGCACCATATTTTGGACACCTTGTTGTCGGGGAAGAGTTTATCCTCTTTGATTAATTTCCCATTTGGGTCAATGAGGATGGCCACCTCAGTGGGTTTTACCAGAGTAGTTGGTTTACGGTCTGGGGCTGGGGTACACAGGGTCTGTGTAGAAGGAGGGGTGTGTGTGGGGGACCGGAGAACTTCTCTCTTTAGGAGGTGTCCCCATATGAGCCTCCTTGCTCCTTGCTGGGGGTGTGGGTGAAGGGTTGGTAAGGGGCTGCAGTTTCTCTCTAGGAGTCTCTACAGTCTGCTCTATCTGTTGTAGCACCCTCTTGATGACAGACAACTCCTTTAACATCTCCTTCTTTACCTGCACCAGCTCTCTCCTCATGGTGGCTTTTACCTCCTCAAGCGCTGTGGTAAGGCTCTCTCTCAGCTCCTAGACAGAGTTCTTCAGCTGGGACCTGCACTGGTTGATCCTTTCCTGTAGAAGCTCTGTGTCTGGGCTGTAGGTGGTGTAGCTGAGGGGCTGCTCCTTTAGGTCAGTAACCCATACCTCTAACTCTAACAGAGAGAGTCTGTATCTCAGCAGGCTGATGGTGGTCTTGACTATGTTGGTTGTAGGCAGGTAGGGGGCAGGATAGACCTGTTGTGTGGGTATAGGTGGGGAAGTCCTGCACAAAAGAGCTGAGTGCAGCGTCACTGCCCTGGACCATGACAGTGCCGTTCTGGTGCATGTTTACCCTCAGAAACCTGTTTTCCTGGTCCTTCTCGCTGTCCTCAAAACTGTGTATTTGCCTTCCCTTGCAGATGCCATTCTTTGTGGTACAGCTGAAATGCCTGGTTCCAGCTGTAGTGTGGTCTGTGTGGTCTGTGTAAAATAACAGGTTTGTAACAGTCCTGTTGTGTGAGCAGTCTGCAAAGAAAGTATCCCGGTTCTCCATCAGAATTCTGTGTTTAAAATGGATTCTTCCCTTCTCTGATTTGATTTCTGCTTGAAATTCAAAAAAATGGGTGGAAAGTCTCTCTGTCTGCTGCTGCTGGTGTTGCCATGGTTACCACCAGTAAACAGTTGGAGTTAGATGGTAAGCTAGCTGGCACATTTGACACACATGTGTTAAACTCACTCTTGACAACCAGAAAGTTATAAAAAGTCAGGAGCTGTTCTTCTGCATGACTCTCTCTCTCTCTCTCTCTCTTTCTCTGTCTCTCACGCTCTCTCTGTCTCTATCTCGCTCTCTCGTTCTCCCTCACTCTCTCTCTCTCTCACTCTCTACCCATCTCGCCAATCCATTTAGCCACAATTAATAAAATAATTTATTGTACAGTATGATGTAATATTGTCTGAATGGATCCATCAGATGTTGTTGAAGAACAGATACTGTATCTCCTGTACTACACATTACCTTCAATAACATCACCCTCACAGGCTTTCTCCAATTACCCCCAATTACCTGCTCCCCAAGTTATCCTCCAATAACAAGTCTCAATTAACCCCCTCCTGCCCCGTCCTCCCTACAAGCACCCCCTGGTAGCTGTGTGCTTGTTTTTTAGCCGGGGGCTCATTTCTCCCTATATCAGCAGCTCCCCTTCTCTCCTCTCCCTCTTTCACTCTCACACTCTCTGCAGGAGATGCCAGACTGACAGACACTCATCCTCTCTCTCTCTCTGTCTGTCTGTCTCACCAGGATAAGGCTTGCTGTTTCCAGATAGGGCAGAGGTAGAACAAGATTTTGTGCGTCAATCGCTGTTTTTTCACATCTAGTTACAGGTGTCTGTGGTGTATATCTTCACTGATGGCACTTTTTGTTAATATCGTTCTGTTTACAGAGTGTTCTGTCTGCAAGTTCTTGGTTTGGTCTCTCTCCAACAGGTGACGCAACTCTCCCAGTCTTCAGACTTGTCTTTCTTCAGGTGATGAGCCTTTGTGGTTGGCTGTGGCTGCTCTACTGTCTCCATGTCCCTGGGTCTGTCTGGGGTCTGGATGGAGGTGGAGAGGGGGCTTGTCGGCTGGAAGCTAAGCCCGTCTCCGGCAGTGTTTATCGGGCAGGAGATGTGGTCATTGGGGGCCTGTTCCCTATCCATGTAGAAGCCCCTCTACCAGAGCAGGAGTTCAGGAGCATTAAGGGAAATCCGACCTGTACAATGTATGCAGCTTGTGTGATAACATCTTTTTGTCATTGTGTTTTCACCTGAAGGTAATGTGTATTCAGTTACCTCATCTCTCTGTTTCTTCCTTTCTTCCGTCTGTCAGGTTCAACCAGCGTGCTTACCGCTGGCTCCAGACTATGATCTTTGCTGTGGAGGAGATTAACCGTGACCCAGCCCTCCTGCCTAACCTCACCCTGGGGTTCCTGGCATCTGACACATGCCTGTCAGAGGGCACCACCCTGGGGGCGGCCCTAGCCATGGTGACCGGCAAGGAGGCCTCTGTGGTGGGCACAGAATGTGGCACAACCCCTGAGGTTCCCGTCATCATCGGGGATGCCCGTTCCTCAGCTTCCATCGTGGTGGCACAGACCCTCGGGCCGTTTGATTTACCCATGGTGAGTCAGGGGTTGGATTACAGGTTGGGATGAGATGATGACTGTTTTCACATTACATTTCAATCTCTATCTAGATTTCTCTCTCTCTAACGTTTACTTTCCTTCTCCCTCTGCTCTCTGTCATTTACAAATTATAATTATCCTTAACTCTCGCTCTCTCTCTCTCTCTCTCTCTTTCTCTCTCTCTCTCTCTCTCTCTCACTCTCTTCTCTCCCAGGTGAGTTACTTTGCCACCTGTGCGTGTTTGAGTGACACCTGGAGGTACCCCTCATTCTTCCGTACGGTACCCAGCGATGCCTTCCAGGCTCGGGGCATGGCCAAACTGCTGCGTCAGCTGGGCTGGGTGTGGGTGGGGCTGTTGTCAGGGGATGGTGACTATGGCAAGTTTGGGGTTCAGCTGCTTCTCCAAGAGCTCCAGGGATCTGGGGTGTGTGTCGCTTACTCTGAGGTCATTCCCAAGGTACGACCTCACTCTGATGATCTGACAAACTCTCTCTCTTGCTCTATCTTTCTCTCTCTTTCACTCCCCGTCTCTTCTAATCTAACATATACCCTTTCTCTGATATTCTCTGACTCTCTTCCCTTTCTCTCACTGATGGTCATCCCCAAGGTACCGTCTAAGAGACAGATCAGGCACATAGTGGACACCATCAAAGGATCTACTGCCAGAGTGGTGGTGGCATTTGTAGGATTCCTAGGTCATTCAGGGGTGAGCAGTTACCAGTCAGAGTATTGGTAATAATTTGTAACACAGCTGTAGCAGTGTCCTTGTGTCTTACCGTATCTTGATGACCTTTACAGACACAATCATTTCCTAATTGATAATCTTGCATTTCATCTTGACTATCTTGATCTTTTTAACAATTTCATTCTCCAGGCCCTGATGGAAGAGGTTGTCCGTCAGAACATTACAGATAAGCAGTGGATCGCCTCAGATGCCTGGGTCACCTACTCTACTATCGCCTCCCCGAAAAACATGCCCTCTCTTGCCGGGACAATCGGTTTTGCACTGAAGAAAGCTGACATTCCCGGCCTGGGGACTTTCCTAACACGCCTCCATCCAGACGGGGACTACCAGAAGTTCGACCCCTTTCTGACAGAATTGTGGGAGGAGATGTTTGGGTGTTCTCTGGGGGTTGACCCCAGCGTGACACTGCCGTCCAGGCGACAGTGTACTGGGTCAGAGGTCATACGTGAGGGAGACTTTACACCTAAATCTCTGTTTTTTGTCCTGGTTCCCAATGTTATTTCAGTAAAATAAAGTGTCAATCCTAGGTGAGGGGGAGAGCCAGTATGCTGACGTGTCTCAGCTGAGAGCCAGCTATAATGTGTACAAGGCTGTGTACGCCATCGCCTACGCCATACAGGATATGATGGCCTGTCGACCAGGGGATGGAGTCTTTAATGGTGGACAGTGCCCTGATATCAGGAAGCTTCAGCCCAGCCAGGTGAGAATAACATGTGGATCTGTTTTCAAGTTAAGAACACTAATGTTTCCAGTCAGGATACAGTGAAAACACTTTGTAAGGTTTGAATACTGAAGAACAAAAGCCACAACTGGTTCTAACTCTTAATCCTGTTACAATGCCCTTTTCTATTTGAGATTGTTCATTATCTGAGGGGAGTGAACTTCAGTACTCCTGTGGGGGAATCTTTCCACTTCGACATGAAAGGTGATCCGCCTGCCTCTTATGACTTCATCAACTGGCATGTGACCCCCGAGGGGACGGCAGAATTTGTCCAGGTCGGACATTTTCTGTCCTCTGAGGGATCAGACGACCAGTTTCACATCGACATGGATAAAGTGGTGTGGGGTGGGGGCAGCGGAGATGAGGTGAGAACTGTTCAGTTTAGTTTCATTGTGTGTGTGTGTGCGTGTGCGTGTGTGTGTGTGTGCGTGTGCGTGTGTGTGTGCTTGAGTGATAGAGAGAGATTTATTGAGTTTTTCACCCTGAAGCAGACATTCAGAAAAAAAGAAAGACATTAAGAAGACCAAATAAATAACAGGGGAATGGTATCTCAGCCAGAAAGTCAACATGACACTGAACGATATCTTTTTTAACTAGGCAAGTCAGTTAAGAACATATTCTCATTTAAAATGACGGCCTACCCCAGCCAAACCCTGAAGACGCTCTGAATCATAGCCAAATGTGAAATAGTTTGGATTTGAACCAGGGACTGTAGTGGTGCCTCTTGCACTGATATGCAGTGCCTTAGAATGCTGAGCCACTCAGGGGGAACAAGATACTGAATTTGAGATGTTTCTATGGTCATATTCCTGACATAGTCTCCAGAGGGGCCCAGCAAGCCTGCCCGTCTGTGTAATAATGATGATAATAGCGATGATGATGATAATAACTTCTTTCTCTCCCCCCTCTGGTAGGTCCTTGTGTCTGTATGCAGTGCTGACTGTCCCCCTGGTACCAGGCATGCGGTACAGAAGGGGAGGCCTGTGTGCTGCTTTGACTGTCTGTCCTGTGCTGAGGGAGAGATCAGCAACACAACAGGTAGTCTATCAATGGTTCTGATTCCAATTCATATTTTTCCTCAAGCCTGGTTGGTCCTTATTTGGACTCCTCATTCTTCTTCCTTCTCTATCAGGGTCAGTTGAGTGTATTCGGTGTCCAGAGCGGTTCTGGTCCAACCCTGATCGTACGGCCTGCATCCCCCAGCTGGTGGACTTCCTCTCCTTCAGCGACACCATGGGCGTCATCCTGTCTGTCATCTCAGTTTCCGGGGCAACACTCACAGCCGGTGCCCTAGCCACCTTCCTCTACCACCGTCACACGGCCCTGGTGAGTAGAATCATATGATCATATGATCATATGATCATTTATAGAAATTTACAGAAATGAGATTGTGTCATTTGATTTCTGACATCACTCAGTCTAATTTATCTTCCTCTGTCTCGTTCCAGGTGAAAGCCAACAACTCTGAGCTCAGCTTCCTGCTCCTTCTGTCGCTCAAGCTCTGCTTCCTGTGTGCTCTCGTTTTCATTGGCCAGCCGAACCCGTGGACGTGCATGCTGAGACACACCCTGTTTGGTATAAGTTTTGTGTTCTGCATCTCCTGTCTGCTCAGCAGGACTGTGGTGGTTCTGGTGGCCTTCAGGGCCACTCTGCCTGGAGAGAACCTGATGAGATACTTCAGCCCCACCCAGCAGAGGATGGGTATCTCACTCTGCACACTCATCCAGGTGAACATCTAGTTTTTACTGTATTCTATGGGAATGTAGTTGTTTCCTTCATTGACCATATTATTTGTTTACTAGATACCTAGTTTTCCATCCACCTCCGTTCTCTTACACAGGTGCTGATCTGTGTGCTGTGGCTGGCCTTAGCTCCACCCCGACCTGCTGAGAGGAGGGGCAGAGAGGGTCGGGGCCCGAGGGTCGTCCTGGAGTGTGAAGTGGGCTCTGTGGTCGGCTTCTCTCTGGTGCTGTGCTACATCGGCCTTCTGGCCTCCCTCTGTCTCCTTTTAGCCTTCCTGGCCAGGAAACTCCCAGACAACTTCAACGAGGCCAAGTTCATCACCTTCAGCATGCTGATCTTCTGTGCCGTGTGGATCTCCTTCATCCCTGCCTACGTCAGCTCTCCTGGGAAGTACACAGTAGCTGTAGAGATCTTTGCCATCCTGGCCTCCAGCTTTGGGCTGCTGTTCTGTCTGTTTGCTCCAAAGTGTTACATCATCCTTCTGAGACCAGAGAGAAACACCAAGAAATATATGATGTCCAAATAGAAACCACCAAGAAACACATGATGTCCAATTAGAAACCACCAAGAAACACATGATGTCCAATTAGAAACCACCAAGAAACACATGATGTCCAATTAGAAACCACCAAGAAACACATGATGTCCAATTAGAAACCATTAAGAAACACATGATGGACAAAAATTAACTTACACATGCTCATATCGTGATTTAGGGCTCGTCGATAATCAACAGGGGAATGTCCATTCTGTTTGGAAACATAATTTTCCTGCTATTCCTTCACTTCACTTTGTTAATATTAGTATGTGTTCTTATAATGTGTCAGAAATAAACACGTCTTATTGAACAATGCCAATAAAGTTTACGTAGTGTCTACTCATGCTGGAAGAGTTAGTATTGAGTCTGTCACACAGAACCTACAGACCCCCTACACATGATTCCTTCGTCACCCAGTCAGTGTGTCAGGGAGTGTGATTGTGTGTGTGCGTATGAGTGTGTGTCCCTCTTCATATACCAAAATGAAAACAGGCACATTCCACTGTCTGTTTACCCACTGTGGGACCCTCTCCACTCCCCATCACTCTCTCTTCACACCCAGAAGACTCAAGGCTGTAATCGCTGCCAATGGTGCTTCAACAAAATACTCAGTAAAGGGTCTGAATACTTATGTAAAGGTGATATATATTAGTTTTTTTATTTTGTTTAAATTTGCATTCTACATACATACATTCTACATATATACATTCTACATATATACATTCTACATACATACATTCTACATATATACATTCTACATACATACATTCTACATACATACATTCTACATATATACATTCTACATATATACATTCTACATACATACATTCTACATATATACATTCTACATACATACATTCTACATACATACATTCTACATATATACATTCTACATATATACATTCTACATATATACATTCTACATACATACATTCTACATACATACATTCTACATATATACATTCTACATATATACATTCTACATATATACATTCTACATATATACATTCTACATATATACATTCTACATACATACATTCTACATACATACATTCTACATATATACATTCTACATACATACATTCTACATATATACATTCTACATATATACATTCTACATATATACATTCTACATATATACATTCTACATACATACATTCTACATATATACATTCTACATATATACATTCTACATATATACATTCTACATATATACATTCTACATACATACATTCTACATACATACATTCTACATACATACATTCTACATATATACATTCTACATACATACATTCTACATATATACATTCTACATACATACATTCTACATACATACATTCTACATACATACATTCTACATACATACATTCTACATACATACATTCTACATACATACATTCTACATATATACATTCTACATACATACATTCTACATATATACATTCTACATACATACATTCTACATACATACATTCTACATATATACATTCTACATACATACATTCTACATATATACATTCTACATACATACATTCTACATATATACATTCTACATACATACATTCTACATATATACATTCTACATATATACATTCTACATACATACATTCTACATATATACATTCTACATACATACATTCTACATACATACATTCTACATATATACATTCTACATACATACATTCTACATATATACATTCTACATATATACATTCTACATACATACATTCTACATATATACATTCTACATACATACATTCTACATACATACATTCTACATATATACATTCTACATACATACATTCTACATATATACATTCTACATACATACATTCTACATATATACATTCTACATACATACATTCTACATACATACATTCTACATATATACATTCTACATACATACATTCTACATACATACATTCTACATATATACATTCTACATACATACATTCTACATATATACATTCTACATACATACATTCTACATACATACATTCTACATATATACATTCTACATATATACATTCTACATACATACATTCTACATATATACATTCTACATATATACATTCTACATATATACATTCTACATACATACATTCTACATACATACATTCTACATATATACATTCAAAAAAACAATTTTTGCTTTGTCATTATGGGGTATTGTGTGTAGATTTACGAGGGGGAAAAAACTATTTACTCATGTTAGAATATGGCTGGAATGCGACAAAACTTTGAAAAAGTCAAGGGACCTGAATACTTTCCGAATACACTGTATGTTCTCATATTTCCAGAGTTGCTGGAGGGCTTTGGAAACTGTAATGAAGTGCTATTTCCTATGCAAATGACCAGCTTACTGCTATTGCATTGCTATAACTGTGACAACACATAGCAACGTATTTTCACAGTAAAACATGGAAGGGCCATACAGAATCTCTCACACACGCACTCACTGAAAAGACACACAGACTTGCCAAGACAGGAACGCACACACACGCAGCCCCTCCCCTTCTGGATGGGCTCCAAAGACAAAGAACTCTGTCGAGAACCAATGGGATACTGACACCAGGCTGGAGGAGACTGTCTATCATCTGCAAACAACCTATCAGAAAGCCAGGACTACTAGAATCTACCTACGTCATTTCAATGTATAAAATTAACTGTACGATTGTGACCGGCCTCTTTCTTTTTCCAATGGTTCGCATGAGAACTTGACGAAAGGAGCCGTGCACGTAATTGCCAAATATCATTACTCTTGAACAAACGGCCTTTACTATACCGTATCCGCCTTGTCCAGCGTCTCGACTTGGTCTCGTTTCTCATATACCTATTCATCAACAAAACCCATGTATGTATTTGTGACACCATATATTCTACATTTTGTGAAGGAACATGAACTGCTTTGGAGGCACATAGTTGCGGGGAATGACAAACACATTTAATGTAGACCTAATTACGGATTGTGTTCTTGAAGTTTTGTCAGGACGGAGCTGTTTTTGCTGCACATTGTGTTGCAGCCATCTATGGCCAGACCGATGCAGTTTATTGTCATCAAGAAACTTGAACAAGGCATTGGCCAAGGTCAGTGAATCAGCAGCCGGAATGATTATTATTCCTCCAAATGTGCTTATGATTTGAAAGAGTTTATTGCTGTGTTGTTTTACCAGAACACTCAGCTGCTTCTTAGTTGTGACATCAGTAATTTCATCAGTAATCCATGAGTAAGACACATTCCCAATGTCCTTTATTGGTTCCCCATGCACTGCAGGCCCTGTAACTACATTTAGGAGTGCTGTGCATATTTTTTTCTGTGAATATTGATTCCTTTCTTTGCAATGTCTTCAACAAAACATCCCAAGTGATCTACAGTTGCAATGCTGGAGTGGCATTGGATGCGTGTCCATCACATCCGCCATTGTCACACCTCCGCATATGAGGTGAAAGGTGGCAGAGCTAGAGTGGTGTGTGCCAGACCATGAGACATCCCGAAAATCTGTCTTCTCAGGTAAACATCTGTAGCATCTGATTGGTTTGACCTACAAACTATAACTCCTTGGAAAGAGGAGACTTTCTCGAACACGTTGGTGTTCTCCGTTTTGCTCTACGACCCCCACAAGTATCAGAAGACTCTCACGAACACATTGGTGTTCTCCGTTTTGCTCTACGACCCCACAAGTATCAGGAGACCCGTCTGAATCCGGTACCATCGACGTGCCAACTTCTGCTTCTTATGATACATTTTTTTGACTGTCCCTTTTGTTATTTATGAATGTGTTATTCAATGTGTTTAGAAGAATTGTGTCTAGCGTTTACCTGGCATTCTGGCGGTAGAATTTTGTCTAGCGTTTACCTGGCATTCTGACGGTAGAATTGTGTCTAGCTTTTACCTGGCAATCTGACGGTAGAACTGTGTCTAGCCAGTATGCGAGCGTATCCAATCGGTTCCTCTGGCCTCAACTCTGCACCACTGCTCATAGCTCTCTCTCTCTCTCTCTCCTCTGACTTCAACTTTCTGGCAAATGTTAGCTAGCTAGCTACATAACCAGAGAGTTTCTCTGAAACTGTTGGATTACAATTTCTCAAATTCTCTCCCTTGCTTTGTTGGCTGTAGTGATTCGTAGGACTGGGGGCATTGAGGGAACAGAAAAGAGGCAACAACATTTTTTGAGGGTGGAGTATGTAGCTAGCTAGTGTCGTTGGTTGAATCTCACGTCACTTGTCACGACGTGCTGGTCTCCTCGCACTGATGTGACTCATCTGCCTGCATCAGCTGCAGCGCTCTCTGTCTCAGCAGTACACACACACACGCCGCTCTGTACCATCCCAATACAAAACTCCCTTTGCACCACTCAACTTGGAAGTTGCCCACAAACCCACAAGCCGCAACCAATACATTGTCAACTGTGACATAATTTTCAAAAGTAGCCCAATTTAGCAGTAAAACCGAGGACATGGCAACCCTGGCATGGAAACATGTCATGCAAC
Source organism: Oncorhynchus kisutch (assembly GCF_002021735.2). Lineage (NCBI taxonomy): Eukaryota > Metazoa > Chordata > Actinopteri > Salmoniformes > Salmonidae > Oncorhynchus > Oncorhynchus kisutch. Next base: position 85,677,134 of record NC_034188.2, on the reverse strand, counting down.
CCTGGCTTGTTACCCTGGCATGCAACCCTGGCTTGTAACCCTGGCTGGCAACCCTGGCATTTAACCCTGGCTTGTAACCCTGTCATGCAACCCTGGCATGTAACCCTGGCTTGTAACCCTGGCATGCAACCCTGGCATGTAACCCTGGCTTGTAACCCTGGCATGCAACCCTGGCATGTAACCCTGGCTTGTAACCCTGGCATGCAACCCTGGCATGTAACCCTGGCATGTAACCCTGGCATGTAACCCTGGCATGTAACCCTGGCATGTAACCCTGGCTTGTAACCCTGGCATGCAACCCTGGCATGTAACCCTGGCATGTAACCCTGGCATGTAACCCTGGCTTGTAACCCTGGCATGCAACCCTGGCATGTAACCCTGGCATGTAACCCTGGCATGTAACCCTGGCTTGTAACCCTGGCATGCAACCCTGGCATGTAACCCTGGCATGTAACCCTGGCATGTAACCCTGGCATGTAACCCTGGCATGTAACCCTGGCTTGTAACCCTGGCATGCAACCCTGGCATGTAACCCTGGCATGTAACCCTGGCATGTAACCCTGGCTTGTAACCCTGGCATGCAACCCTGGCATGTAACCCTGGCATGTAACCCTGGCATGTAACCCTGGCATGTAACCCTGGCTTGTAACCCTGGCATGCAACCCTGGCATGTAACCCTGGCATGTAACCCTGGCATGTAACCCTGGCATGCAACCCTGGCATGTAACCCTGGCATGTAACCCTGGCATGCAACCCTGGCATGTAACCCTGGCATGTAACCCTGGCATGTAACCCTGGCTTGTAACCCTGGCATGTAACCCTGGCATGTAACCCTGGCTTGTAACCCTGGCATGCAACCCTGGCATGTAACCCTGGTATGTAACCCTGGCATGTAACCCTGGCATGCAACCCTGGCATGTAACCCTGGCATGTAACCCTGGCATGTAACCCTGGCATGTAACCCTGGCATGCAACCCTGGCATGTAACCCTGGCATGTAACCCTGGCATGCAACCCAGGCATGTAACCCTGGCATGTAACCCTGGCATGTAACCCTGGCATGTAACCCTGGCATGTAACCCTGGCATGTAACCCTGGCATGCAACCCTGGCATGTAACCCTGGCTTGTAACCCTGGCATGCAACCCTGGCATGTAACCCTGGCATGTAACCCTGGCATGTAACCCTGGCATGTAACCCTGGCATGTAACCCTGGCTTGTAACCCTGGCATGCAACCCTGGCATGTAACCCTGGCATGTAACCCTGGCATGTAACCCTGGCTTGTAACCCTGGCATGCAACCCTGGCATGTAACCCTGGCATGTAACCCTGGCATGTAACCCTGGCTTGTAACCCTGGCATGTAACCCTGGCATGTAACCCTGGCTTGTAACCCTGGCATGCAACCCTGGCATGTAACCCTGGCATGTAACCCTGGCATGTAACCCTGGCATGCAACCCTGGCATGTAACCCTGGCTTGTAACCCTGGCATGTAACCCTGGCATGTAACCCTGGCATGTAACCCTGGCATGTAACCCTGGCATGTAACCCTGGCATGTAACCCTGGCTTGTAACCCTGGCATGCAACCCTGGCATGTAACCCTGGCATGTAACCCTGGCATGTAACCCTGGCTTGTAACCCTGGCATGTAACCCTGGCATGTAACCCTGGCTTGTAACCCTGGCATGCAACCCTGGCATGTAACCCTGGCATGTAACCCTGGCATGTAACCCTGGCATGCAACCCTGGCATGTAACCCTGGCTTGTAACCCTGGCATGTAACCCTGGCATGTAACCCTGGCATGTAACCCTGGCATGTAACCCTGGCATGTAACCCTGGCATGTAACCCTGGCATGCAACCCAGGCATGTAACCCTGGCATGTAACCCTGGCATGTAACCCAGGCATGTAACCCTGGCATGCAACCCTGGCATGTAACCCTGGCTTGTAACCCTGGCATGCAACCCTGGCATGTAACCCTGGCATGTAACCCTGGCATGTAACCCAGGCATGTAACCCTGGCATGTAACCCTGGCATGTAACCCTGGCATGTAACCCTGGCATGTAACCCTGGCATGTAACCCTGGCATGTAACCCTGGCATGTAACCCTGGCATGTAACCCTGGCATGTAACCCTGGCATGTAACCCTGGCATGTAACCCTGCATGTAACCCTGGCATGTAACCCTGGCATGTAACCCTGGCATGTAACCCTGGCATGTAACCCAGGCATGTAACCCTGGCATGTAACCCTGGCATGTAACCCAGGCATGTAACCCTGGCATGCAACCCTGGCATGTAACCCTGGCATGTAACCCTGGCATGCAACCCTGGCATGTAACCCTGGCATGTAACCCTGGCATGTAACCCAGGCATGTAACCCTGGCATGTAACCCTGGCATGTAACCCTGGCATGTAACCCTGGCATGTAACCCTGGCATGTAACCCTGGCATGTAACCCTGGCTTGTAACCCTGGCATGTAACCCTGGCATGTAACCCTGGCATGTAACCCTGGCATGTAACCCTGGCATGTAACCCTGGCATGTAACCCAGGCATGTAACCCTGGCATGTAACCCTGGCATGTCTAACCCTGGCTGTAACCCTGGCTGTAACCCTGGCATGTAACCCTGGCATGTAACCCTGGCATGTAACCCTGGCATGTAACCCTGGCATGTAACCCTGGCATGTAACCCTGGCTTGTAACCCTGGCATGTAACCCTGGCATGTAAACCCTGGCATGTAACCCTGGCATGTAACCCTGGCATGTAACCCTGGCATGTAACCCTGGCATGTAACCCTGGCATGTAACCCTGGCTGTAACCCTGGCTGTAACCCTGGCATGTAACCCTGGCATGTAACCCTGGCTTGTAACCCTGGCATGTAACCCTGGCATGTAACCCTGGCATGTAACCCTGGCATGTAACCCTGGCATGTAACCCTGGCATGTAACCCTGGCATGTAACCCTGGCATGTAACCCTGGCATTGTAACCCTGGCATGGCATGTAACCCTGGCATGTAACCCTGGCATGTAACCCTGGCATGTAACCCTGGCATGTAACCCTGGCATGTAACCCTGGCATGTAACCCTGGCATGTAACCCTGGCATGTAACCCTGGCATGTAACCCTGGCATGTAACCCTGGCATGTAACCCTGGCATGTAACCCTGGCATGTAACCCTGGCATGTAACCCTGGCATGTAACCCTGGCATGTAACCCTGGCATGTAACCCTGGCATGTAACCCTGGCATGTAACCCTGGCATGTAACCCTGGCATGTAACCCTGGCATGTAACCCTGGCATGTAACCCTGGCATGTAACCCTGGCATGTAACCCTGGCATGTAACCCTGGCATGTAACCCTGGCATGTAACCCTGGCATGTAACCCTGGCATGTAACCCTGGCATGTAACCCTGGCATGTAACCCTGGCATGTAACCCTGCATGTAACCCTGGCATGTAACCCTGCATGTAACCCTGGCATGTAACCCTGGCATGTAACCCTGGCATGTAACCCTGGCATGTAACCCTGGCATGTAACCCTGGCATGTAACCCTGGCATGTAACCCTGGCATGTAACCCTGGCATGTAACCCTGGCATGTAACCCTGGCTTGTAACCCTGGCATGTAACCCTGGCATGTAACCCTGGCATGTAACCCTGGCATGTAACCCTGGCATGTAACCCTGGCATGTAACCCTGGCATGTAACCCTGGCATGTAACCCTGGCTTGTAACCCTGGCATGTAACCCTGGCATGTAACCCTGGCATGTAACCCTGGCATGTAACCCTGGCATGTAACCCTGGCATGTAACCCTGGCATGTAACCCTGGCATGTAACCCTGGCATGTAACCCTGGCATGTAACCCTGGCTTGTAACCCTGGCATGTAACCCTGGCTTGTAACCCTGGCATGTAACCCTGGCATGTAACCCTGGCATGTTTTATTTATTTTAGTTTTCCCGATGGCTGGATTTTTTATTTATTTAATTTCAACTTTATTTAACCAGTTAGGCTAGTTGAGAACAAGTTTTCATTCACAACTGCGACCTGGCCAAAATAAAGAAAAGCAGTGCGATACAATTAACATCCCAGAGTTACACATGGAATAAACAAACATACAGTCAATAATGCAATAGAAAAAGTCTATACAATGTGTGCAAATGAGGTAGGATAAGGGCCTACATCAGAATCATAACTCTTCTTATCAGGATTTTTGTTACAATCTTCATAAAAAACAGTCTAATATTGAAACGGGATACAACCTAGCCTCCCTAAACATCAAAAATGGTCTCGTCAACCATAAATTCCATGCAGATGAAGGATCCAGATTCGTCCACTTGTTCTGTAGACATACATTCAGCACTCCACGGGTCAGAACCTGGAATCCACTGGTACCTCACCATCTATTGTCTGCGATTTCTCCAGAGTCCTGGAAATAAGGCCTCGTACACAGGGAATTAGACAACAGCCCCATAAAACTAAAACAGTCACACAGGTGAATGCAGCCCATAATACAGTGATCATAATATTTTTCCCATTTTCCGAACATACTATCAAACCAATTAGTCAGAGAAGTATCCAGACCGTGAGCCAGGGTGGTCAAACCAGCTGAGGCTTCGGGCACTGATTCGTCCGGAGCTGTGTTATTTGGAATGTAAGCACAAACATGGTCCCGATAATCACGCATACTTCTCCCTTTTCAGCCAATAACATATCTAATGCAATTCTATTCTGCCAAGCCATCAGGCTGGTAGCTTCAGTATGTTCCGCAAAACCTTTAATAGCATCTCTGGTATAATTATTAAACCGCTGTTGATTATAATAAATATAATGAATCCAGTCCACATTCTTATTGAGAGTAGACCACCAGAAAATGCTTGACTCTAATACTGCTAGGATCTGATTTCTTGCCTTGAACTCATCTGGCACCCCTTGTGGAACCCCAATGTTATCAATATATACCCTGTCATCAAAAGACCCGGATGGAGTACCTCTTTTCTCCCATTTGACTAACTTCATGTCTTGGTGTTGAATGAGTGTGAAAGGCATTCCCAAATGTACAAGGGAGCATAATCCTGTCCAATCTGCCTGGTAAAACCTCGCCCTGACATCATTTCCCAAGAGTACTGTACCGGGCGAAACGGTAATATTCTCCTCCGGTCACTGTAAAGGGAGGAACCTGTGGATATGAATAGTGCAAGTCAATGCAACTGCCATTATCTGGCATTCCTGCTTTCGTGAACAGCTTTACCATACTGGCATAACCTCCTCTACCCGGAACCGTACTAAGGTGTCGACCAAGAACTGGTCATATCCATCATACCACAACCCTAGATCCTCCTTCATTACTGTTTAAAGGGTTAGGCGTATCTTTATGCTATACATCCCTCTCTCCGGATTACAATCAAAAACTCTCACCTTCACTATACTCCACCTCCTTCCATATTAGGTAAGTGGATTCATATAGCCCTCTCTCTCCAAATGAGCTATGACCTGTGTCCACGATCAATATGGGAACCTGCACCGATATATGCCATAATGGCTCAGAGTCCTAGACTGCCATGTAGTTAGAGACCCCATTTGGTCTACATAAAACCCCATTGAGAGATCCTTCCCAACCTCTACACTAACTTCCTGTTTACCCAGATCTAGGCATCTCTTATGCTTGTTTTGGAAGAAAATCCTCATCGTCTAAACCATGGGTCAAATTACCACTCTCCGCATACTCAGGTAGGACGTGCTGTATCAGGAATATGGCACCCACGATAAGACAGCTCAGACGAACAGCTTCCATGTGAAGCCCCACCCTCTCCCCGAGAACACATCACTAGCAAGAGCCAGAGACACCCTCACTTCTATGAACAAAACAGGGGTGATAGGACAGGGAGGATTACTTCATTCGAGAGATGGCCCCCGGAATTATGTTAATTCCAGTTCTCCTCTCGAACACTGTTTATTGTTCGACAGTGTCAGGTGTCTTACCCTCCCACTGTGCGATATGAATCTGGGTAGCTCTTTCAGCTAGCTGTCACCAGGAGTCCTTGGTATGGTCCCTCCAACAAGCCTCAGGGACTGGATTGAGTGACTTCACCTGTAGTTCACCTGTAATGCATAAAATCCTGGACATACAAGCTTGGTTAACAAACAGTTTCTCATATCTTTTATCTGATTATATCTTTAACTTCTATGCCTATTCGTTAGCTACATTTTTTGAAATTATTAGTTTCTTATCCAATAGGCCACTAACTTACCCACCCCCCTTTTGATAACTGGCTCTGCCCAGGTAACAACCTTATATACCCTAAATAATGACTTAGGTAGAATTAGTAAATTATCCTTCTTTTCTGACATTATCATGTATGTCCAATTCTCCCTTGGGCATCCATTCATCTCAATCCTGTATCAATTCTCTGTCAAGTGTCTTATCTAGTTTAAGAAGTATCTGTGCTATTTATATATGCTCTCAAATATATATATTTACCAATTTAAACAGTAATTCCTTTCTCTCCTATCTCTCAAAATGCCACTAAGCGTCTCACTGTTTGACTATCTAAAATCATTGATTTTAGAAAAAACATGTCTATAAGTGGCAATCTATCTATCAATCTATCTTAATCCTTACAATAATCCTAAATCACCAAAGATGTCCTATATTCCTGTTAAATTTAATAATATTAAAAGAAAAACTCATAATAGTTAACCAGAGCCTAATCAAACGCTAACCATATCGAAATCCTTCATACACTTTAAAAGCTCTTTCCTTCGGGGATCCTCAGTATTCTATCTGACAATGACATGAATTTAATATATGTTGCATAGTGTGGAATACCTTATCTACAGTAATTTATCACCCCTATTTATTCTCAATGATAAATATAACTATTTTCTGTTGTAATATCAAATCCATAATAGCCAATTCAAAAACTAATATTGTAAATTAGAATTCTGAAACACTTTCTCTTCAGTGATTCAAACAATAATTCTAAACCCCAAACTAAAACACCATTATAACTAATTGTCCTGAAAATTTGTAACCCAACTGACCACAATTCATTGTACAAATGTCTCTCCCCTGAGGCTGATCAGACCCTAAAAGATAGCCATGATAAGGTCAATAGGTCATACCACCCTTTTATAGTCATGTCCCATACTACATTAGACATATTAAAGAACCCTTTATCCTTAAAATAAAAAAAATCACTTTTGTAATTAAAACTCATAAAATAAAAACTCATAAAGTTCCATATGTGAGCGTGCCTCTTTAAAATACCTTTGCACTAAAACAAATAGTCCTAACAAATGTTTTATGTCTATATATTTGCAAACCTTAATGGATAATCAAAACTTCCAGGCCTTTTTCAATTTGGTCGTTTATGGCCGCCATCTCCCCCACTCTCCCCAAGATTATAATCTCAGGAAACTTCTGAAAGTGAGACACAACATGCCTAACTAGCATTCACTATGCTACTTCGATTCAGAAACTCAAAAGTGAACTATAAACTAAACCTAATGATAATTCCCCTTTGACTCAAATCATTAATCATAAGTTTTAAACATTGTCTATGTATATGTTTACTTAAATGAACATGCTACCCTTAGATACAATTAACCTGATAACATTATTATCCAATGTATTACTTTTTCCCTCTTACACTGAGAAATGTCGTACATTTCTCAGTGTAAGAAATCCGTAATTTAATCCCAGATATGTAATAAAAATGCAATCGCATTCTCCCATGGCTCCTTCAAATGACATATTTTAGATAACTTCCATCCGTCCCGGAATAAGGAATCGTACTTAAACACACCAGAATACAATGTTTAACTAAGTTAAATCAAACCCTAAAATTGACCATAACCATTAACCAAATAAACAAACCACTTTTATCAGCAAAAAAAACTATACTAAAAGCTCACCACTATAATGCTTCAGATGACAAAATTATTCAGAGACTCATGTCTAGTTCCTCAAGAAAAAAAACAACTTGCCCCTGTTACAGATGTCTACGTATTAGGGGAAAAGCTCAAATAACCAAATTCAAACTAGCTAATTTCCTGAAACATATGCAATTATGTTTTTCTATAGAGGTTGCTTGGGGAAGTCCTGCACAAAAGAGCTTAGTGCAGCGTCACTGCCCTGGACCATGATAGTGCCGTTCTGGTGCAGGAACCTGTTTTCCTGGTCCTTCTCACTGCCCTCAAAAATGTGTATTTCCCTTCCCGTGCAGATGCCTTTCTTTGTGGTACAGCTGAAATGCCTGGTTCCAGCTGTAGTGTGGTCTGTGTGGTCTGTGTAAAATAACAGGTCTGTAACAGTCCTGTTGTGTGACCAGTCTGCAAAGAAAGTATCCCGGTTCTCCCTCAGAATTCTGTGTTTAAAATGGATTCTTCCCTTCTCTGATTTGATTTCTGCTTGAAATTCAAAAAAAGGGGGAAAGTCTCTCAGTCTGCTGCTGCTGGTGTTGCCATGGTTACCACCAGTAAACAGTTGGAGTTAGATGGTAAGCTAGCTGGCACATTTGACACACGTGTTAAACTCACTCTTGACAACCAGAAAGTTATAAAAAGTCAGGAAATGTTCTTCTGCATGACTCTCCCTCTCTATCTCGCTCTCTCTTTCTATGTCTCTCACGCTCTCTCTGTCTCTATCTCGCTCTCTCGTTCTCCCTCACTCTCTCTCTCTCGCTCTCTACCCATCTCGGCAATCCATTTAGCCACAATTAATAAAGTAATTTATTGTACAGTATGATGTAATATTGTCTGAATGGATCCATCAGATGTTGTTGAAGAACAGATACTGTATCTCCTGTACTACACATTACCTTCAATAACATCACCCTCACAGGCTTTCTCCAATTACCCCCAATTACCTGCTCCCCAAGTTATCCTCCAATAACAAGTCCCAACCCCCTCCTGCCCCGTCCTCCATACAAGCACCCCCTGGTGGCTGTGTGCTTGTTTTTTAGCCGCGGGCTCATTTCTCCCTATATCAGCAGCTCCCCTTCTCTCCTCTTCCTCTCCCTCTTTCACTCTCAAACTCTGAAGGAGATGCCAGACTGACAGACACTCATCCTCTCTCTCTCTCTCTGTCTGTCTGTCTCACCAGGATAAGGCTTGCTGTTTCCAGATAGGGCAGAGGTAGAACAAAATTTTGTGTGTCAATCGCTGTTTTTTCACATCTGGTTAAAGGTGTCTGTGGTGTATATCTTCACTGATGGCACTTTTTGTTAATATCGTTCTGTTTACAGAGTGTTCTGTCTACAAGGTCTTGGTTTGGTCTCTCTCCAACAGGTGACAGAACTCTCCCAGTTTTCAGACGTATCTCTCTCCAGGTGATGAGCCTGTGTGGCTGGCTGTGGCTGCTCTACTGTCTCCATGTCCCTGGGTGTGTCTGGGGTCTGGATGGAGGTGGAGAGGGGGCTTGTCGGCTGGAAGCTAAGCCCGTCTCCGGCAGTGTTTATCGGGCAGGAGATGTGGTCATTGGGGGCCTGTTCCCCATCCATGTGGAAGCCCCTCCGCCAGAGCAGGAGTTCAGGAGCATTAAGGGAAATTCTACCTGTACAATGTATGCAGCTTGTGTGATAACAGCATTTTGTCATTGTGTTTTCTCCTGAAGGTAATGTGTATTCAGCTACCTCATATCTCTCTGTTTCTTCCTTTCTTCCGTCTGTCAGGTTCAACCAGCGTGCTTACCGCTGGCTCCAGACTATGATCTTTGCTGTGGAGGAGATTAACCGTGACCCAGCCCTCCTGCCTAACCTCACCCTGGGGTTCCTGGCATCTGACACATGCCTGTCAGAGGGCACCACCCTGGGGGCGGCCCTAGCTATGGTGACCGGCAAGGAGGCCTCTGTGGTGGGCACAGAATGTGGCACAACCCCCGAGGTTCCCGTCATCATCGGGGATGCACGCTCCTCAGCTTCCATCGTGGTGGCACAGACCCTCGGGCCGTTTGATTTACCCATGGTGAGGCAGGGGTTGGATTGCAGGTTGGGATGAGATGATGACTCTTTTCACATTACATTTCAATCTCTATCTAGATTTCTCTCTCTCTAATATTTACTTTCCTTCTCCCTCTGCTCTCTGTCATTTACAAATTATAATTATCCTCAAATCTCACTCTCTCTCTCTCTCTCTCTCTCACTCTCTCTCTGTCTCTCTCACGATCTGTCTCTCTCTCTCTCTCTCTCTCTCTCACTCTTTTCTCTCCCAGGTGAGTTACTTTGCCACCTGTGCGTGTTTGAGTGACACCTGGAGGTACCCCTCATTCTTCCGTACGGTACCCAGCGATGCCTTCCAGGCTCGGGGCATGGCCAAGCTGCTGCGTCAGCTGGGCTGGGTGTGGGTGGGGCTGTTGTCAGGGGATGGTGACTATGGCAAGTTTGGGGTTCAGCTGCTTCTCCAAGAGCTCCAGGGATCTGGGGTGTGTGTCGCTTACTCTGAGGTCATTCCCAAGGTACGACCTCACTCTGATGATCTGACAAACTCTCTCTTTTGCTCTATCTTTCTCTCTCTTTCACTCTGACTCCCCCTCTCTTCTAATCTAACATATACGCTTTCTCTGATTTTCTCTGACTCTCTTCCCTTTCTCTCACTGATGGTCATCCCCAAGGTACCGTCTAAGAGACAGATCAGGCACATAGTGGACACCATCAAAGGATCTACTGCCAGAGTGGTGGTGGCATTTGTAGGATTCACAGGTCATTCAGGGGTGAGCAGTTACCAGTCAGAGTATTGTTAATGATTTGTAACACAGCTGTAGCAGTGTCCTTGTGTCTTACCGTGTCTTGATGCCCTTTACAGACACAATCATTTCCATATTGATAATCTTGCATTTCATCTTGACTATCTTGATCTTTTTAACAATTTCATTCTCCAGGCCCTGATGGAAGAGGTTGTCCGCCAGAACATTACAGATAAGCAGTGGATTGCCTCAGAGGCCTGGGTCACCTACTCTACTATCGCCTCCCCGAAAAACCTGCCCTCTCTTGCCGGGACACTCGGTTTTGCCCTGAAGAAAGCTGACATTCCCGGCCTGGGGCCTTTCCTAACACGCCTACATCCAGACGGGGACTACCAGAATTCCGACCCCTTCCTGAGAGAATTGTGGGAGGAGATGTTTGGGTGTTCTCTGGGGGTTGACCCCAGCGTGACACTGCCGTCCAGGCGACAGTGTACTGGGTCAGAGGTCATACGTGAGGGAGACTTTACACCTAAATCTCAGTTTTTTTTGTCCTGATTCCCAATGTTATTTCAGTAAAATAAAGTGTCAATCCTAGGTGAGGGGGAGAGCCAGTATGCTGACGTGTCTCAGCTGAGAGCCAGCTACAATGTGTACAAGGCTGTGTACGCCATCGCCTACGCCATACAGGATATGATGGCCTGTCGACCAGGGGATGGAGTCTTTAATGGTGGACAGTGTCCTGATATCAGGAAGCTTCAGCCCAGCCAGGTGAGAATAACATGTTGATCTGTTTTCAAGTTAAGAACACTAATGTTTCCAGTCAGGATACAGTGAAAACACTTTGTAAGGTTTGAATACTGAAGAACAAAAGCCACAACTGGTTCTAACTCTTAATCCTGTTACAATGCCCTTTTCTATTTGAGATTGTTCATTATCTGAGGGGAGTGAACTTCAGTACTCCTGTGGGGGAATCTTTCCACTTCGACATGAATGGTGATCCGCCTGCCTCTTATGACATCATCAACTGGCATGTGACCCCCGAGGGGACAGCAGAGTTTGTCCAGGTCGGACATTTTCTGTCCTCTGAGGGATCTGACGACCAGTTTCACATCGACATGGATAAAGTGGTGTGGGGTGGGGGCAGCGGAGATGAGGTGAGAACTGTTCAGTTTGGTGTGTGTGTGTGTGTGTGTGTGTGTGTGTGTGTGTGTGTGTGTGTGTGTGTGTGTGTGTGTGTGTGTGTGTGTGTGTGTGTGTGTGTGTGTGTGTGTGTGTGTGTGTGTGTGTGTGTGTGTGTGTGTGTGTGTGCATGATAATTTTTTATTTTATCACCCTGAGGCAACCATACAGAAAAGAGAAAGACATAAAGTAGACCAAATGGAGGAATTTACCTCAGAGTGAAAGCTCTGACATCGACATCTTAATTTAACATTTATTTAATGAGGATAGTCAGTTAAGAACAAATGTTATATACAATGACGGACAACCCCAGCATGATGCTGGGCCAATTGTGCATCGCCATATGGGATTCAGAATCACCGCCTAATGTGATACAGCCTGGATTCGAACCAGGGACAGTAGTTGCACCTCTTGCACTCATATACGCCTTAGACTGCAGCGCAACTCTGGAGTTAAATTACACTGAATTTGAGATATTTGTGTGGTCATTTTACTGACATAATCCCCAGAGGGGTCCAGCAAGCCTGCCTGTGTGAAATAATTATGATTATAGCAATGATTTTGAAAATGATGGCTTCATCCTCTCCCCCCTCTAATAGGTCCCTGTGTCTGTATGCAGTGCTGACTGTCCCCCTGGTACCAGGCATGCGGTACAGAAGGGGAGGCCTGTGTGCTGCTTTGACTGTCTGTCCTGTGCTGAGGGAGAGATCAGCAACACAACAGGTAGTCTATTAACTGTTCTGATTCCAATTCATATTTTCAATCCTGATTGGTCCTGAATTGGAGTCCTCATTCTTCTTCCTTCTCTATCAGGGTCAGATGACTGTATTAGGTGTCCAGAGCGGTTCTGGTCCAACCCTGATCTTACGGCCTGCATCCCCCAGCTGGTAGACTTCCTCTCCTACAGCGACACCATGGGCGTCATCCTGTCTGTCATCTCAGTTTCCGGGGCAACACTCACAGCCGGTGCCCTGGCCACCTTCCTCTACCACCGTCACACGGCCCTGGTGAGTTGAATCATATGATCATATATAGAGGTAGTGGATAGAGATGAGATTGTGTCATATAAGGAAGGAATTTTTGACATGTCATTGTCTAAATTATCTCCCTCTGTCTCATTCCAGGTGAAAGCCAATAACTCTGAGCTCAGCTTCCTGCTCCTGCTGTCACTCAAGATCTGCTTCCTGTGTGCTCTGGTTTTCATTGGCCAGCCGAACCCGTGGACATGCATGCTGAGACACACCCTGTTTGGTATAAGCTTTGTGTTCTGCATCTCCTGTCTGCTCAGCAGGACTGTGGTGGTGCTGGTGGCCTTCAGGGCCACTCTGCCTGGAGAGAATCTGATGAGATACTTCAGCCCCACCCAGCAGAGGATGGGTATCTCACTCTGCACACTCATCCAGGTGAACATCTAGTTTTTACTATATTCTTTAGGAATGTAGTTGTTTCCTTCATTGATCATATTATTTGTTTTCAAGATAACTCGTTAAGATAACTCAAGAACTAGTTTTCCATCCACTTCCGTTCCCTTACACAGGTGCTGATCTGTGTGCTGTGGCTGGCCTTAGCTCCACCCCGACCTGCTGAGAGGAGGGGAAGAGAGGGTCGGGGCCCGAGGGTCATCCTGGAGTGTGAAGTGGGCTCTGTGGTCGGCTTCTCTCTGGTGCTGGGCTACATCGGCCTGCTGGCCTCCCTCTGTCTTCTCTTAGCCTTCCTGGCCAGGAAACTCCCAGACAACTTCAACGAGGCCAAGTTCATCACCTTCAGCATGCTGATCTTCTGTGCCGTGTGGATCTCCTTCATCCCTGCCTACGTCAGCTCTCCTGGGAAGTACACAGTAGCTGTAGAGATCTTTGCCATCCTGGCCTCCAGCTTTGGGCTGCTGTTCTGTCTGTTTGCTCCAAAGTGTTACATCATCCTTCTGAGACCAGAAAGAAACACCAAGAAACACATAATGTCCAAATAGAAACCACCAAGAAACACATGATGTCCAATTAGAAACCACCAAGAAACACATGATGTCCAATTAGAAACCACCAAGAAACACATGATGTCCAATTAGAAACCACCAAGAAACACATGATGTCCAATTAGAAACCACCAAGAAACACATGATGTCCAAATAGAAACCACCAAGAAAGACATGATGTCCAAATATTAACTTAATAAACATACTCACATCATGATTTAGGGCTCGTTGATATTCATTTCAACAGGGGAATGTCAATTCTGTTTGGACATATTATTTTCCTGCTCTAACTTCACTATATTACTTTGTTAATAATTGTATGTGCTCTTATAAAGTGTCATAATGAAACACGTCTATATGAACAATACCAATAAAGATTACGTAGTGTCTACACATGCTGTAAGAGTTAGTATTGAGTCTGTCTGACAGAACCTACAGACCCCCTACACATGATTCCTTCGTCACCCAGTCAGTGTGAGTGTGTTTTTGTGTGTGTTTGTCTCTCTCTGTGTGTGTGTGTGTGTGTGTGTGTGTGTGTGTGTGTGTGTGTGTGTGTGTGTGTGTGTGTGTGTGTGTGTGTGTGTGTGTGTGTGTGTGTGTGTGTGTGTGTGTGTGTGCGCGTGCGCGTGCGTGCGTGCGTGCGTGCGTGCGTGCGTGCGTGTGTGCGTGCGTGCGTGTGTGTGTGTGTGCGTGCGTGTGTGTGCGTGCGTGTGTGTGTGTGTGCGTGTGTGTGTGTGTGCGTGCGTGTGTGTGTATGTGTGTTCCTCATCATACACTTAAATGAAAACAGAAACATTCCACTGTCTGCTTACCCACTGTGGGAACCTCTCATCTCCCCATCACTCCCTCTTCACACTGTCTGCTTACCCACTGTGGGAACCTCTCCTCTCCCCATCACTCCCTCTTCAAACTGTCTGCTTACTCACTGTGGGATCCTCTCCAACCCCAATCACTCCCTCTTAACACTGTCTGCTTACCCACATTGGGAGTCTCTCCTCTCTCCATCTCTCCCTCCTCTCCCCATCTCTCCCTCCTCTCCCCATCTCTCCCTCCTCCATCCACCCTTTCCTCCTCTCTCCATCTCTCCCCTGCCTTTCAACCACAGAGTCCCCCGGATTCACAAGTACTCCCCTTGTCCCACTACCTCGTTTCACATTCACACCACATTCTACATCAGGTTGAAAGCGCTACCCGGCAGCACCACCACAACGGGTAGAGTTACTACCCAATAGCACCACCACAACGTGTAGAGTTACTACCCAATAGCACCACCACAATGGGTAGAGTTACTACACAGTAGCACCACCACAATGGGTAGAATTACTACCCAATAGCACCACCACAACGGGTAGAATTACTACCCAATAGCACAACAACAACGTGTAGAGTTACTACCCAATAGCACCACCACAACGGGTAGAGTTACTACCCAATAGCACCACCACGATGGGTAGAATTACTACCCAGTAGCACCACCACAACAGGTAGAGTTACTACCCAATAGCACCACCACAATGGGTAGAATTACTACCCAGTAGCACCACCACAGCGGGTAGAATTACTACCCAATAGCACCACCACAATGGGTAGAATTACTACCCAGTAGCACCACCACAACAGGTAGAGTTACTACCCAATAGCACAACAACAACACAACAGCAAGGGCTGATTTCAAGGTTTTACTGCTAACCTACAAAGCATTACATGGGCTTGCTCCTACCTATCTCTCTGATTTGGTCCTGCCGTACATACCTACACGTACGCTACGGTCACAAGACGCAGGCCTCCTAATTGTCCCTAGAATTTCTAAGCAAACAGCTGGAGGCAGGGCTTTCTCCTATAGAGCTCCATTTTTATGGAACGGTCTGCCTACCCATGTCAGAGACGCAAACTCGGTCTCAACCTTTAAGTCCTTACTGAAGACTCATCTCTTCAGTGGGTCATATGATTGAGTGTAGTCTGGCCCAGGAGTGAGAAGGTGAACGGAAAGGCTCTGGAGCAACGAACCGCCCTTGCTGTCTCTGCCTGGCCGGTTCCCCTCTTTCCACTAGGATTCTCTGCCTCTGACCCTATTACAGGGGCTGAGTCACTGGCTTACTGGGGCTCTCTCATGCCGTCCCTGGAAGGGGTGCGTCACCTGAGTGGGTTGATTCACTGATGTGGTCATCCTGTCTGGGTTGGCGCCCCACTTGGGTTGTGCCGTGGCGGAGATCTTTGTGGGCTATACTCAGCCTTGTCTCAGGATGGTAAGTTGGTGGTTGAAGATATCCCTCTAGTGGTGTGGGGGCTGTGCTTTGGCAAAGTGGGTGGGGTTATATCCTTCCTGTTTGGCCCTGTCCAGGGGTGTCCTCAGATGGGGCCACAGTGTCTCCCCCTCCTGTCTCAGCCTCCAGTATTTATGCTGCAGTAGTTTATGTGTCAGTTTGTTATATCTGGAGTACCTCTCCTGTCCTATTCGGTGTGCTGTGTGAATCTAAGTGTGCGTTCTCTAATTCTCTCTTTCTCTCTCTCTCTCTCCGAGGACCTGAGCCCCAGGACCATGCCCCAGGTCTACCTGACATGATGACTCCTTGCTGTCCCCAGTCCACCTGGCCGTGCTGCTGCTCCAGTTTCCACTGTTCTGCCTTATTATTATTCGACCATGCTGGTTATTTATGAACATTTGAACATCTTGGCCATGTTCTGTTATAATCTCCACCTGGCACAGCCAGAAGAGGACTGGCCACCCCACATATGCTCTCTCTAATTCTTTCTTTCTCTCGGAGGAGGACCTGAACCCTAGGACCATGCCCCAGGACTACCTGACATGATGACTCCTTGCTGTCCCCAGTCCACCTGACCGTGCTGCTGCTCCAGTTTCAACTGTTCTGCCTTATTATTATTCGACCATGCTGGTCATTTATGAACATTTGAACATCTTGGCCATGTTCTGTTATAATCTCCACCCGGCACAGCCAGAAGAGGACTGGCCACCCCACATAGCCTGGTTCCTCTCTAGGTTTCTTCCTAGGTTTTGGCCTTTCTAGGGAGTTTTTCCTAGCCACCGTGCTTCTACACCTGCATTGCTTGCTGTTTGGGGTTTTAGGCTGGGTTTCTGTACAGCACTTTGAGATATCAGCTGATGTACGAAGGGCTATATAAATAAATTAGATTTTTTAATTTTTTATTAGAGTTACTACCCAATAGCACCACCACAACGTGTAGAGTTACTACCCAATAGCACCACCACAACAGGTAGAGTTACTACCCAGTAGCACCACCACAACGGGTAGAGATACTACCCAGTAGCACCACCACAACGGGTAGAGTTACTACCCAATAGCACAACAACAACATGTAGAGTTACTACACAATAGCACCACCACAACGTGTAGAGTTACTACCCAAACGCACCACCACAACGTGTAGAGTTACTACCCAATAGCACCACCACAACGTGTAGAGTTACTACCCAATAGCACCACCACAACGTGTAGAGTTACTACCCAATAGAACCACCACAACATGTAGAGTTACTACCCAATAGCACAACAACAACGTGTAGAGTTACTACACAATAGCACCACCACAACGGGAAGAATTACCACCACAGTCCAGTAAGCTATCTGGGCCTCATTAGCAGCATTCTGGGTCCAGTAAGCTATCAGGGCCTCAGATCATTATCAAGGAATTCTCCCTATGCCACCAGAAGATCATCAGTGACCCAATTAGAGTCCCATCAGAGGCCCAATTAGAGGCCCATCAGAGTCCCAATTATAGGCCACATTTGATGCCCCATCAGAGGTCCAATTAGAGGCACCAATAGAGGGACAATTAGAGGTTCCATCAGAGGCACAATTAGATAACAAATTAGAGGCCTCATCAGAGGCCCAATTAGAGTTCACATTAGAGGCCCCATTAGCGGCCCCATCCGAGTCCCCATTAGAGTCCCCATTAGATACCCATTAGAGGTTCAAATAGAGGTCCCATTAGAGGCCCCATTAGATGCCCAATTAGAGTCCCCATTAGAGGCCCAGTTAGAGTCCTCATTAGAGGCCCCACTAGAATCCCAATTAGAGGACCAATTAGAGGCCCCATCAGAGGCCCAATTAGAGTCCCCATTAGAGTCCCAATTAGAGTCCCCATTAGAGTGGGGGCGGCAGGGTAGCCTAGTGGTTAGAGTGTTGACTAGTATCCGGAAGGTTGTGAGTTCAAACCCCCGAGCTGACAGGGTACAAATCTGTTGTTCTGCCCCTGAACAGGCAGTTAACCCTAGGTTCCCAGGCCGTCATTGAAAATAAGAATGTGTTCTTAACTGACTTGCCTGGTTAAATAAAGGTAAAATAAAAATAAATAAAAAATTGAGGCCCCATTAGAGATCCCCTTTGGAGGCCATGGTATCACTATCAGTCCTTCAGGGGGAACAGTAGAGACTGAGCCCAGGTGAATGGCTTATTGTCTTTCACCATAGTGAACAGGTGAAAGACAGGATTTAAAGAGACCTGTGAAGTGATGATCAAGTGGTAGAGGAAGGAGGAACAAATCAAATCATATTAAATCAAATGTTATTGGTCACATACACATGGTTAGCAGATGTTATTGCGAGTACAGCAAAATGCTTGTGCTTCTACAGTAGTTCCAACAATTCTCCAACAACTGCCTAATACACACAAATCTAAAGGGGTGAATGAGAATATGTATATATAAATATATGGATGAGTGATGGCCAAGCGCCATAGGCAAGGTGCAATAGATGGTATAAAATACAGTATACACATATGATATGAGTAATGTAAGCATTATTAAAGCGCCACTTTTTAAAGTGGCTAGTGATACTATTATTAAAGTGGCCAGTGATTGGGTCTCAATGTAAGCAGCAGCCTCTCTGAGTTAGTGATTGCTGTTTAGCAGTCTGATGGCCTTGAGATAGAAGCTGTTTTTCAGTCTCTCCGGGTCTCAACTTTGAAGCACCTGCACTGACCTTGTCTTCTGGATGGTAGCAGTGGGAACAGGCAGTGGCTCGAGTGGTTATTGTCCTTGATGATCTTTTTGGCCTTCCTGTGACATCGGGTGCTGTAGGTGTCATGGAGGGTGGGTAGTTTGCCCCCGGTGATGTGTTGTGCAAACTGCACTACCCTCTGGAGAACCTTACGGTTGAGGCAGATGCAGTTGCCGTACCAGGCTGTGATACAGCTCGACAGGATGGTCTCGATTGTGCATCTGTAAAAGTTTGTCAGGGTTTTGGGTGACAAGCCAAATTTCTTCAGCCTCCTGAGGTTTAAGAGGCGCTGTTGAGCCTTCTTCACCACACTGTCTGTGTGGGTGGACCAATTCAGTTTGTCTGTGATGTGTATGCCAAGGAACTTAAAACGTTCCACCTTCTCCACTGCTGTCCCTTCGATGTGGATAGGGGGGAGCTCCCGCTGCTGTTTCCTGAAGTCCACGATCATCTCCTTTGTTTTGTTGACGTCAGAAAGTCCAGGACCAAGTTACACAGTTGGGTAGAGACCCAGGGCTTCCAGCTTGATGATGAGCTTGTAGGGTATTATGGTGTTTTAAGCTGAGCTGAAGTCAATGAACAGCATTCTTACATAGGTATTCCTCTTGTCCAGATGGGATAGGGCAGCATGCAGTGTGATGACGATTGCATCGTCTGTGGACCTGTTGGGGTGGTATGCAATCTGAGGTGGGTCTAGGGTGGCCGGTAAGGTGGAGGTGACATGATCCTTGACTAGTCTCTCAAAGCACTTCATGATAACAGAAGTGAGTGCCATGGGGCGGTAGTCATTTTGTTCAGATATCTTTGCCTTCTTGGGTACAAGAACAATGGTGGCCATCTTGAAGAATGTAGGGACAGCAGACTGGGATAGGGATTGATTGAATCTGTCCGTTAACACACCAGCCAGCTGGTCTGCGCATGCTCTGAGGACTAGAGATGCCATCTGAGCCAGCAGCCTTGCGAGGGTTAAAACGTTTAAATGTTTTACTCATGTCGGCCAAGGAGAAGGGGGGGGGGGCGCAGTCGTTGTTCGTGGTCCGCAACGGTGGCACTGTATTAATCTCAAAGTGGGCAAAAAAGGTGTTTAGTTTGTCTGGAAGTGTGACGTTGGTGTCCGTGACGTGGCTGGTTTTCGTTTGTAGCCTGTGATTTCTTGTAGACCTTGCCACATACATCTCGTGTCTGAGCTGTTGATTTACTGAGCCATTGAATTACACTACAGTACAGACCTCAGAATGTTTAAGGTATTATAGGCCTGGCTGGTACGCCCCTCAGAATGTTTACTGTGTTTACATGCCTCGCTGGTACGCCCCTCAGAATGTTTACTGTATTATAGGCCTGGCTGGTACGCCCCTCAGAATGTTTACTGTGTTTACATGCCTCGCTGGTACGCCCCTCAGAATGTTTACTGTGTTATAGGCCTGGATGGTACCAACTACCAACTACCAAACTAAGGGCTAACAACCAAAATAAGAGCTAACAACCAAACTACAGGCTAACAACCAAATTAAGAGCTAAGAAACAAACTAAGGGCTAACTGCCAAACTAAGGGCTAACAACCAAACTACAGGCTAACAACCAAACTACGAGCTAACTGGGTTTCTGTACAGCACTTTGAGATATCAGCTGATGTACAAAGGGCTATATAAATACATTTGATTTGATTTGAAATTGGTGTGTTATGTTCAGAAATGCATTGTCTCAAACAAACATCTGGTGAAAGTACAGAGAGCCACATCAAGTTACAGAAATACTCAAAATAAACATTGATAAATGATACAAGTGTTATGCAGGGAAATATAGATAATCTTCTCCTTAATGGAACTGCTGTGTCAGATTTCAAAAAGGCTTTACGGCGAAAGCACACCTTGAGATTATGTTAGGTCAGCAACTAGCCACAGAAAAACATACAGCCATTTTCCAAAAAAGGAGAGGTGTCACGAATGTCAGAAATAGCATTATAAATATTCACTTACCTTTGATGATCTTGATCAGAATGCACTCCCAGGAATCCCAGTTCCACAATAAATGTTTGTTTTGTTCGATAAAGTCCATAATTTATGTCCAAATACCTCCTTTTTGTTCATGCGTTTAGTTCACACTGCAGTCACAGCTGATTCGCGCTGCTCATTGCATTTATTTTATATGTCTGTGACTACAATTGCTACTGTTGGCTTTACACAATTTAATATCTTGGAACAAAGCCAAACATTGACTATGTCTTATGTGACAGTTTATAGATTAAATTATGTTTTTTTTTTTTTTTTTTTTTTTACATAATTAGATGCCAATAATGGTTGATATTTTCTCATGGTTTAGACAATTCATTTTCAATGTTTGTGTCCTATTAAGTTAGGGTGCAACACTGATCATACCTTCTAGTTCAGGTTAGGAACCTGGAAGGGTTTATAGTTCCAGTATGGTATAGTACTGTATGTGTTGATGTACTACTGTAAGGCCAGGTCACACTGGGAAATCACTACCCCCTGCAGGACAGATAGATGCTACTGTAAGGCCAGGTCACACTGAGACATCACTGCCCCCTGCTGGAGAGATAGATGTTACTGTAAGGACAGGGCACACTGGGACATCACGGCCCCCTCCTAGATAGATAGATACTTGTCTGTGATGTGTATGCCAAGGAACTTAAAACTTTCCACCTTCTCCACTGCTGTCCCTTCGATGTGGATAGGTGTGGAGCTCCCGCTGCTGTTTCCTGAAGTCCACGATCATCTCCTTTGTTTTGTTGACGTCAGAAAGTCCAGGACCAAGTTACACAGTTGGGTAGAGACCCAGGGCTTCCAGCTTGATGATGAGCTTGTAGGGTATTATGGTGTTTTAAGCTGAGCTGAAGTCAATGAACAGCATTCTTACATAGGTATTCCTCTTGTCCAGATGGGATAGGGCAGCATGCAGTGTGATGACGATTGCATCGTCTGTGGACCTGTTGGGGTGGTATGCAATCTGAGGTGGGTCTAGGGTGGCCGGTAAGGTGGAGGTGACATGATCCTTGACTAGTCTCTCAAAGCACTTCATGATAACAGAAGTGAGTGCCATGGGGCGGTAGTCATTTTGTTCAGATATCTTTGCCTTCTTGGGTACAAGAACAATGGTGGCCATCTTGAAGAATGTAGGGACAGCAGACTGGGATAGGGATTGATTGAATCTGTCCGTTAACACACCAGCCAGCTGGTCTGCGCATGCTCTGAGGACTAGAGATGCCATCTGAGCCAGCAGCCTTGCGAGGGTTAAAACGTTTAAATGTTTTACTCATGTCGGCCAAGGAGAAGGGTGGGGGGGGCGCAGTCGTTGTTCGTGGTCCGCAACGGTGGCACTGTATTAATCTCAAAGTGGGCAAAAAAGGTGTTTAGTTTGTCTGGAAGTGTGACGTTGGTGTCCGTGACGTGGCTGGTTTTCGTTTGTAGCCTGTGATTTCTTGTAGACCTTGCCACATACATCTCGTGTCTGAGCTGTTGATTTACTGAGCCATTGAATTACACTACAGTACAGACCTCAGAATGTTTAAGGTATTATAGGCCTGGCTGGTACGCCCCTCAGAATGTTTACTGTGTTTACATGCCTCGCTGGTACGCCCCTCAGAATGTTTACTGTATTATAGGCCTGGCTGGTACGCCCCTCAGAATGTTTACTGTGTTTACATGCCTCGCTGGTACGCCCCTCAGAATGTTTACTGTGTTATAGGCCTGGATGGTACCAACTACCAACTACCAAACTAAGGGCTAACAACCAAAATAAGAGCTAACAACCAAACTACAGGCTAACAACCAAATTAAGAGCTAAGAAACAAACTAAGGGCTAACTGCCAAACTAAGGGCTAACAACCAAACTACAGGCTAACAACCAAACTACGAGCTAACTGGGTTTCTGTACAACACTTTGAGATATCAGCTGATGTACAAAGGGCTATATAAATACATTTGATTTGATTTGAAATTGGTGTGTTATGTTCAGAAATGCATTGTCTCAAACAAACATCTGGTGAAAGTACAGAGAGCCACATCAAGTTACAGAAATACTCAAAATAAACATTGATAAATGATACAAGTGTTATGCAGGGAAATATAGATAATCTTCTCCTTAATGGAACTGCTGTGTCAGATTTCAAAAAGGCTTTACGGCGAAAGCACACCTTGAGATTATGTTAGGTCAGCAACTAGCCACAGAAAAACATACAGCCATTTTCCAAAAAAGGAGAGGTGTCACGAATGTCAGAAATAGCATTATAAATATTCACTTACCTTTGATGATCTTGATCAGAATGCACTCCCAGGAATCCCAGTTCCACAATAAATGTTTGTTTTGTTCGATAAAGTCCATAATTTATGTCCAAATACCTCCTTTTTGTTCATGCGTTTAGTTCACACTGCAGTCACAGCTGATTCGCGCTGCTCATTGCATTTATTTTATATGTCTGTGACTACAATTGCTACTGTTGGCTTTACACAATTTAATATCTTGGAACAAAGCCAAACATTGACTATGTCTTATGTGACAGTTTATAGATTAAATTATGGTGTTTTTTTGTGTGTTTTTTTTTTTTAAATTAGATGCCAATAATGGTTGGTATTTTCTCATGGTTTAGACAATTCATTTTCAATGTTTGTGTCCTATTAAGTTAGGGTGCAACACTGATCATACCTTCTAGTTCAGGTTAGGAACCTGGAAGGGTTTATAGTTCCAGTATGGTATAGTACTGTATGTGTTGATGTAAGGCCAGGTCACACTGGTTAATCACTACCCCCTGCAGGACAGATAGATGCTACTGTAAGGCCAGGTCACACTGAGACATCACTGCCCCCTGCTGGAGAGATAGATGTTACTGTAAGGACAGGGCACACTGGGACATCACGGCCCCCTCCTAGATAGATAGATACTACTGTTCCCTGGTGGTAGATATACATTTGAAGTCAGAAGTTTACATACACCTTAGCCAAATACATTTAAACTCAGTTTTTCATCATTCCTGACTTTTAATCCTAGTAAAAACTCCCTGTCTTAGGTCAGATAGGATCACCACTTTATTTTAAGAATGTGAAAAATCTGAATAATAGTAGAGATAATTATTTATTTCAGCTTTAATTTATTTCATCACATTCCCAGTGGGTCAGAAATGTACATACACCCAATTAGCATTTGGTAGCATTGCTTTTAAATTATTTAACTTGGGTCAAATGTTTCGGGTAGCCTTCCAGAGTTTTTGCCCATTCCTCCTGACGAAGCTGGTGTAACAGAGTCAGGTTTGTAGGCCTCCTTGCTCGCACACGCTTTTTCAGTTCTGCTCACATATTTTCTATAGGATTGAGGTCAGGGCTTTGTGATTGCCACTCCAATACCTTGATTTTGTTGTCCTTAAGCCATTTTACCACAACTTTGGAAGTATGCTTGTGGTCATTGTCCATTTGGAAGACCCATTTGCGACCAAGCTTTAACTTCCTGACTGATGTTTTGAGATGTTGCTTCAATATGTCCACCTAATTTTCTTTCCTCATGATGTCATCTATTTTGTGAAGTGCATCAGTCGCTCCTGCAGTAAAGCACCCACACAACATGATGCTGCCACCGCCGTGCTTCACGGTTGGGATGGTGTTCTTCGGCTTGCAAGCCTCCCCCTTTTTCCTCCAAACATAACGATTGTCATTATGGCTAAACAATTCTATTTTGTTTCATCAGACCAGAGGACATTTCTCCAAAAAGTACGATCTTTGTCCCCATGTGCAGTTGCAAACTGTAGTCTGGCTTTTTTATGACGGTCGTAGTCTTCCTTGCTAAGTTGCCTTTCAGGTTATGTCGATATAGGACTTGTTTTACTGTGGATATAGATACTTTTGTACCTGTTTCCTCCAGCATATTCACAACGTCCTTTGCTGTTGTTCTGGGATTGATTAGCACTTTTCGCACCAAAGTATGTTAACCTATAGGAGACAGAACACGTCTCCTTCCTGAGCAATTTGGCAGCTTTGTTGTCCCATGGTGTTTATACTTGCATACTATTGCTTGTACAGATGAACGTGGTACTTTCAGGCGTTTGGAAATTGCTCCCAAGGATGAACTAGACTTGTGGAAGTCTACAATTTTTTTCTGAGGTCTTGGCTGATTTGTTTTTATTTTTCCATGATGTCAAGCAAAGAGGCACTGAGTTAGAAGGTAGGCCTTGAAATACATCCACAGGTACACCTCCAATTGACTCAAATTATGTCAAATAGCCTATCAGAAGCTTCTAAAGCCATGACATCATTTTCTGGAATTTTCCAAGCTGTTTAAAGGCACAGTCAACTCAGTGTATCTAAACTTCTGACCCACTGGAATTGTGATACAGTGAATTATAAGTGAAATAATCTGTCTGTAAACAATTGTTGGAAAAATGACTTGTGTCATACACAAAGTAGATGTCCTAACCGACTTGCCAAAACTATAGTTTGTTAACAAGACATTTGTGGAGCGGTTGAAAAACAAGTTTTAATGACTCCAACCTCAGTGTATGTAAACTAGTTTTAATGACTCCAACCTCAGTGTATGTAAACTAGTTTTAATGACTCCAACCTCAGTGTATGTAAACTAGTTTTAATGACTCCAACCTCAGTGTATGTAAACTAGTTTTAATGACTCCAACCTCAGTGTATGTAAACTAGTTTTAATGACTCCAACCTCAGTGTATGTAAACTAGTTTTAATGACTCCAACCTCAGTGTATGTAAACTAGTTTTAATGACTCCAACCTAAGTGAATGTAAACTTCCGACTTCAACTGTATGCGTGTCATGTTGACGTATCTAACTATAAGTTAAACCTGATCAATCAAATGGATAGGTGTAAGCAATTATGGTCATTCCATATGCTCTTATCTAGGTGTCTTTGCTAGACAGACACCGAGAGAATGAGGGGGGAGAAAGTGAGAAAGATAGGATGAAAGTGAGAGTGAGAGAGGAGTGAAGAGAGTGAAAGATAGAGAGAGGTTAATGGGGAGAGAGAAACAGAGAGAGAAAGACAGAAGTGCAAATGTATTTAGACCTGAGTAGTTCAACAACTCCTCTCTTCCAACTTGTTAAGCAATCACATGTACCTACGGGTTAAGGATGGCCAGCCACACAGGAGGGTGATTTTTACTAAGGAGGAGAAGGAGGCCGTGCTGATCTAGATGCATGCTGGCCATTTCGGAGTGAAGCGCATATTTACCAAAATCAATCTACGCTTCTTCTGACAGGGAATTGTTTTCTTTATCAATCACATTCTTTTCTATCTTCGTCCAGTGCATGTATTACGGGTCTCGTCCAGTGCATGTATTACGGGTCTCGTCCAGTGCATGTAATACGGGTCTCGTCCAGTGCATGTATTACCGGTCTCGTCCAGTGCATGTATTACGGGTCTCGTCCAGTGCATGTATTACGGGTCTCGTCCAGTGCATGTATTACGGGTCTCGTCCAGTGCATGTATTACGGGTCTCGTCCAATCGTCTAATCGTCTAATCATTAGGTCATCACACCTTTGATATAGCAACGGACGTTAACAGTTTATCGAATCCTATTGGTGATGGGGAGGGGGAACACTTTTTGGCTGTGGGACATTATTTGGCATGGCAGGGACCATTTCCTTCAATAAAATAAGTCACTCCCACTCTCTGCGGGGCCACATATCCTTCCGTAACTGTAGCCACCCCCCCCCCCTCTGCGGGGCCCCATATACTTCCATAACTGGAGGCCCTCCCCCCTCTCTCTGCGAGGCCCCATATCCTTCCATAACAGGACCACCCCTCTGCGGAGCCCCATATCCTTCCACAACTGGAGACCCCCCCTCTCTCTGTGAGGCCCCATATCCTTCCACAACAGGACCACTCCTCTGCAAGGCCCCATATCCTTCCACAACTGGAGACCCCCCCTCTCTCTGCGAGGCCCCATATCCTTCCATAACAGGACCACTCCTCTGCAAGGCCCCATATCCTTCCACAACTGGAGACCCCCCCTCTCTCTGCGAGGCCCCATATCCTTCCATAACAGGACCATTCCTCTGCAAGGCCCCATATCCTTCCATAACAGGACCACTCCTCTGCGAGGCCCCATATCCTTCCATAACAGGACCACTCCTCTGCGAGGCCCCATATCCTTCCATAACAGGACCACTCCTCTGCGAGGCCCCATATCCTTCCATAACTGGAGGGAGCTCCAGAAGAGGAAAGTATAATGATCGAATGACAGCCACAGCTGAGAGCACTGTCACTCTGGCCCCTCTCATCACTCTGGCCCCTCTCATCACTCTGGTCCCTCTCATCACTCTGGTCCCTCTCATCACTCTGGTCCCTCTCATCACTCTGGCCCCTCTCATCACTCTGGCCCCTCTCATCACTCTGGCCCCTCTCATCACTTTGGTCCCTCTCATCACTCTGGTCCCTCTTATCACTCTGGTCCCTCTCATCACTCTGGCCCCTCTCATCACTCTGGCCCCTCTCATCACTCTGGCCCCTCTCATCACTCTGGTCCCTCTCATCACTCTGGTCCCTCTCATCACTCTGGTCCCTCTCATCACTCTGGCCCCTCTCATCACTCTGGCCCCTCTCATCACTCTGGCCCCTCTCATCACTCTGGCCCCTCTCATCACTCTGGCCCCTCTCATCACTTTGGTCCCTCTCATCACTCTGGTCCCTCTTATCACTCTGGTCCCTCTCATCACTCTGGCCCCTCTCATCACTCTGGCCCCTCTCATCACTCTGGCCCCTCTCATCACTCTGGTCCCTCTCATCACTCTGGTCCCTCTCATCACTCTGGTCCCTCTCATCACTCTGGTCCCTCTCATCACTCTGGCCCCTCTCATCACTCTGGCCCCTCTCATCACTCTGGCCCTCTCTCATCACTTTGGTCCCTCTCATCACTCTGGTCCCTCTTATCACTCTGGTCCCTCTCATCACTCTGGCCCCTCTCATCACTCTGGCCCCTCTCATCGCTCTGGTCCCTCTCATCACTCTGGTCCCTCTCATCACTCTGGCCCTTCTCATCACTCTGGCCCCTCTCATCACTCTGGTCCCTCTCATGACTCTGGCCCATCTCATCACTCTGGCCCCTCTCATCACTCTGGCCCCTCTCATCACTCAGGCCCCTCTCATCATTCTGGTCCCTCACATCACCCTGGCCCCTCCCATTATCCTGGAGGGCTACAGGCTGCACAGCCAGGATCTAGGAGGCAGTCATAAGTTGATTTCTGACAGAACAGTGAAAGAGGAGGAGAATGAAAGTTTGTGGACCTGCAGTGAAAGAGCACATTTAATAAGGAAAGCTGTCAAACACTACAAAGATCTGAGAGATGTGTAAGAGGACAAGCTGAGAGAGGATCAATGTAAAAATGATGGATCTTTCATTAAAATAACTGACTCTGAGGAGGGACAACAGCAGTCTCCTGTGGTAGATAACTGACTCTGAGGAGGGACAACAGCAGTCTCCTGTGGTAGATAACGGACTCTGAGGTGGGACAACAGCAGTCTCCTGTGGTAGAAAACGGACTCTGATGTGGGACAACAGCAGTCTCCTGTGGTAGATAACGAACTCTACTGAGGGAAAACATCACACTCTTGTGGTAGATAACTTACTCTGAGGAGTGACAACAGCACACTCCTGTGGTGAATAGAGATCTGTTTCTTGGTGGTTTCTAATTGGACATCATGTGTTTCTTGGTGGTTTCTAATTGGACATCATGTGTTTCTTGGTGGTTTCTAATTGGACATCATGTGTTTCTTGATGGTTTCTATTTGGACATCATGTGTTTCTTGATGGTTTCTATTTGGACATCATGTATTTCTTGGTGTTTCTCTCTGGTCTCAGAAGGATGATGTAACACTTTGGAGCAAACAGACA
This sequence comes from Oncorhynchus kisutch, assembly GCF_002021735.2. Classification (NCBI taxonomy): domain Eukaryota; kingdom Metazoa; phylum Chordata; class Actinopteri; order Salmoniformes; family Salmonidae; genus Oncorhynchus; species Oncorhynchus kisutch. The sequence continues at coordinate 85,648,471 of NC_034188.2, read as the reverse complement.
GAACAGCAGCCCAAAGCTGGAGGCCAAGATGGCAAAGATCTCTACAGCTACTGTGTACTTCCCAGGAGAGCTGACGTAGGCAGGGATGAAGGAGATCCACACGACACAGAAGATCAGCATGCTGAAGGTGATGAACTTGGCCTCGTTGAAGTTGTCTGGGAGTTTCCTGGCCAGGAAGGCTAAGAGGAGACAGAGGGAGGCCAGCAGGCCGATGTAGCCCAGCACCAGAGAGAAGCCTACCACAGAGCCCACCTCACACTCCAGGACGACCCTCGGCCCACGACCCTCTCTTCCTCCCCTCTCAGCCGGTTGGGGTGGAGCTAAGGCCAGCCACAGTACACAGATCAGCACCTGTGGAAGGGAATGGAGGTGGAAGGAAAACGCAAGCACAGTTATCACAACAACAAATTATATGTTCAGTAACCATGTTTCCATCCACAGTTTTTATGTGAGTAAAGTTATACCGCGTATAAAAAAATACGACAGCTGTGATGGAAACAGGAAGTTTCAGTACAATGTTATAAATCCCGACAGATGATTTGTTAATTCGACATGGTTGGATATTTTTGGGTTGAGAAATGAATGTTGGAGGAAACACCTATTAACCCTCATTATCAAAGTAAATTTGGAGTCACTCAATGAGTGTGGTCCTCCATGCAGTTTATTAAGCTACAGATTAAATAAGTTATGATGAAGTTCACAGGGTGCTGAAAGTGCACGGTATGAGCTTGATGCTCCTTTCCAATAAATGTTGAGGGTCTTATTCTGGTGACATGATGATTGATGCATTTAACAAATAAAAATATAATTTTCCATAATAATCTCGTCATGTAGACCACCCTACCCACACAGCCCACCAGCACTCTATCTGGCATGTAGACCACCCTACCCACACAGCCCACCAGCACTGTATCTGGGAGCTGTTGGCTAGGGCTCACGTACCAAGACCAGAGTGGGCACATTGCTATTTAACTCAACAGTTTGGGAAAAAACTATCAGTAGAGTTGAAAATGCACACTTTGAACATTCAACTTTTATTCGGTACATGAAATTTAAACAAAAAAAGTACATGTTCTGTGCACTACGTCATCTCCCACTAATTTTTATCCTCGACAAGTCTGTTTGGTGGAAACGCCACTGGTGGGAAAATGGGCATATTTTCTTTTTGCAGATCTTTGAATATTCGCATGAAGATCTGTCCATTGGAAGGAAACCTAGTTTATGAAGGTGATATGTGGTTGTCTCACCTAGATATCTGTAACCTCTGTATAAGAGCGTCTGCTACTGTAAATAACTAACATGAAGATCTGTCCATTGGAAGGAAACCTAGTTTATGAAGGTGATATGTGGTTGTCTCACCTAGATATCTGTAACCTCTGGATAAGAGCGTCTGCTACTGTAAATAACTAACATGAAGATCTGTCCATTGGAAGGAAACCTAGTTTATGAAGGTGATATGTGGTTGTCTCACCTAGATATCTGTAACCTAGCAACTGAAGGAAATAATTAAAGCTCCAATAAAGCCGTTTAAAAATTAAAAATATAAAATACTTTCTGGGTAACAATTAGGTGTGATTGTTTTCAATTAAAAGGTAAAAAAAATATTTAAAAAATAGCTTCTTAGCAAAGAGCAATTTATCATACAAGAATGTAGCTAGGACTGTCTGGGAGTGGTCTGAGTGGGGAGGGGAAAACTGAAAATGAGCTGTTGGCATAGAGATTTGGAACTCTCTATCTTTATGGTCTTGCAAAGTTGACGTCCTCGCCCCGAGTGGAAATCTAAAGGAATCCCCATTAAAATCCATCTGTTTAAGCTAGATGTTTTATTTCACAGGCTGCATCACAATCCACAGCATCCGCCCAATGGTGGCCGTCCACATCTGCAGTGGAAGGTGGTCGAGCTACAGTGGTGATTGCCAGATCGTAAGACACCCTGATAATGACGAAAATGTCTGTAGCATCACAGGACTCATCTGAGTGTGGGGTTCTCATTTAGTTCACAGGACTCGTTTAGTTCACATATCCAAACTCGGTAGGCGCGGTCAAGTCCAGGTGAAGGTTCAGAAGAAAAGTTCAAAAAGTTATATTACAGTTCATAGAAATATGTCAAACGACGTATAGAATCAATCTTCAGGATGTTTTTAACATAAATCTTCAATAATGTTCCAACCAGAGAATTCCTTTATCTTCAGAAATGCAATGGAATGCAGGTCGTTCTCACAGGAGCACAATCAGCTCATGGCCTTCTGCTAGACCTCTGGTTGAAATAGCTCTCATTCTCTCCCCCTTCATAGTAGAAGCCTGAAACAACGTTCTAAAGATGGTTGACATCTAGTGGAAGCCTTAGGAAGTGCAATATGCCCCCATAGACACTGTATATTCGATAGGCAATGAGTGGAAAAACTACAAACCTCAGATTTCCCTCTTCCTGGTTGGATTTTTCTCAGGTTTTCGCCTGCCATATGAGTTCTGTTGTACTCACAGATATCATTCAAAGTTTTAGAAACTTCAGAGTGTTTTCCATACAAATCTACTAATACTATGCATATTTTAACTTCTGGGCCTGAGTAGCAGGCAGTTTACTCTGGGCAAGCTTTTCATCCGAACGTGAAAATGCTGCCCCCTATCCCAAACAGGTTAAAAACAGAAGCTGGACTGCAACATTCTAGTAGCCTGGCTAGGACTGTAGAATGGGTCTGTACACTTTCCCTCCGCTGCGCACTGTAAACCTGACAAACGAAAGCAGTGCAATTGAAGTTGAGTTCGCTGATGTGAGCGAATCAAGCTATAGTTTCATAAAGTAGATGACTCGCTTGTGTGTCCTATTAGGTCCGCGGGCCTTGTGTTTGACACGTACGCTAGTCTATTAGCCACGTTATGACTGACTTGTGGTCATTGCCCTTGCTAGTTTGATTGTATTGACATTCCCAGCCTTAGTTACAGTTTTGTAAAAAATATGTTTTGTAAAAAATATTGAGCCATTGAAACTGAAACTGTGCATCCCGAATGGAGGCAGTAAACAATGTACCAGGCCAGCTGTGATTTACAGCCTGATAGCAATATTTGTGGACTACAAAGAAATGTATTGTTGAATTAAATTAATCATGCACTGAACTGCATCCATCTATTCTGTCCACAATGCCTTACATTATATAATGTAAAATAGAACCTAAGATGGTTTTGAAGCATAAACTGGAAATTTGACATTTGTGACTGATATGATTGTCTGTGAGTTTCATATCTGCGAAGTAGTTAAAACACAGTCAGTTCCTCTGGCACCGAAGACGTGGATGTCGATTAAGGCAGCCCACCGCACCTCTCTGATTCAGAGGGGGTAAATGCAGAAGACACATTTCAGCTGAAGGCATTCCGTTGTACAACTGACTAGGTATCCCCCTTTCCCGTTCCCTTTCAAGGATGAACTAATTCACCATCTGGTGATGTCACCAGGCAGGCCAACACTCCATCCTACCAAAACAGACTGGAATTTCAGACTTCTTTTCAAACACCACTTACACTCAGTGGTGTAAAGTACTTAAGTTAAGTAGTAATTTAGAGTGTACTTTACTTTACTATTTATATTTAATTCACTATATTGCAAAGGAAAATAATGTACTTTTTACATTTTCCCTGACACCCAAAATGACTCATTACATTTTGACAGGAAAATGGTCAAATTGACCCACACATCAAGAGAACATCCCTGGTGATCCCTACTGCCTCGCATCTAGTGGACTCAGTAAACACAAATGCTTTGTTTGTAAATTATGTCTGAGTGTTGGAGTGTGCCGCTGGCAAACCGTCAATAAAAAATACTTTAAAAATTGTGCCGTCTGGTTTACTTAATATAAGGAAATGTAAATGATTTATACTTTTACTTTAACTTTTGACACTTAAGTACATTTGATCAATTCCAGTTACTTTTGCTAATTAAGTATATTTAAAACCAAATACTTTTAGACTTTTACTAAAGTAGTATTTTACTGGGTGACTTTTGCTTTTACTTGAGTCGTTTTTTATTAAGGTATCTTTACTTTTACTCAAGTATGACGAGTGGGTTCTTTTACCACCATTTCCTATACTAAAAGGGCATTATCATTATTCACACAATTTCATAGTATCATTCCAAACCAATAGTGTGGATATATATATAAAACAAAGGAAAATCAAGATTTGACTGCAGTGGGCATTTCAATTCCCATAGAATATAGTAAAAACTAGATGTTCACCTGGATGAGTGTGCAGAGTGAGATACCCATCCTCTGCTGGGTGGGGCTGAAGTATCTCATCAGGTTCTCTCCAGGCAGAGTGGCCTTGAAGGCCACCAGCACCACCACAGTCCTGCTGAGCAGACAGGAGATGCAGAACACAAAGCTTATACCAAACAGGGTGTGTCTCAGCATGCAGGTCCACGGGTTCGGCTGGCCAATGAAAACCAGAGCACACAGGAAGCAGAGCTTGAGCGACAGAAGGAGCAGGAAGCTGAGCTCAGAGTTGTTGGCTTTCACCTGGAACGAGACAGAGAAAGATAATTTACACAATGACATGTCAAAAATCCCATCCTTATATGACACAATCTCATCTCTGTCCAGTACCTCTATATATGATCATATGATTCAACTCACCAGGGCCGTGTGACGGTGGTAGAGGAAGGTGGCCAGGGCACCGGCTGTGAGTGTTGCCCCGGAAACTGAGATGACAGACAGAATGACGCCCATGGTGTCGCTGTAGGAGAGGAAGTCCACCAGCTGGGGGATGCAGGCCGTACGATCAGGGTTGGACCAGAACCGCTCTGGACACCTAATACACTCAACTGACCCTGATAAAGAAGGAAGAAGAATGAGGAGTCCAAATCAGGACCAATCAGGGTTGAGGAAAAATATGAATTGGAATCAGAACCGTTGATAGATTACCTGTTGTGTTGCTGATCTCTCCCTCAGCACAGGACAGACAGTCAAAGCAGCACACAGGCCTCCCCTTCTGTACCGCATGCCTGGTACCAGGGGGACAGTCAGCACTGCATACAGACACAGGGACCTATTAGAGGGGGGAGAGGACAAATGTATCATCATCATCATCATCATCATAATCATTTTATCATTGCAATTGTCGTCATCATCATCATAATCATTGCTATTAATATCATCATTACACACACACCAGAATTAACAGTTCTCACCTCATCTCCGCTGCCCCCACCCCACACCACTTTATCCATGTCGATGTGAAACTGGTCGTCCGATCCCTCAGAGGACAGAAAATGTCCGACCTGGACAAACTCTGCCGTCCCCTCGGGGGTCACATGCCAGTTGATGATGTCATAAGAGGCAGGCGGATCACCATTCATGTCGAAGTGGAAAGATTCCCCCACAGGAGTACTGAAGTTCACTCCCCTCAGATAATGAACAATCTCAAATAGAAAAGGGCATTGTAACAGGATTAAGAGTTAGAACCAGTTGTGGCTTTTGTTCTTCAGTATTCAAACCTTACAAAGTGTTTTCACTGTATCCTGACTGGAAACATTAGTGTTCTTAACTTGAAAACAGATCCACATGTTATTCTCACCTGGCTGGGCTGAAGCTTCCTGATATCAGGGCACTGTCCACCATTAAAGACTCCATCCCCTGGTCGACAGGCCATCATATCCTGTATGGCGTAGGCGATGGCGTACACAGCCTTGTACACATTATAGCTGGCTCTCAGCTGAGACACGTCAGCATACTGGCTCTCCCCCTCACCTAGGATTGACACTTAATTTTACTGAGATAACATTGGGAATCTGGACAAAAAGAATTAGATTTAGGTGTAAACTCTCCCTCACCTATGACCTCTGACCCAGTACACTGTCGCCTGGACGAATGGGTCGTGTTGAGTTCAACCCCCAGAGAACACCCAAACATCTCTTCCCACATTGACTTCAGGAAGGGGTCAGACTTCTGGTAGTTCCCATCTGGATGGAGGCGTGTTAGGAAAGTCCCCAAGCCAGGAATATCAGCTTTCTTTAGGGCAAATCCAATGGTCCCGGCAAGAGAGGGCAGGTTTTCAGGGGAGGAGAGAGTAGAGTCAGTGACCCAGGCCTCTGAGGCAATCCACTGCTTATCTGTAATGTTCTGACGGACAACCTCTTCCATCAGGGCCTGGAGAATGAAATCATTAAAAAGATCAAGATAATCAAGCTGAAATGCAAGATTATCAATATGGAAATGATTGTGTCTGTAAAGGGCATCAAGACACGGTAAGACACAAGGACACTGCTACAGCTGTGTTACAAATCATTAATATTACTCTGACTGGAAACTGCTCACATGTGCATCCTTTGTGATAGCAAATGTCACCACCACTCTGGCAGTCGATCCTCTGATGGTGTCCACGATGTACCTGATACGTCTCTGAGATCCTACCTACGGTGATGACCATCAGTGAGATTAGATTAGAAGAGAGGGGAAGTCAGAGTAAAACAGAGAGTGTACATCGTCAGATCATCAGGTTGAGGTCGTACCTTGGGGATGACCTCAGAGTAGGCGACACACACCCCAGATCCCTGGAGCTCTTGGAGAAGCAGCTGAACCCCAAACTTGCCATAGTCATCATCCCCTGACACCAGCCCCACCCACACCCAGCCCAGCTGACGCAGAAGCCTGGCCATGCCCAGAGCCTGGAAGGCATCGCTGGGTACCGTACGGAAGAATGAGGGGTACCTCCAGTTGTCACTCAAACACGCGCAGGAGGCAAAGTAACTCACCTGGGAGAGAACAGAGTGAGAGAGAGAGAGAGAGAGAGAGAGAGAGAGAGAGACAGAGAGACAGAGAGACAGAGAGACAGAGAGAATTAGAATTTAAAAAAGAGACAGAGATGGTAAATAAGGGTTAGAGGGATTAATCTAGATTAACTTTGAAATGTATTGTGTTATACAGTCATCATCTCATCCTAACCCAGTCTGTTATCCATCCCCTGCCTCACCATGGGTAAATCAAACGGCCCGAGGGTCTGTGCCACCACAATGGAAGCTGAGGAGCGGGCATCCCCGATGATGACGGGAACCTCGGGGGTTGTGCCACATTCTGTGCCCACCACAGAGGCCTCCTGGCCAGTCACCATGGCTAGGGCCGCCCCCAGGGTGGTGCCCTCTGACAGGCATGTGTCAGAAGCCAGGAACCCCAGGGTGAGGTTAGGCAGGAGGGCTGGGTCACGGTTAATCTCCTCCACAGCAAAGATCATAGTCTGGAGCCAGCGGTAAGCACGCTGGTAGATACTGACAGACGGAAGAAAGGATGAAACATTGAGATATGAGGTAACTGAATAGACATTACCTTCAGGTGAAAACACAATGACAAAATGCTGTTATCACACAAGCTGCATACATTGTACAGGTAGAATTTTCCTTAATGCTCCTGAACTCCTGCTCTGGTAGAGGGGCTTCCACATGGATGGGGAACAGGCCCCCAATGACCACATCTCCTGCCCGATAAACACTGCCAGAGACGGGCTTAGCTATTAGCCGACAAGCCTCCTCTCCACCTTCATCCAGACCCCAGACAGACCCAGGGACATGGAGACAGTAGAGCAGCCACATCCAACCACACAGGCTCATCACCTGGAGAGAGACAAGTCTGAAATCTGGGTGAGTTCCGTCACCTGTTGGAGAGAGACCAAACCAAGACATTGCAGACAGAACACTCTGTAGTGTAGACAGAAAGAACAAATGAACAAAAGTGATATCAATGAAGATAATCACCATTCAACACAGACACCTGTTGTTTCAGAGTAACCAGACATGTTAAACAACAGTGATAGACACACAACACCCTGTTCTACCTCTGCCCTACCTGGCAACAGTAAACCTTATCCTGGTGAGACAGACAGACAGAAAGAGTGAGAGAGAGAGGATGAGTGTCTGTCAGTCTGGCATCTCCTTCAGAGTGTGAGAGTGAAAGAGGGAGAGGAAGAGGAGAGAAGGGGAGCTGCTGATATAGGGAGAAATGAGCCCGCGGCTAAAAAAACAAGCACGCAGCCACCAGGGGGTGCTTGTAGGGAGGGAGGGGCAGGAGGGGGTTAATTGGGGACTTGTTATTGGAGGATAACTTGGGGAGCAGGTAATTGGGGGTAATTGGAGAAAGCCTGTGAGGGTGATGTTATTGAAGGTAATGTGTAGTACAGGAGATACAGTATCTGTTCTTCAACAACATCTGATGGATCCATTCAGACAGATATTACATCATACTGTACTATAAATGATTTTATTAATTGTGTCTAAATTGATTGGCGAGATGGGTAGAGAGAGAGAGAGAGAGAGAGAGAGAGACAGAGAAAGAGAGAGATAGAGAGAGAGAGAGAGAGAGAGAGAGAGTAGATAGAGATTTATAGAGAGGAAGAGAGAGAGAGAGAGAGAAAGAAAGAAAGATAGAGAGAGAGACAGAGGGAGGGAGGGAGGGAGGGAGGGAGGGAGGGAGGGAGGGAGGGAGGGAGGGAGGGAGGGAGGGAGGGAGGGAGGGAGGGAGGGAGGGAGGGAGGGAGGGAGGGGGAGAGAGAGAGAGAGAGACAGAGGGAGGGAGGGAGGGAGGGAGGGAGGGAGGGAGGGAGGGAGGGAGGGAGGGAGGGAGGGAGGGAGGGAGGGAGGGAGGGAGGGAGGGAGGGAGGGAGGGAGGGATATTCTTCCTCTAAACTTTGTGTTCTCTGAGCTGTACCATTGACAGCAGGTTTTTGTGGGATATAATTGTGGGATATAATTGTGGGATATAATTGTGGGATATAATTGCATGTAATTAAAGAGTGGCTGTGACAATGAAGTTAATCACTTTAATTGTGCTGACGACGTCGGTATTAGTGTGTGTGTACCGAATGTGTATGTGTGTTTGTGTGTGTGTTTGTGTGTGTGTCATGGTGCCAAAGAGCCAGAGCCCCTCAGTCCAGGGGCGCCAGAGCCCCTCAGTCCAGAGACGCCAGGGCTGCTCTGTCCAGCGCTGCCAGAGCCTTCCTCCTCTCCAGCGCTGCCGGAGTCTCCAGTCTGCCCAGCGCCGCCTGAGCTGCCCGTCTGCCCAGCGCCATCTGAGCCGCCTGTCTGCCCAGCGCCATCTGAGCCGCCCGTCTTCCCAGCGCCATCTGAGCCGCCCGCCAGTCAGGAGCTGCCAGAGCCGCCCGCCAGCAAGGAGCTGCCAGAGCTGTCAGCCAGCCAGGATCTGCCAGAGCCGTTAGCCAGCCAGGAGCTGCCAGAGCCGTCAGCCAGCCAGGAGCTGCCAGAGCCATCAACCAGCCTGAGCTGCCTCTCAGTCCTGAGCTACCACTGAGTCCTGAGTTACCCCTCAGTCCTGAGCTACCCCTCAGTCCTGAGTTACCTCTCAGTCCTGAGCTACCCCTCAGTCCTGAACTACCCCTCAGTCCTGAGTTACCTCTCAGTCCTGAGCTACCCCTCAGTCCTGAGCTACCCCTTAAGTCCAGAGGTGTCCCTCAGTCCGGTGGGCCTGTTGTTTAAGGTTCCCAGGTCAGGGTCGGCGGCAAGGGTCGCCGTTCCTAGGAGACCACAGAGGCGGACTAAGACTATGGTGGAGTGGGGTCCACGTCCAGCACCACAGCCGCCACCGCAGACAGATGCCCACCCAGACCCTCCCCTATAGGTTCAGGTTTTGCGGCCGGAGTCCGCACCTTGGTAGGGGGGTACTGTCACGTTCTGACCCTAGTATTTGTGTTATTTGTTTGTTTGAATTGGTCAGGACGTGAGTTGGGTGGGCATTCTATGTTTTGTGTTTCTAGGTTTTTTTTCTGTTTTCGGCCTAGTATGGTTCTCAATCAGAGGCAGGTGTAGTTAGTTGTCTCTGATTGAGAATCATACTTAGGTAGCCTGGGTTTCACTGTTGTTTTGTGAGTGATTGTTTCCGTGTCTGTGTTTTACACCACACGGTACTGTTTTCGGTTTCGATTATTCACGTTACGTTTATTGTTTTTGTATTGAGTGTTCAGTTTATGTGTTTCAATAAACAACCATGGACACGCCGCATATTGGTCCTCTGATCCTTCTCGCCTCTCCTCTTCAGACGAAGAGGAGGAAAACCATTACAACTGTATTATTGACTGTATGTTTTGTTTATTCCATGTGTAACTCTGTGTTGTTGTATGTGTCGAATTGCTATGCTTTATCTTGGCCAGGTCGCAGTTGCAAATGAGAACTTGTTCTCAACTTGACAACCTGGTTAAATAAAGGTGTTCTCAACTAGCCTACCTGGTTAAATAAGGGTGTTCTCAACTAGCCTAGCTGGTTAAATAAAGGTGTTATCAACTAGCCTACCTGGTTAAATAAAGGTGTTCTCAACTAGCCTACCTGGTTACATAAAGGTGAAAAATAAAAATAATACAAATACAAAAAATATTAAGCATGTTCTAAATTCTCAGTGCTATCTATTAAGCATGTTCTAAATTCTCAGTGCTATCTATTAAGCATGTTCTAAATTCTCAGTGCTATCTATTAAGTATGTTCTAAATTCTCAGTGCTATCTATTAAGTATGTTCTAAATTCTCAGTGCTATCTATTAAGCATGTTCTAAATTCTCAGTGCTATCTATTAAGTATGTTCTAAATTCTCAGTGCTATCTATTAAGCATGTTCTAAATTCTCAGTGCTATCTATTAAGCATGTTCTAAATTCTCAGTGCTATCTATTAAGTATGTTCTAAATTCTCAGTGCTATCTATTAAGCATGTTCTAAATTCTCAGTGCTATCTATTAAGCATGTTCTAAATTCTCAGTGCTATCTATTAAGCATGTTCTAAATTCTCTGTGCTATCTATTAAGCATGTTCTAAATTCTCAGTGCTATCTATTAAGCATGTTCTAAATTCTCAGTGCTATCTATTAAGCATGTTCTAAATTCTCAGTGCTATCTATTAAGCATGTTCTAAATTCTCAGTGCTATCTATTAAGCATGTTCTAAATTCTCAGTGCTATCTATTAAGCATGTTCTAAATTCTCTGTGCTATCTATTAAGCATGTTCTAAATTCTCTGTGCTATCTATTAAGCATGTTCTAAATAATCATGCTACATGTTAAGCATGTTCTAAATTCTCTGTGCTATCTATTAAGTATGTTCTAAATAATCATGCTACATGTTAAGCATGTTCTAAATTCTCAGTGCTATCTATTAAGCATGTTCTAAATTATCATGCTACATGTTAAGCATGTTCTAAATTCTCAGTGCGATCTATTAAGTATGTTCTAAATTATCATGCTACATGTTAAGCATGTTCTAAATTCTCAGTGCTATCTATTAAGCATGTTCTAAATTCTCAGTGCTATCTATTAAGCATGTTCTAAATTATCATGCTACATGTTAAGCATGTTCTAAATTCTCAGTGCTATCTATTAAGCATGTTCTAAATTCTCAGTGCTATCTATTAAGCATGTTCTAAATTATCATGCTACATGTTAAGCATGTTCTAAAATCTCCGTGCTATCTATTAAGTACAGTGCCTTGCGAAAGTTTTGCGACCTTTTGCCACATTTCAGGCTTCAAACATAAAGATATAAAACTGTATGTTTTTGTGAAGAATCAACAACAAGTGGGACACAATCATGAAGTGGAACGACATTTATTGGATATTTCAAACTTTTTTAACAAATCAAAAACTGAAAATTTGGGCGTGCTAAATTATTCAGCCCCCTTAAGTTAATACTTTGTAGCGCCACCTTTTGCTGCGATTACAGCTGTGAGTCGCTTGGGGTATGTCTCTATCAGTTTTGCACATCGAGAGACCGACATTTTTTCCCATTCCTCCTTGCAAAACAGCTCGAGCTCAGTGAGGTTGGATGGAGAGCATTTGTGAACAGCAGTTTTCAGGACTTTCCACAGATTCTCGATTTGATTCAGGTCTGGACTTTGACTTGGCCATTCTAACACCTGGATATGTTTATTTTTGAACCATTCCATTGTAGATTTTGCTTTATGTTTTGGATCATTGTCTTGTTGGAAGACAAATCTGCGTCCCAGTCTCAGGTCTTTTGCAGACTCCATCATGTTTTCTTCCAGAATGGTCCTGTATTTGGCTCCATCCATCTTCCCATCAATTTTAACCATCTTCCCTGTCCCTGCTGAAGTAAAGCAGGCCCAAACCATGATGCTGCCACCACCATGTTTGACAGTGGGGATGGTGTGTTCAGGGTGATGAGCTGTGTTGCTTTTACGCCAAACATAACGTTTTGCATTGTTGCCAAAAAGTTCCATTTTGGTTTCATCTGACCAGAGCACCTTCTTCCACATGTTTGGTGTGTCTCCCAGGTGGCTTGTGGCAAACTTTAAACCACACTTTTTATGGATATCTTTAAGAAATGGCTTTCTTCTTGCCACTCTTCCATAAAGGCCAGATTTGTGCAATATACGACTGATTGTTGTCCTATGGACAGAGTCTCCCACCTCAGCTGTAGATCTCTGCAGTTCATCCAGAGTGATCATGGGCCTCTTGGCTGCATCTCTGATCAGTCTTCTCCTTGTATGAGCTGAAAGTTTAGAGGGACGGCCAGGTCTTGGTAGTTTGCAGTGGTCTGATACTCCTTCCATTTCAACATTATCGCTTGCACAGTGCTCCTTGGGATGTTTAAAGCTTGGGAAATCTTTTTGTATCCAAATCCGGCTTTAAACTTCTTCACAACAGTATCTCGGACCTGCCTGGTGTGTTCCTTGTTCTTCATGATGCTCTCTGCGCTTTTAACGGACCTCTGAGACTATCACAGTGCAGGTGCATTTATACGGAGACTTGATTACACACAGGTGGATTGTATTTATCATCATTTAGGATCATTCAGAGATCCTCACTGAACTTCTGGAGAGAGTTTGCTGCACTGAAAGTAAAGGGGCTGAATAATTTTGCACGCCCAATTTTTCAGTTTTTGATTTGTTAAAAAGTTTGAAATATCCAATAAATGTCGTTCCACTTCATGATTGTGTCCCACTTGTTGTTGATTCTTCACAAAAAAATAGTTTTATATCTTTATGTTTGAAGCCTGAAATGTGGCAAAAGGTCGCAAAGTTCAAGGGGCCGAATACTTTCGCAAGGCACTGTATGTTCTAAATTCTCAGTGCTATCTATTAAGCATGTTCTTAGTTATCATGCTACATGTTAAGCACGTTCTAAAATCTCAGTGCTATCTATTAAGTATGTTCTAAATTCTCATGCTATCAATTAAGAACAGATAAGAACAATTAAGCACCAGGAGCAGATATAGCCTTTGGTTCACTCCAGACCTGACTGCCCTTGACCAGCACAAAAACATCCTGTGGCTTACTGCATTAGCATTGAATAGCCCCCGTGATATGCAACTTTTCAGGGAAGTTAGGAACCAATATACACAGGCAGTTAGGAAAGCAAAGGCTAGCGTGTTCAAACAGAAATTTGCATCCTGTAGCACAAACTCCAAAAAGTTCTGGGACACTGTAAAGTGCACTCAGGCTAGGAAACACTGTCATCACCGGTGTTATATTTCTGCTTTACCAAATGAGGAGAGTTACAAACCACACACCAGTCAGAGTTATACTTAAACTACATCTTTAATAATAATAAACTTTGCAATAGCCTTTTTGACTTTCAATGATGCGCTATCTCTAATGAACCATTGAAAGTGACTACAGAAAAATACGAAGATTATTTTATAGCCAAGATACACCCCTCTCAACTTACATGATGAACCACAGATCTTAGGAACTGTTCACAAATAAATACTTTTTCTTGAGAAAGGAGTATCCCTTAGCCAGATAACATTCGCTATAAATTATCGTTCAGTTTGGTCCCTCAGACGAGGTTCTAATCTCGTTCCTGGTACTTCATAGTACAAAAACACCAACTCATCCAATGGCATATATCAATTATCAACTCTAGATACTCCCATCTCAAGTAAACCCCCTCTTGACCCCACTCCTGAACAAGCTCACTGAGGGGAGCGAGCCTCTAGGTCATACACTGTCCCAGGATAAGTGTAAGATCAGAGAGGACATACAATGTTTCCAGACACTGCCATACACCTCCCCCCAATGGTAAAAGGAGGGAGTGACTGGCGCACAGACATTGTGGAGACTTTGGTTCCCCATTAATCACGCCATCCCTTCACATGGTTTAGGAATAGGTAAAGACACATTCACATGTGAAGACAACGTTCCATTCCGTTCTCTTCCCTTTCTGATATTCTGCGTAGCACCAGGGACATGTGAAAGACAAGCCTGACCTCTCCCCTCTCTGGGCCCCAAGTGACTGAGCCCCAGCTTAGGGAAAAGTGCAACTGCCAACACTGTAGTCCAAAAGGATACATTATAGTGGCAAGTATCTCCCATAAGCATATTAAGCAAATAAAACATCTTAATTATCTATGTTACCCAACTAAATCTGATTCATCCGCCACATCTGTCAATCACCACATTCTTATTGGCAGACTCAACAGCCTTGGTTTCTCAAATGACTGCCTTGCCTGGTTCACCAACTACTTATCAGACGGAGTTCAGTGTGTAAAATTGGATTGGAGGGCATGCTGTCCGGACCTCTGGCAGTCTCTATGGGGGTGCCACAGGGTTCAATTATCGGGCCGACTCTTTTCTCTGTGTACATCAATGATATCGCTCTTGCTGCTGGTGATTCTCTGATCCACTTCCACACAGACAACACCATTCTGTAAACGTCTGGCCCATCTTTGGACACTGTGTTAACTTGTTGATTGTAGGGGGCAGTATTTTTGTTTTTGGCAAAAAAACATACCCATTTCAAACTGCCTATTTCTCAGGCCCAGAAACTAGAATATACATATCATTTACAGATTAGGATAGAAAACACTCGAAAGTTTCCAAAACTGTCAAAATATTGTCTGTGAGTATAAAATAACTCATATTGCAGGCAAAAACCGGAAGGAAAATACAACAAGGATGTGCTGTTTTACCTGAAAGCTCTCTGTTCCATAGGATGCCTTGCCTCCATTTAACTAACCTCCAAATGAGGTTCAATGACATACAACTCTCCATCCGTGGCCTCCAACTGCTCTTAAATGCAAGTAAAACTAAATGCATGCTCTTCAACCGATCGCTGCCAGCACCTGCCGCCCATCTAGCATCACCACTCTGGACGGTTCTGACTTAGAATATGTGGACAAATCAAATCAAATCAAATCAAATTTGATTTGTCACATACACATGGTTAGCAGATGTTAATGCGAGTGTAGCGAAATGCTTGTGCTTCTAGTTCCGACAATGCAGTAATAACCAACAAGTAATCTAGCTAACAATTCCAAAACTACTACCTTATAGACACAAGTGTAAGGGGATAAAGAATATGTACATAAAGATATATGAATGAGTGATGGTACAGAGCGGCATAGGCAAGATACAGTAGATGGTATGGAGTGCAGTATATACATATGAGATGAGTATGTAAACAAAGTGGCATAGTTAAAGTGGCTAGTGATACATGTATTACATAAAGATGCAGTAGATAATATAGAGTACAGTATATACGTATACATATGAGATGAATAATGTAGGGTATGTAAACATTATATTAGGTAGCATTGTTTAAAGTGGCTAGTGATATATTTTACATAATTTCCCATCAATTCCCATTATTAAAGTGGCTGGAGTAGAGTCAGTGTGTTGGCAGCAGCCACTCAATGTTAGTGGTGGCTGTTTAACAGTCTGATGGCCTTGAGATAGAAGCTGTTTTTCAGTCTCTCGGTCCCAGCTTTGATGCACCTGTACTGACCTCGCCTTCTGGATGATAGCGGGGTGAACAGGCAGTGGCTCGGGTGGTTGTTGTCCTTGATGATCTTTATGGCCTTCCTGTAACATTGGGTGGTGTAGGTGTCCTGGCGAGTAGGTAGTTTGCCCCCGGTGATGCGTTGTGCAGACCTCACTACCCTCTGGAGAGCCTTACGGTTGTGGGCAGAGCAGTTTCCGTACCAGGCGGTGATACAGCCCGACAGGATGCTCTCGATTGTGCATCTGTAGAAGTTTGTGAGTGCTTTTGGTGACAAGCCAAATTTCTTCAGCCTCCTGAGGTTGAAGAGGCGCTGCTGCGCCTTCTTCACGATGCTGTCTGTGTGGGTGGACCAATTCAGTTTGTCTGTGATGTGTACGCCGAGGAACTTAAAACTTACCCTCGCCACTACTGATCCATCGATGTGGATAGGGGGGTGTTCCCTCTGCTGTTTCCTGAAGTCCACAATCGTCTCCTTAGTTTTGTTGACGTTGAGTGTGAGGTTATTTTCCTGACACCACACTCTGAGGGCCCTCACCTCCTCCCTGTAGGCCATCTCGTCGTTGTTGGTAATCAAGTCTACCACTGTTGTGTCGTCCGCAAACTTGATGATTGAGTTGGAGACGTGCGTGGCCACGCAGTCGTGGGTGAACAGGGAGTACAGGAGAGGGCTCAGAACGCACCCTTGTGGGGCCCCAGTGTTGAGGATCAGCGGGGTGGAGATGTTGTTGCCTACACTCACCACCTGGGGGCGGCCCGTCAGGAAGTCCAATACCCAGTTGCACAGGGCGGGGTCGAGACCCAGGGTCTCGAGCTTGATGACGAGCTTGGAGGGCACTATGGTGTTAAATGCCGAGCTGTAGTCGATGAACAGCATTCTCACATAGGTATTCCTATTGTCCAGATGGGTGATATGGTCCTTGACTAGTCTCTCAAAGCACTTCATGATGACAGAAGTGAGTGCTACGGGGCGGTAGTCGTTTAGCTCAGTTACCTTAGCTACACCCAACTACAAGTAACTGGGTGTCTGGTGAGACAGTAAACTCTCCTTCCAGACTCACATTAACTTCTTGACGCTACCCATCCCTAAAGCCTCTTAAGTCGACCCCCTGCTTTTTCGAACATTCTGTTAAAAATCACGCAACATTTCGGCGTCCTGCTACTCATGCCAGGAATATAGTATATGCATATGATTAGTATGTGTGGATAGAAAACACTCTGACGTTTCTAAAACTGGTTAAATCACGGCTGTGACTATAACAGAGCGTGTGTTTCAACGAAAAGCGCAAGAAAATCTGTTCACTGAAAACTGAAAAAAGTATCAATGAGCCACTTGCATGTATTGTTGAATGGAAACTAAATTAAATGGGGCTGAAATTGCAATTCCTACAGCTTCCACACGACGTCGCAAGTCTCGTCATTTTTACCGTACCTTTGTTTCTTGGTAAAACGTAGTAGAGAGAACACTTTCCATCCGGTCTCCGACAGGAAGTTTTGGAAGAGAGATTTTTTGAGAGATGATTTGAAATCGTGGAGCTATTGAATACACATCGCCCCGTGATCAATTTGATAGATTATTAATGTTTACTGATACCTAAAGTTGGATTACAAAATTATTTCGAAGTGTTTTGTGAAAGTTTATCGTCTACTTTTTTAATTTAAAAAAATGACGTAGCGTTTTCAAACTGTGTTTTTTTCTGAATCACACAGTTTCCATAGATGGCTATTTTGGGTATATATGAACCGATTTAATCGAAAAAAAGACCCAATAGTGATGTTTATGGGACATATAGGAGTGCCAACAAAGAAGCTCGTCAAAGGTAATGAAAGTTTTATATTTTATTTCTGCTATTTGTGTAGCGCCGGCTACGCGAAATCTTTTGTTTACGTCGCATTCAGGTATTTCGGGGTGTTGCATGCTATCAGATAATAGCTTCTCATGCTTTCGCCGAAAGCATTTTAATAATCTGACTTGTTGGCTAGATTCACAACGAGTGTAGCTTTAATTCACTACCCTGCATGTGTGTTTTAATGAACGTTTGAGTTTTAACGAGTGCTATT
Organism: Oncorhynchus kisutch; assembly: GCF_002021735.2. Taxonomy (NCBI): domain Eukaryota; kingdom Metazoa; phylum Chordata; class Actinopteri; order Salmoniformes; family Salmonidae; genus Oncorhynchus; species Oncorhynchus kisutch. The sequence continues at coordinate 85,630,702 of NC_034188.2, read as the reverse complement.
AGCATTTGGCGTAGCGCATTTGCATTTGCTGATGGCTAGATGGGGCGATTGCGTCTCGGGTCGACGTAAGAGGTTTTAAGCGGGATAAATGTCATCAGCTTCCGCTGAATAGCATAGAGCCTCAGTCAAATAATATTACAAAAAATATTCATATTCATGAAATCACAAGTGCAATATTGCAAAACACAGCTTAGCCTTTTCTTAATCCACCTGTCGTCTCAGATTTTGAAATTATGCTTTACAGCTAAAGCAATCCAAGCGTTTGTGTAAATTTATCGATCGCATGACAAAACATTAAGTCCACTTAGCATCAGGTAGCTTGGTCACGAAAATCAGAAAAGCAATCAAATTAATAATTTACCTTTGATGATCTTCAGATGTTTTCACTCACGTGACTCCCAGTTACACAACAAATGTTCTTTTCTGTTCCATAAAGATAATTTTTGTATCCAACATACCTCAGTTTGTTTGGCGCATTATGTTAAGAAATCCACAGTTAAGAGCGGTCACGACTGTGACGAGCCCGGTGCAAGGATATGCTATTTCCTCGGGTACAAGCCCAGATCCCCGTGATTTGCGTGAGGAGGAGGCAGAGAAAAGGGTGCCAAAGTGCGGACTGCCTTCTGAGAATTCGTAGGCGATCGAATAAACCCCCACTTCCCTCCATTCTGCTCGCAAACGTGCAATCTTTGGAGAATAAAATTTACGAACTACGCGGAAGAGTAAACTACCAACAGGACATTAAAAACTGTAACATCCACACACAGAGAAGCATACCAAGCTCTCCCTCGCCCTCCATTTGGCAAATCTGACCATAATTCTATCCTCCTAATTCCTGCTTACAAGCAAAAATTAAAGCAGGAAGAACCAGTGACTAGATAATAAAAAAGTGATCAGATGAAGCAGATGCTAAGCTACAGGACTGTTTTGCTAGCACAGACTGGACTATGTTCCGGGATTCCTCTGATGGCATTGAGGAGTACACCACATAAGTCATTGGCTTCATCAATAAGTACATCGATGACGTCGTCCCTACTGTGACCGTACTTACATACCCCAACCAGACGCTATGGATCACAGGCAAGAGCTTCCCAGTGACATGAGCCTATCAGATGAGCTGAACTACTTCTATGCTCACTTCAAGGCAAATAACACTGAAACATGCATGAGAGCACCAGCTGTACCGGACGACTGTGTGATCACGCTCTCAGCAGCCGAAGAGCTTTAACCAGGTCAACATTCACAAGGCCGCAGGGCCAGACAGATTACCAGGACGTGTCACATCAACACCATTATCCTAGAAACCCTAGACCCACTTCAATTTGCATACCGCACCAACAGATCCACAGATTATGCAATCTCTATTGCACTCCACACTGCCCTTTCCTGCCTGAACAAAAGGAACACCTGTGTGAGAATGCTATTCATTGACTACAGCTCAGCGTTCAACACCATAGTGCCCTCAAAGCTCATCAATAAGCTAAAGACCCTGGGACTACAGACCTCCCTATGCAACTGGATCCTGGACTTCCTGACGGGCCGCCCCCAGGTGGTAAGGGTAGGTAACAACACATCCACCACACTGATCCTCAACACAGGGGCCCCTCAAGGTTGCTCAAGGTTGCTCAGTCCCCTCCTGTTCTACCTGTTCACTCATGACTGCACAGCAAGGCTCGACTCCAACACCATCATGAAATTTGCTGATGACACAACAGTGGTAGGACTGATCACTGACGACAACAAGACAGCCTACAGGGAGGAGGTAAGAGACCTGGCTGTGTGGTGCCAGGACACCCACCTCTCCCTCAACGTGATCAAGACAAACGAGATGATTGTGGACTACAGGAAAAAATGACCGAGCAGGCCTCGATTCTCATCGACGGGGCTGCATTGGAGCAGATTGAGAGCTTCAAGTTCCTTGGTGTCCACATCACCAACAAACTAACATGGTCCATGCACATGTAGACAGCTGTGAGGAGGGCACGACAAAAACTATACCCCCTCAGGAGACTGAAAATATTTGGCATGTTCCTCCCATCCTCAAAAGGTTCTACAGCTGCACCATCGAGAGTATGACTGGTTGCATCACTGCCTGGTATGGCAACTTGTTACGTTCTGACCTTTATTTCCTTTGTTTTGTCTTTATTTAGTATGGTCAGGGCGTGAGTTGGGGTGGGCAGTCTATGTTCGTTTTTCTATGTTTGGTTTCTGTTTCGGCCTAGTATGGTTCTCAATCAGAGGCAGGTGTCATTAGTTGTCTCTGATTGAGAATCATACTTAGGTAGCCTGGGTTTCACTGTTGGTTTGTGGGTGTTTGTGTCCGTGTGAGTGTTTGTCGCCACACGGTACTGTTTCGGTTTCGTTCATGTTCACATTTATTGTTTTGTATTTTATAGTGTTCAGTTTATTTATTAAAGTAATCATCATGAACACTTACCACGCTGCATCTTGGTCCGATCCTTACTCCTCCTCAGACGAAGAGGAGGAAAACCCTTACACAACTGCTCGGCCTCCGACCGCAAGGCACTGCAGAAAGTAGTGCGAACGGCCCAGTATATCACTGGGGCAAAGCTTCCTGCCATCCAGGAGCTCTATACCAGGCGGGGCCAGAGGAAGGCCCTAAAAATGGTCAAAGACTAAAGCCACCCTCTTCACAGACTGTTCTACCTCCAAGCCATAAGACTCCTGAACATCTAATCAAATGGCTACACAGACTATTTGCATTGCCCCCCGACCCATTCCCCATCTTTACACCGCTGCTACTTTCTGCTGTTGTCATCTGTGCATAGTCACATGACTCTACCTAAATGTACTACCTCAACAAACCGGTGCCCGCGCACATTGACTCTGTCCCGGTACCCCTTGTATATAGTCTCCACATTGACTCTGTACCGGTACCCCCTGTATTTAGTCTCCACATTGACTCTGTCCCGGTACCCCCTGTATTTAGTCTCCACATTGACTCTGTACCGGTACCCCCTGTATTTAGCCTCCACATTGACTCTGTACCGGTACCCCCTGTATTTAGTCTCCACATTGACTCTGTCCCGGTACCCCCTGTATCTAGTCTCCACATTGACTCTGTACCGGTACCCCTGTATTTAGTCTCCACATTGACTCTGTACCGGTACCCCCTGTATATAGCCTCCACATTGACTCTGTACCGGTAACCCCTGTATTTAGTCTCCACATTGACTCTGTACCGGTACCCCCTGTATTTAGTCTCCACATTGACTCTGTACCGGTAACCCCTGTATTTAGTCTCCACATTGACTCTGTACCGGTACCCCCTGTATTTAGTCTCCACATTGACTCTGTACCGGTACCCCCTGTATTTAGTCTCCACATTGACTCTGTCCCGGTACCCCCTGTATTTAGTCTCCACATTGACTCAGTACCGGTACCCCCTGTATTTAGTCTCCACATTGACTCTGTACCGGTACCCCCTGTATATAGTCTCGCTACTGCTGATTTACTGCTGCTCTTTAATTACTTGTTACTTTTATATCTTATTCTTGTCTGTATTTTTTTGGTTGTGGCCTCGTAAGTAAGCATTTACTGTAAGGTTGTATTTGACGCATGGGACAAATAACATTGTATTCGATTTTGTGATTTGATGAGGAACCAAAACAGGACATTGGGAGTCTTACTCATTGATTATTGATGAAAGTACTGATGTCACGACTAAGAATCAGCTGGGTGTTCTGGTAAAACAACACAGCAATAAACTCTTTCAAATCATAAGCACATTTGGAGGAATAATAATCATTCCAACTGCTGACTCACTGACCTTTGCCAATGCCTTGTTCTTGATGACAATAAACTGCATCGGTCTAGCCACAGATGGCTGCAACACAGCTTTATTCTAAAAATGACTAAATAGTTATTTTCCCGTCGTAAATCTACACACAATACCCCACAATGACAAAGCAAAAATTGGTTTTTAGAAATTAATGCAAATTTATATAAAAAAACTGAGCTGTCGCAGATACATAATTTTCAGACCCTTAACTCAGTACATTGTTGAAGTACTTTTGGCAGTGATTACAGCCTTGAGTCTTCTTGGGTATAAAGAGGGAGTGATCGGGAGTGGAGAGGTTCCCACAGTGGGTAAGCAGACAGTGGAATGTGCCTGTTTTCATTTTGGTATATGATGAGGGACACACACTCACACATAAACACACACACATTGACTGGGTGACGAAGGAATCTGTAAGGGGTCTGTAAGTTCTGTCAGACTGTCAGACTCAATACTAACTCTTCCAGCATGAGTAGACACTACGTAAACTTTATTGGCATTGTTCAATAAGACGTGTTTATTCCTGACACATTATAAGAACACTAATATTAACAAAGTAATATAGTGAAGGAATAGCAGGAAAATTATGTTTCCAAACAGAATGGACATTCCCCTGTTGATTATCGACGAGCCCTAAATCACGATATGAGCATGTGTAAGTTAATATTTGGACATCATGTGTTTCTTGGTGGTTTCTATTTGGACATCATGTGTTTCTTGGTGGTTTCTAATTGGACATCATGTGTTTCTTGGTGGTTTCTATTTGGACATCATGTGTTTCTTGGTGTTTCTCTCTGGTCTCAGGAGGATGATGAAACATTTTGGAGCAAACAGACAGAACAGCAGCCCAAAGCTGGAGGCCAGGATGGCAAAGATCTCTACAGCTACTGTGTACTTCCCAGGAGAGCTGACGTAGGCAGGGATGAAGGAGATCCACACGGAACAGAAGATCAGCATGCTGAAGGTGATGAACTTGGCCTCATTAAAGTTGTCTGGGAGTTTCCTGGCCAGGAAGGCTAAGAGGAGACAGAGGGAGGCCAGCAGGCCGATGTAGCCCAGCACCAGAGAGAAGCCGACCACAGAACCCACCTCACACTCCAGGACGACCCTCGGGCCCCGACCCTCTCTGCCCCTCCTCTCAGCAGGTCGGGGTGGAGCTAAGGCCAGCCACAGCACACAGATCAGCACCTGTTTAAGGGAACGGAGGTGGATGGAAAACTAGTTATCTTGAGTTATCTTAACGAGTTATCTTGAAAACAAATAATATGATCAATGAAGGAAACAACTACATTCCTAAAGAATATAGTAAAAACTAGATGTTCACCTGGATAAGTGTGCAGAGTGAGATACCCATCCTCTGCTGGGTGGGGCTGAAGTATCTCATCAGGTTCTCTCCAGGCAGAGTGGCCCTGAAGGCCACCAGCACCACCACAGTCCTGCTGAGCAGACAGGAGATGCAGAACACAAAGCTTATACCAAACAGGGTGTGTCTCAACATGCATGTCCACGGCTTCGGCCGGCCAATGAAAACCAAGGCACACAGGAAGCAGAGCTTGAGTGACAGCAGGAGCAGGAAGCTGAGCTCAGAGTTGTTGGCTTTCACCTGTAAAGAGACAGAAAATGATAATTTAGACAGAAGTCCCATCCTTATATGACACAATCTCATCTCTGTCCAGTACCTCTTTATATGATCATATGATTCAACTCACCAGGGCCGTGTGACGGTGGTAGAGGAAGGTGGCCAGGGCACCGGCTGTGAGTGTTGCCCCGGAAACTGAGATGACAGACAGGATGACCCCCATGGTGTCGCTGTAGGAGAGGAAGTCCACCAGCTGGGGGATGCAGGCCGTACGATCAGGGTTGGACCAGAACCGCTCTGGACACCTAATACACTCAACTGACCCTGATAGAGAAGGAAGAAGAATGAGGAGTCCAAATCAGGACCAATCAGGGTTGAGGAAAAATATTAATTGGAATCAGAACAGTTGATAGACTACCTGTTGTGTTGCTGATCTCTCCCTCAGCACAGGACAGACAGTCAAAGCAGCACACAGGCCTCCCCTTCTGTACCGCACGCCTGGTACCAGGGGAACAGTCAGCACTGCATACAGACACAGGGACCTACCAGAGGGGGGAGAGGAAGAAGTTATCAACATCATCATCATCATTGCTATTATCATCATTATTAAACACAGACACAGACAGGCTCGCTGGGCCCCTGTGGGGACTATGCCAGGACAATGACCACACAAATATCTCACGTTCAGAATCATGTTGATGATAGAGCTTTCTGTCTCAGATAAAGTCCAACTGTTATTTTTTTGTTTTTTTTCCAGCTTTCTCTCTTCTGTATGTCTGCCTCAGGGTGATTAACTCAATACATCTCACACTCAAACACACACACACACACACACACACACACACACACACACACACACACACACACACACACACACACACACACACACACACACACACACACCAAACTGAACAGTTCTAACCTCATCTCCGCTGCCCCCACCCCACACCACTTTATCCATGTCGATGTGAAACTGGTCGTCTGATCCCTCAGAGGACAGAAAATGTCCGACCTGGACAAACTCTGCCGTCCCCTCGGGGGTCACATGCCAGTTGATGATGTCATAAGAGGCAGGCGGATCACCATTCATGTCGAAGTGGAAAGATTCCCCCACAGGAGTACTGAAGTTCACTCCCCTCAGGTAATGAACAATCTGAAAGAGAAAAGGGCATTTGAACAGGATTAAGAGTTAGAACCAGTTGTGGCTTTTGTTCTTCAGTATTCAAACCTTACAAAGTGTTTTCACTATATCCTGACTGGAAACATTAGTGTTCTTAACTTGAAAACAGATCAACATGTTATTCTCACCTGGCTGGGCTGAAGCTTCCTGATATCAGGGCACTGTCCACCATTAAAGACTCCGTCCCCTGGTCGACAGGCCATCATATCCTGTATGGCGTAGGCGATGGCGTACACAGCCTTGTACACATTATAGCTGGCTCTCAGCTGAGACACGTCAGCATACTGGCTCTCCCCCTCACCTAGGATTGACACTTTATTTTACTGAGATAACATTGGGAATCAGGACAAAAAATGTGAGCTTTAGGTGTAAAGTCTCCCTCACGTATGACCTCTGACCCAGTACACTGTCGCCTGGACGGCAGTGTCAAGCTGGGGTAAACCCCCAGAGAACACACAAACATCTCTTCCCACAATTCCCTCAGGAAGGGGTCGGACTTCTGGTAGTCCCCGTCTGGATGGAGGCGTGTTAGGAAAGGCCCCAAGCCGGGAATTTCAGCTTTCTTCAGGGCAAAACCGATTGTCCCGGCAAGAGAGGGCAGGTTTTTTGGGGCGGCGATAGTAGAGAAAGTGACCCAGGCCTCTGAGGCAATCCACTGCTTATCTGTAATGTTCTGACGGACAACCTCTTCCATCAGGGCCTGGAGAATGAAATTGTTAAAAAGATCAAGATAGTCAAGATGAAATGCATGATTATCAATTAGGAAATGATTGTGTCTGTAAAGGGCATCAAGATACAGTAAGACACAAGGACACTGATACAGCTGTGTTACAAATCATTGACAATACTCTGACTGGTAACTGCTCACCCCTGAATGACCTGCGAATCCAACAAATGCCACCACCACTCTGGCAGTAGATCCTCTGATGGTGTCTGCAATGTGCCTGATCTTTCTCTTAGATGGTAACTTGGGGATGACCATCAGTGAGAGAAAGGGAAGAGTGTCAGAGAAAATCAGATAGAGCGTTTCTATTAGATTAGAAAAGAGGGGGAGTCAGAGTGAAAGAGCCGAGAGCAAAAGAGAGAGTATACTGTCAGATCATCAGAGTGAGGTCGTACCTTGGGGAGGACCTCAGAGTAGGCGACACACACCCCAGATCCCTGGAGCTCTTGGAGAAGCACCTGAACCCCAAACTTGCCATAGTCACCATCCTCTGACACCAGTCCCACCCACACCCAGCCCAGCTGACGCAGCAGCTTGGCCATGCCCCGAGCCTGGAAGGCATCGCTGGGTACAGTACGGAAGAATGAGGGGTACCTCCAGGTGTCACTCAAACATGCACAAGTGGCAAAGTAACTCACCTGGGAGAGAAGAGAGTGAGAGAGAGAGAGAGAGAGAGAGAGAGAGGGAGAGAGAGAGAGAGAGAGAGAGAGAGAGAGAGAGAGAGAGAGAGAGAGAGAGACAGAGAGAGAGAGAGAGAGAGAGAGAGAGAGAGAGAGGGAGAGAGAGAGAGAGAGAGAGAGAGAGGGAGAGAGGGAGAGAGAAAGAGAGAGAGAGAGAGAGATCATTGCCTGTAGAGCTCCAAAATAGACAATGAGACAGAGAATTATAATTTGTAAGAGGCAGATGGAGAAGGAAGTAAACTTTAGAGAGAGGGAAATCTAGAAAGAGATTGAAATGTAATGTGAAAAGAGTCATCATCTCATCCCAACCTGTTATCCAACCCCTGCCTCACCATGGGTAAATCAAACGGCCCGAGGGTCTGTGCCACGACCATGGAAGCTGAGGAACGGGCATCCCCTATAATGACGGGAACCTCAGGGGTAGTGCCACATTCTGTGCCCACCACGGAGGTCTCCTTGCCGGTCACCATGGCTAGGGCTGCCCCCAGGGTGGTGCCCTCTGACCGGCATGTGTCAGAAGCCAGGAACCCCAGGGTGAGGTTAGGCAGGAGGGCTGGGTCACGGTTAATCTCCTCCACAGCAAAGATCATAGTCTGGAGCCAGCGGTAAGCACGCTGGTTGAACCTGACAGACGGAAGAAAGGAAGAAACATTGAGATAGGAGGTAGCTGAATACACATTACCTTCAGGTGAAAACACAATGACAAAATGCTGTTATCACACAAGCTGCATACATTGTACAGGTAGAATTTCCCTTAATGCTCCTGAACTCCTGCTCTGGCAGAGGGGCTTCCACATGGATGGGGAACAGGCCCCCAATGACCACATCTCCTGCCCGATAAACACTGCCGGAGACGGGCTTAGCTTCCAGCCGACAAGCCCCCTCTCCACCTCCATCCAGACCCCAGACACACCCAGGGACATGGAGACAGTAGAGCAGCCACAGCCAACCACACAGGCTCATCACCTGGAGAGAGACAAGTCTGAAGACTGGGAGAGTTCTGTCACCTGTTGGAGAGAGACCAAACCAAGACCTTGTAGACAGAACACTCTGTAGACAGAACGATATTAACAAAAAGTGCTAACAATTAAAATATACACCATTCAACACAGACACCTGTAACCAGACATGTGAAACAACAATGATAGACACACAACCTTGTTCTGCTTCTGACCTACCTGGCAACAGTAAATCTTATCCTGGTGAGACAGACAGACAGACAGACAGACAGAGAGAGAGAGAGAGAGAGAGAGACAGGATGAGTGTCTGTCAGTCTGGTATCTCCTGCAGAGAGTGTGAGAGTGAAAGAGGGAGAGGAAGAGGAGAGAAGGGGAGCTGCTGATATAGGGAGAAATGAGCCCGCGGCTAAAAAACAAGCACACAGCCACCAGGGGGTGCTTGTAGGGAGGGAGGGGCAGGAGGGGGTTAATTGGGGACTTGTTATTGGAGGATAACTTGGGGAGCAGGTAATTGGGGGTAATTGGAGAAAGCCTGTGAGGGTGATGTTATTGAAGGTAATGTGTAGTACAGGAGATACAGTATCTGTTCTTCAACAACATCTGATGGATCCATTCAGACAGATATTACATTATACTGTACTATTTTCATTATACCTTTATTTAGCTTGGCAAGTCAGTTAAGAACAAATTCTTATTTTCAATGACGGCCTTGTGGGTTTAAACTGCCTTGTTCAGGGGCAGAACGACAGAGTTTTACCTTGTCAGCTCGGGGATTCAATCTTGCAACCTTTCAGTTACTAGTCCAACGCTCTAACCACTAGGCTACTTGCCACCCTTATTAAATCCCCACACCAATAGAAATTCACTTTTCAAGCTGAAAAGTGCCAAGAGTTTTCCCATGATGTTGCACAATGATGTTGGTCGATAAGTTATCGTTTTAATCAAAATATGATACATTTGTTAAAACAGAGTGTGACATACAATGATTTGAGATCCCAGCCGCACAAGCTACATCTGAGATGCGACTTCATCCACCCGGCAAAACTCATCTTGTCCTTCCAGAAGAGAAAACACACATTTCTCCACCGCCAGGGATGCTCAAACCTAAGACACAATGGTATGAGTGAACATTATGACTGGCTCAATATTCAGGAATGCTGTCCATGCACTATCACGCAGCCTTTGCCTATTGGCTATGATGCTGCCTTCAGCATAAGACAACGATGAGGACATCCCCCTTAAGTGTGTACAAGGAACATTACGAATATGCTGAGTACTGGACTTTGTTATTGTTATTTTACCAGGATATTAACACAGAGATGACATCACACCAATGAATGCACAGCGGACAATAATATTCAGGTGTCACACGGACTGAGGCTGCTTCCTTGTTAATCACCCACAATGCATTGAATCCCTACATGGGACAAAACAAATATACCTATATGCGCTGAGTAAATCAAACGTTAGGAACACATTCCTAATATTGAGTTGCCCCCCCACCCCCCTCATTTTTCAATTCGTCGGGGCATGGACTCTACAAGGTTCCGAAAGCGTTTCACAGGGATGCTGGCCCATGTTAACTCCAATGCTTCCCACAGTTGTGTCAAGTTGGCTGGATGTCCTTTGGGTGGTGGACCATTCTTGATACACACTGGAAACTGTTGGAAATTAATAACCCAGCAACTGTTGCAGTTCTTGACACAAACCATTGCACCTGGCACCTACTACCATACCCTGTTCAAAGGCACTTACATCTTTTGTCTTGCCCATTTACCCTTTGAATGGCACACATACACAATCCATGTCTCAATTGTCTCAAGGCTTGAAAATAATTATTTAACCTGTCTCCTCCCGTTGATTTACGCTGATTGAAGTGGATTCAACAAGTGACATCAATAAGGTCAATCTATGTCAGTCTATGTCATAGAAAGAGCAGGTGTTCTTAATGTTTTGTACACTCAGTGTAAGTTGGAAGCTATTCCCATACAATTTGTTTGTTTGTTGCGACTGCTAAGGAGAGATGGCCAGTCCCATACGAGCGAGTACACAATTGCTTTTGTTTATTTTTCTTCCTGTTGATTTGTGTCCTCCTTTTTGTTTCGGGTAAGCTTTCAAATTTATCTCCCAGGGAGGACTTGGCCTACAGGGCATGGGGGCTAGGGAGAAGGGGTTAGGGAAGGGGGGCTAGAGATTGTGGGGCTAGGAAGGTGGGGTTAGGGAAGGGGAGGCTAGGGATGTGGGGTCAAGGAAGGGGGGGCAAGGGAGGTTACACCAAACAGACATAAAACACTTTTCATGAAACGTCCTCCTGAATCGATTTTGCATTATTACATACACCTCTATTTTCTCAAATTAAGAAAATAGGATTGCAGAACCATTTGTACAAAGTGGCTGCTTTTTCATCATTCTTTTTCATCATCCCCAAACAAAACTTAAGGATTGGCCCCTTTCTTTAAATTTTCACCTAAAATGACATAACCAAATCTAGCAGCCTGTAGCTCAGGCCCTGAAGCAAAGATATGCATTTTTCTTGGTACAATTTGAAAGGAAACCCTGAAGTTTGTGGAAACGTGAAAGGAATGTAGGAGAATATAACATATTGGATCTGGTAAAAGATAATACATAGAAAAAAAACTGTTTTTAAATTTGTTTTTGTACCATCATCTTTGAAATGCAAGACAAAGGCCATAATGTATTATTCCAGCCCAGGTGCAATTTAGATATTGGCCACTAGATGGCAGCAGTGTATGTGCAAAGGTTTAGACTGATCCAATGAACCATTGTATTTTTGTTCAAATTGTGGTATAAAGACTGTCCAAATGTGCCTAATTTGTTTATTAATAACTTTTCATGTTCAAAACTGTGCACTCTCCTCAAACAATATCATGGTATTCTTTCACTGTAATAGCTACTGTAAATTGGACAGTTCAGTTTGATTAACCAGAATTTAAGCTTTCTGCCAATATCAGATATGTCTATGTCCTGTGAAAGTTTCTTGTTAATTACAACCTCATGCTAATCACATCAGCCTACATTAGCCCCAACCGTCCCACAGGGGACCCACCAATCCTGAAGAAGTGAATATCTATTGTCAAAATTAATATATTGCCATGGCAGAATTTCTGTAGTTCAATGCTTCCCATGTTTCCCCTTCTGTCTATTGGGATAAAATGTGCGGTTTCAAAATTCATATGGTATATGGTAAGCGAACCCGGATAAAATGATCAAACCCAACAAAGATGGAAAGACGTAGGAAACTGTAAATGGAATTTCCAGGCACTAGCATTTCACCCCATCCTAAATTCATTTAGACATAATTCTTCCTCCCTCTAGCTCAGTATATAGAGAAGTATGGTGTCTCATGTTGCCCTGGAAGAGGTGGTCTTCACTGATATATTCCTTAACCCTAGAACCGCTGGGCCTCCCTTCACGCTAATGAGCAGTCAGTCTAACCGTAACATTCTAACAGTGTAAATAGTATATTTAATATACGCAATCGCAAACATAATAATTTGGTTGTTTATGAAGGCCTTGGTTAATAACATTAGAATACAATTTTATTTATTTATTTTGTATTTCACCTTTATTTAACCAGGTAGGCTAGTTGAGAACACCTTTATTTAACCAGGTAGGCAAGTTGAGAACACCTTTATTTAACCAGGTAGGCAAGTTGAGAACACCTTTATTTAACCAGGTAGGCAAGTTGAGAACAAGTTCTCATTTACAATTGCGACCTGGCCAAGATAAAGCAAAGCAGTTCGACACATACAACGACACAGAGTTACACATGGAGTAAAACAAACATACAGTCAATAATACAGTAGAAACAAGTCTATATATGATGTGAGCAAATGAGGTGAGATAAGGGAGGTAAAGGCAAAAAAGGCCATGGTGGCAAAGTAAATACAATATAGCAAGTAAAACACTGGAATGGTAGATTTGCAATGGAAGAATGTGCAAAGTAGAAATAAAAATAATGGGGACCAATGATTGAGACCACTGTGTTCTTGGGGACCTTCAATGATGCAGAAATGTTTTGGTACCCTTCCCCAGATCTGTGCCTCGAAACAATCCTGTCTCGGAGCTCTACAGGCAATTCCTTCAACCTCATGGCTTGGTTTTTGCACTGTCAACTGTGGGACCTTATAAAGACAGGTGTGTTCCTTTCCAAATCATGTCCAATCAATTGAATTTACCACAGGTGGACTCCAATCAAGTTTAAAGAACATTTTAAGTATGATCAATGGAATCAGGATGCACCTGGGTTTCATTTTGAGTCTCATAGCAAAGGCTCTGAATGCTTATGTAAATATAGTATTTCTGGTTTTTTTGTTTTTTTAAAAATAAATTTGCAAAAATTTCTAAAAACCTGTTTTCACTTCAACATTATGCGGTATTGTGATGTCATTATGGGGTATTGTGTGTAGATTGACGAAGAAAACATGTCATTTAATCTATTTTATAATAAGTCTGTAACATATCGACATGTGGAAAAAGTTATGTACTGTATGACCATTTTATAGACGGTATAATTGCATGATGTATTATTTAGTGTTTTGCCAACCGCGCTTCCTGTCTCCCCAAGATGAACATGATGTATTATTTAATGTTTTGCCAACCGCGCTTCCTGTCTCCCCAAGATGAACATGATGTATTATTTAGTGTTTTGCCAACCGCGCTTCCTGTCTCCCCAAGATGAACATGATGTATTATTTAGTATTTTGCCAACCGCGCTTCCTGTCTCCCCAAGATGAACATGATGTATTATTTAGTGTTTTGCCAACCGCGCTTCCTGTCTCCCCAAGATGAACATGATGTATTATTTAGTGTTTTGCCAACCGCGCTTCCTGTCTCCCCAAGATATACATGATGTATTATTTAGTATTTTGCCAACCGCGCTTCCTGTCTCCCCAAGATGAACATGATGTATTATTTAGTGTTTTGCCAACCGCGCTTCCTGTCTCCCCAAGATGAACATGATGTATTATTTAGTGTTTTGCCAACCGCGCTTCCTGTCTCCCCAAGATGAACATGATGTATTATTTAGTGTTTTGCCAACCGCGCTTCCTGTCTCCCCAAGATGAACATGATGTATTATTTAGTGTTTTGCCAACCGCGCTTCCTGTCTCCCCAAGATGAACATGATGTATTATTTAGTGTTTTGCCAACCGCGCTTCCTGTCTCCCCAAGATGAACATGATGTATTATTTAGTGTTTTGCCAACCGCGCTTCCTGTCTCCCCAAGATGAACATGATGTATTATTTAGTGGTTTGCCAACCGCGCTTCCTGTCTCCCCAAGATGAAGGACTTTTAACACTGACGTTTTGCTTCACTACACACTCAACTGCTTTCATTGGTGTCACATTAGCTAGAAACCACAAGTGTCTATCCAGATAATGAAAAGGCACATGAGACATTCAATTCAAGGAACTTACAAAATAGTTACATAACATTTGCAGTGTGCATGATTATAAGCCAAGTCATTGTAGCCTTTCATTTCACTTCCCCTGTGAGAACCATGAGCAACGGACTGACTTGAAATGTAATTGAAGAATGACTGTGACACTGAAGTTAATCACTCTAATTTCTACAGGCGCTGAGAACATAAGGTCACACATGTCATCCTATTATCACTCTGGCCTCACTCATCTCTCTGGGCTCTCCCATCACTCTGGCCTCACTTATCACTCTGGCCTCTCCTATCACTCTAGTCTCTCCCATCACTCTGGCCTCACTCATCACTCTGGCTTCACTCATCACTCTGGCCTCACTCATCACTCTAGTCTCTCCCATCACTCTGGCTTCACTTATCACTCTGGCCTCTCCTATCACTCTAGTCTCTCCCATCACTCTGGCTTCACTTATCACTCTGGCCTCTCCTATCACTCTAGTCTCTCCCATCACTCTGGCTTCACTCATCACTCTGGCCTCTCCTATCACTCTAGTCTCTCCCATCACTCTGGCCTCACTCATCACTCTGGCCTCACTCATCACTCTGTCCTCAATCATCACTCTGACCTCACTCATCCCTCTAGTCTCTCCCATCACTCTGGCCTCACTCATAACTCTGGCCTCACTCATCACTCTGGCCTCACTCATCACTCTAGGCTCTCCCATCACTCTGGCCTCACTTATCACTCTGGCCTCTCCTATCACTCTAGTCTCTCCCATCACTCTGGCTTCACTTATCACTCTGGCCTCACTCATCACTCTAGTCTCTCCCATCTCTCTGGCCTCACTTATCACTCTGGTCTCTCCTATCACTCTAGTCTCTCCCATCACTCTGGCCTCACTCATCACTCTGGCCTCACTCATCACTCTGGCCTCACTCATCACTCTGGCCTCACTCATCACTCTGGCCTCTCTCATCACTCTGGCCTCACTCATCACTCTGGCCTCACTCATCACTCTGGCCTCACTCATCACTTTGGCCTGTGTTAGCCTGCATGGCTACAGCCTATACAGCCTGGCCTCCAGTGACCGAGCTTCTCAGATCCACTCTCCTACCAGAGAGCTGTGTGAAGGTACTTCTATGTTTCTTAAACCCATGAAATACTATCAAATCAGGGGCCAGGGTCTAGGAGGCAGGCAGGGGTTGCTTTAACTGACTCTGAGGAGGGACAACAGCAGTCTCCTGTGGTAGATGTCTGACTCTGAGGAGGGACAACAGCAGTCTCCTGTGGTAGATAACTGACTCTGAGAAGGGACAACAGCACACTCCTGTGGTAGATAACTGACTCTGAGGAGGGACAACAGAACACTCCTGTGGTAGATGACTGATTCTGAGGAGGGACAACAGAACACTCCTGTGGTAGATAACTGACTCTGAGGAGGGACAACAGAACACTGTACTCGAGTAAAGGCTTAACTGTATAAACCACAGAGACAGAATGCAATATGGAATTGTATTAAATAGTTTCGGGTATGGCCTCCAAGGAATGCTTCTCAGAGCTAGATGCCTTTTGTTGGGCAGCTGGGATTGAACCCTCCCCCCCCCTCAACACTGAGGAAGGGAGTTCCAATGTAGGGTCTTTATTAAGGCTATTATAGCTGCTGGTGGTGGGGAGATGGATGGATGTTGAAAACTGAAAAACAGCAAGTGATAGAGCATGGATAAACCTCCCAAGATGTCACCCATTGGTTGAGAGAAGAAGGTGATAATTGCCAGAGTGAGCCCATTGGTTGAACAGCAAGCGTGAGGATTGTGCATTGTTGTGCCTTGCTTATAGACTATAAGGTCAATGGGTGAATGACATTCAACACATGGCTAATAGGGTGGAGGAGGAGAAACAAGACGCTATGATTATATACGTTTTTTAAATGTAACCTTTATTTAACTAGGCAAGTCATTTAGGAACAAATACTTATTTACAATGATGGTCTACCCCGGACGACACTGTGCACCGCCCTACGGGACACCCAATCCCAACCAGATGTGAACCAGGGACTGTAATAACACCTCTTGCGCTGGTATTACAGTGCCTTAGACCCCTGCGCCACTCTGGAGAACATCATGATGTTGACATGTTTGTATTCATTCTCACTGTGATGATGACATGTTTCTTTTCATTCTCACTGTGATGATGACATGTTTCTTTTCATTCTCACTGTGATGATGACATGTTTGTTTTCATTCTCACTGTGATGATGACATGTTTCTTTTCATTCTCACTGTGATGATGACATGTTTCTTTTCATTCTCACTGTGATGATGACACGTTTGTGTTCATTCTCACTGTGATAATGACACGTTTGTGTTCATTCTCACTGTGATGATGACATGTTTCTTTTCATTCTCACTGTGATGATGACACGTTTGTGTTCATTCTCACTGTGATGATGACATGTTTCTTTTCATTCTCACTGTGATGATGACACGTTTGTGTTCATTCTCACTGTGATGATGACATGTTTCTTTTCATTCTCACTGTGATGATGACACGTTTGTGTTCATTCTCACTGTGATGATGACATGTTCGTTTTCATTCTCACTGTGATGATGACACGTTTGTATTCATTCCCACTATGCCCCTAGAATAGGAAACAAAAGGTATTATTACACATACTAGATATAGTTAAATGACCATTCAGACTTCCTGATTGAACTTCCTGAAACTACATTATAATTTCCACACAATCTAAATCAGGGAGGGGCCACAAAAAAATCTGAACTCATGTGGGGCAGCAGTAGCTCGCGGTCTGCCTACCCACATCCATACCCACACATGCAGTAGTCTTTTCTGAGGGCCCTACGTTACATTTTGTTGGGAGGACAATTCTTCTTCTTTTTTGACAGCAGAGAAAAAGTTGTATATATCTATACATTTTGCATTGGGCGTAGAGAAATTGGTGCAGTTTTAAAGCAAGTTTCTTGCAATTCTACACATTTTCCCATGTGGCAGAGAGAAGATTTAGCAATTTTACAGCTATTTTCCTGTAATTCCACAAATTTTGCCATAGGTTGTAGAGAAGTGTTGCAGTTTTCAATATGTTAACTGAATGAGAGTGGTAATTTGACCATGATTACTACAATTTTATGATAGCTGGCTAGAGCAATCTAGAAAAACGTTAGCTGCCATGGGCTAATTGAGAGACTGTCAGTGACTGACACAACAACAGGAAAATGCTGACGCTCAACCACATTTCTATATTTCACCTTGTGTATTCTACCATTCTTAATATTCAATATTAAGTTGATAACCTGACTGTCCTAAAAAAAAATGAATTGATCAGTTTTGCAAATTGATCCGCGGGCCTACAAAAGGGGGGGCGGGCCTTGTCAGAATGTCTTGTCAGATTCAGACTTGGCCATGAGGTGTTTCCTGTTGTTCTTCTCAGGCTTCAGCAGAATGATGTAACATTTGGGCAGGAAGAGGCAGGTCAGAAGGCCGAAACTGGAGCCCAGGATGGCGAACACCTCCGTGGCCGTGGAGTACTTCCCAGGAGAGCTGACGTAGGCAGGGACGAAGGCCACCCACACGGCACAGAAGATCAGCATGCTGAAGGTGATGAGCTTGGCCTC
The DNA here is from genome assembly GCF_002021735.2 of Oncorhynchus kisutch. Lineage (NCBI taxonomy): Eukaryota > Metazoa > Chordata > Actinopteri > Salmoniformes > Salmonidae > Oncorhynchus > Oncorhynchus kisutch. Next base: position 85,612,755 of record NC_034188.2, on the reverse strand, counting down.
GTTGAAGTTGTCTGGGAGTTTTCTGCCCAGGAAGGCTAAGAGGAGACAGAGAGAGGCCAGCAGGCCGATGTAGCCCAGCACAAGGCAGAAGCCCAGGGCTGAGCCCTCATCACATAGGAGGATGACACAGGCACTCTCACGTGTCATCAGTCTGCGTGGGCTGGGAGGGGAAACAGCCAGCCACACAGCACAGATCACCACCTGGAGGAGGAAAATAATTGTTATGTTGATACGTAACAGTCCAACAAGGGTGCATGATATGAAGAGAACAGCTGGGTCAATGTTCCTACCTGGACCAAAGTACAGAGTGAGATGAAGGCTCTCTGCTGTAGAGGCCCAAACCATTTCATGACATTACTACCTGGAAGTGTAGCCCTGAAGGCCATCAACACCACTATTGTTTTCCCCAGAACACAAGAGATGCAGAGGACGAAGGTGATCCCAAACGCTGTGTGGCGCAGCATACAGGACCACTCAGAGGGCCGGCCAATGAAAGTAAGAGAACACAGAAAACACAGAGTCAAGGAGAAGAGCAGCAGGAAGCTCAGCTCAGAGTTGTTGGCCCTGACGATGGGGGTGGCGTGGTGACAGGCGAATATGAGGACGACTGTGGCAGTGCAGAAGGACCCCAGCAGGGCCACGGAGAGCAGAGCCATACCCATTGTGTCACCGTAGGACAGGAAGTCAACCTGCTTGGGGATGCAGGCTGTACACTCCTCATTGGACCAGAACTCAGGTAGGCAGCGAACACACTCTATAGCATCTGGGGAACATGGAGAAGACAAGACATATTTCTGAAGTGAGGCTGGGTTATAACAACACACTCTCGCATCCATACAGGCTGTAGACTGGCCTCACCTGTCTTATTGCTAATCTCCCCTGCTGTACAGACCACACAGTCAAAGCAGCAGACAGGGAAGTGAGGCCTGATGGCCCTCCGAGTGCCTGGAAGACAGCTGCTACTGCATACTGACAGAGGGACCTGGGAGGGAGGGAGATCACACACTGCTTCAGTCAGAATTAAACATGAATGCACAGGAAGAGCAACAGAGATAAACATGAATAAACACGAATGCACACGAGAGCAACAGAGATAAACATGAATAAACATGAATGCACACGAGAGCAACAGAGATAAACATGAATAAACATGAATGCACACGAGAGCAACAGAGATAAACATGAATAAACATGAATGCACACGAGAGCAACAGAGATAAACATGAATTAACATGAATGCACACGAGAGCAACAGAGATAAACATGAATAAACATGAATGCACACGAGAGCAACAGGGATAAACATGAATAAACATGAATGCACACGAGAGCAACAGAGATAAACATGAATAAACATGAATGCACACGAGAGCAACAGAGATAAACATGAATAAACATGGATGCACACGAGAGCAACAGAGATAAACATGAATTAACATGAATGCACACGAGAGCAACAGAGATAAACATGAATTAACATGAATGCACACGAGAGCAACAGAGATAAACATGAATAAACATGAATGCACACGAGAGCAACAGGGATAAACATGAATAAACATGAATGCACACGAGAGCAACAGAGATAAACATGAATTAACATGAATGCACACGAGAGCAACAGAGATAAACATGAATAAACATGAATGCACACGAGAGCAACAGAGATAAACATGAATAAACATGAATGCACACGAGAGCAACAGAGATAAACATGAATTAACATGAATGCACACGAGAGCAACAGAGATAAACATGAATAAACATGAATGCACACGAGAGCAACAGAGATAAACATGAATTAACATGAATGCACACGAGAGCAACATAGATAAACATGAATAAACATGAATGCACACGAGAGCAACAGAGATAAACATGAATAAACATGAATGCACACGAGAGCAACAGAGATAAACATGAATAAACATGAATGCACACGAGAGCAACAGAGATAAACATGAATAAACATGAATGCACACGAGAGCAACAGAGATAAACATGAATAAACATGAATGCACACGAGAGCAACAGAGATAAACATGAATAAACATGAATGCACACGAGAGCAACAGAGATAAACATGAATAAACATGAATGCACACGAGAGCAACAGAGATAAACATGAATAAACATGAATGCACACGAGAGCAACAGAGATAAACATGAATAAACATGAATGCACACGAGAGCAACAGAGATAAACATGAATAAACATGAATGCACACGAGAGCAACAGAGATAAACATGAATTAACATGAATGCACATGAGAGCAACAGAGATAAACATGAATTAACATGAATGCACACGAGAGCAACAGAGATAAACATGAATTAACATGAATGCACACAAGAGCAAAAGAGATAAACATGAATAAACATGAATGCACACGAGAGCAACAGGGATAAACATGAATAAACATGAATGCACACGAGAGCAACAGAGATAAACATGAATTAACATGAATGCACACGAGAGCAACAGAGATAAACATGAATAAACATGAATGCACACGAGAGCAACAGAGATAAACATGAATAAACATGAATGCACACGAGAGCAACAGAGATAAACATGAATTAACATGAATGCACACGAGAGCAACAGAGATAAACATGAATAAACATGAATGCACACGAGAGCAACAGAGATAAACATGAATTAACATGAATGCACACGAGAGCAACATAGATAAACATGAATAAACATGAATGCACACGAGAGCAACAGAGATAAACATGAATAAACATGAATGCACACGAGAGCAACAGAGATAAACATGAATAAACATGAATGCACACGAGAGCAACAGGGATACAATAATAAATACAGATACAGATTCAACTTAATTAATATAAGACCATGTTCTATGACCATAGAATTCAAAAGAATACATCTAAAAAGGAAAACTATACTACTAAATGCAATTTCTTACAACAACAACAAAAATATTTAACAGACATCATAGTTGAATGCAGGTTAATAAAATTACTGTTCTTTGTTGCATCCATCCCTTCCAGCTATTCTTTGAGTCCTCATTTTCTAAGATATTAAATCATATTTTTTTCCAAAGAAATCTAACTAGGTCAGCATTTCTTAAAGAATAATAAGAGATTAAAAGGTAAAAGTTCAGACATTTATGAGAGCCTTACTGTCGTCTGGTTTCCATTCCAGATGATGTCTGTTTTCTGGATGTATAGTTTCTTCCTGCCCAGGCTGGTAGTCTCGTCAAACCTCCCCACTGTGACAAACTTCACCTGGCCCTCTGCCCCCAACTGCCAGTTCACCAGGTCATACACAGCTACTGGGTCCCCGTTCACATCAAACTTAGTCTCATCACCAAACGAGTTAGAGAACTCCACCTTCTTCAGGTAGTGCAGGAGCTGAGGAGAGAAAGACAATCGGGCATACATTCAGAATGTTTCAAATTGAACCATTTGGCTTGTTTAAAACTATTTTTAAAAGTAACTACTTTTCTTACTTAAAACTATATATGAAAGTAAAAGTAACTATTTTTCTTGTTTAAAACATCAGTACATTTTTCTGACCAGTACCAGTCCAGTACCTGCCATGGCTGTATGCTGTCAGTATTTGGGCAGGCATGCAGAGGGAAAGGTCCTCTTCCTGTCTCACAGCTCCTCATAGCATGCAGTGCGTGGGCGATGGCGTACACAGCCTTGTACACATTATAGGATATCCTCAACTGAGACACGTCAGAGTAGATGTTCCTGACACTGCCCAGGTCCTCAGAACCAGAGCACAGAGGTTTACCCCCCTGACTATCTCCACCCCCATCACCCTGCAGGCTACACTTAAACACCTCCTCCCAGAAAGGGCGTAGGAACGGGTCCTCGGAGGCGTCTGGGCTGGAGGGGTGGAGACGCAGCAGGAACTCCTGTAGTCCAGGGATGTGCACAGCTCGGCGGATGGCAAAGCCCATGGAGCCCTGGAGGATGGGGAGGAAGCGGGGAGGGGTGGAGAGAACTGAGGCTGTACTCCAGGCTTCGCTGGCCAGCCACTGCACCCCTGTCAGACCCTGCCGCAGGGCCTCGTCAAACAAAGCGCCAGCATCCTGCTCCAGGGCAAACACAAGAACCACGCCAGCCCCAGAGGACCGAATACGGGCAACGATGGAGGCCATGGCCCCCTCCGCGTGGTTTTTGGGGATGATTTCATGGAGGGCCATGCAGGCACCGAGCCTCTGCACCTATTCAGGTATACTATGGTCATTTAGCAGATACTTTCAGCCATAACACATTCACATTGTGCATTTATCCACAAAAATGATACAGTATATCCCACAAACCTTCTCAGAAAATATTTGTGCTCCCCCACGACCATATGCATCGTCCCCGGCAACCACACCCACCCATTTCCAGCTGAAGTGCTGGACGAGCTGCACCAGAGCATCCACCTGGAATCAGACATTGATGAAGCTTTTCCCAACGCTCAATTGCTACTAGAGTAGAGATTCGATAGGAATTAGATCAGAGAGAGAAAGTGGAGAAGTTAGAGAGTTACATGGAATGAGAAGTCACCTGGAAGAAGTCACTGGGCATGGTCCTGAGGAAGGCTGGGAACTCTGCCTTGTTACTGAGACATGCACAGCTAGAGAAATAACTGACCTGAGAGAGAGAGAGAGAGAGAGAGAGAGAGAGAGAGAGAGAGAGAGAGAGAGAGAGAGAGAGAGAGAGAGAGATTAGAGGAAGAAGTAACTCTACAGCCAATGTACTTCTGTTAGTAACACCCTAAAACTGTGAAGAGTAGTGCATACTGTTAATTGTAAGTGGTTAGTCTGCCTACCTGAGGTAATCTGAAGACTCCCAGGAAGCGAGCCACCACCAGAGACAGAGTGGAACCTCCATCCCCGATGACCACTGGAACCAGGCCATGACAGGATCCCCCCTCCACCTCTCCTTCCCCTTCTCCCCCCATCAGTTCCACAGAAGCCCTCAAGGCGTGGTAAGGAGTACTGCACGAATCATATATCTTATATCCCAGAGTGAAGTTGGGGAGCAGATGATCATCTCTGTTGATCTCTTCGATGGCAAACATCATGGTCTGCATCCAGCGGAATGTCCGGAAGTTAAACCTGCGTGGGAGAGGAGAGGACAGAGGGATGAGCCTTACATTGAATCCTTTTATGGTGACGGCCCTAGTCTAGAGAACTAACTCAGACCCTCACCCGGTGCAGCGTGAGCGGGCTGGTTTGGAGGTGAAGAAGAAGTCAGGCTGCATCACCATGTCATGGAGGGAGAAGAGGCCCCCTAGCATCACATTCCCGTCCCTCTGTAGCACAGGCAGGGCAGAGGGACCCACCATCGGTCTACACTGCTGAAGCTTGGACTGAGGCTGGGAGGAGATTAGACAGAAGAACTCCAAGCACAGCACTGTCACACAAAGGAACCCTGACCTCTTCATTGTCTCCTCACTGCCACCATTTGCTCAGATAAGTCAAAAATCTATGTACCAGTTTATAACTTGTACATCCAAAAAAGTCACACCAAGACTTTGACGGTTCCTACTGTACTATAATCCATAAGGAGACATAGAATCAAGCCATGCAGTAAAGAGAGTTGTTAACTCACTACAACAGCCTGCATGTTGTTAACTCACTACAACAGCCTGCGTTCCCATGAAGAGAGATTCCTCCAGTTTTAGAAAACACACCCTAATAAACTGTAACATATTGCATATCCTCATAAAGTCCAAGAATTCACCTGTCCAACTGCCAAAGACATACATCCATGCTGAACCCTCAGACAGTACAGCACACAGACACACACACATCCTCACCCACTCATTGTGGGGTCACGGCAAGAGCCCTCTTTATATGTTGCCTACCTGACTGACCCCCCCCCCCCCCCCTCCCCTCCTCTCAGATAGCTCTTATCTCCCCAGGGATGCCGGTCAACGGAAAGACGAGAGCATCTGCCAGTTTCACAGGAAGACAGTGACAATAACAAACAACTGCCATGCACATTGGACCATAATGGAGTGAGACAGGAGACAAACAGCATTTACCATTCTGCCTGAGTGAACCAGCTGATCTTACAGCGATGTGAGGAGGCTCACCTCACCTCCCTGCAGACAGGTACCTGCTATAAGTCTCAGACCTCTAATTTACACACTCCTCAAGGAAGAATGTGTGTCTCATTGGAGTTATGACAAAATAATGATATAACACTGCTGTTGTCATGGCAGAATAGGAGCAAAACAGTAAGTGTTGTGAAAAACCTTCCATGTATAGTACAGTACGTGTATGTTAATAAACAGAACCAGTCAAATGTTTGGACACATCTACTCATTCAAGGGTTTTTCTTTATTTGTGCTATTTTCTACATTGTAGAATAATAGTGAATACATCAAAACTATGAAATAACACATATGGAATCATGTAGTAACCAAAAAAGGTGTTAAACACATTTTTCAAAGTAAAATCCCTTGATGACAACTTTGCACACTCTTGGCATTCACTCAAACAGCTTCATGAGGTTGTCACCTGGAACGCATTTCAATTAACAGGTGTGCCTTCTTAATGAGTTGTGTTGTGACAAGGTAGGGGTGGTATACAGAAGACAGCCCTGTTTGGTAAAAGACCAAGTACATATTATGGCAAGAACTGCCCAAATAGGCAAAGAGAAATGACAGTCCATCATTACTTTAAGACATGAAGGTCAATCAATCCGGAAAATTCAAGAACTGAAAGTTTCTTCAAGTGATGTCGCAAAAACCATCATGTGCTGTGATGAAACTGGCTCTCATGATCAGCGACACAGGAAAGGAAGACCCAGAGTTACCTCTGCTGCGAGCATAAGTTCATTAGAGTTACCGGCCTCAGACATCGGCAATTAAATGCACCTCAGAATGCAGCCCAAATAAATGCTTCATAGAGTTCAAGTAACAGACACATCTCAACATCAGCTGTTCAGAGGAGACTGTGTGAATCAGGCCTTCATGTTCGAATTTTTGCAAAGAAACCACTACTCATGGACACCAATAATAATAAGAGATTTACTTGGGCCAAGAAACATGAGCAAGCCTCGCAGGCTGGTGTGTACAGAATATTTGTTTTCACTTCCTACAAGGCTCCCAGGCTGGTGTTTACAGAATATTTGTTTTGACTTCTTACAAGTCTCTCAGACTGGTGTTTACAAAACATCTGTTTTCACTTCCTATCAGCCACTCGGGACGGTGTTTACAGAATATTTGTTTTCACTTCCTACAAGCCTCTCAGGCTGGTGTTCTCAGAACATTTGTTTTCACGTCCTACAAGCCTCTCGGGTTGCTGTTTACAGAACATTTGCTTTCACTTCCTACACGCCTCTCAGGCTGGTGTTTACAGAATATTTGTTTTCACTTTCTACCAGCCTCTCAATCTGGTGTTTACAGAATATTTGTTTTCACTTCCTACACGCCTTTCAGGCTGGTGTTTACAGGACTTTTGGTGCTGTCTGATAAGGATATAAAGGGCCTCTCTCCAAGAGGCCAGTTAGACATATTTTCAATGTGTTTTTTATGTGTTCTATATGCCCAGTCCATTTCAGTGTTAAATGGATGATATGACAGAAGTCATCAACAGTAAGGTCAGCAGATCAAGTCAAGTTCTGAGTTAGCTACCAAACTTTTTATTTGTGTCCTGTATTTAGACATAGCCCACAGATGCAAATATATTTGCACCCTTTTACTTTACAATGGAGTGCAATGGACCATAATGTTCTGTTTTTTCTTTTCAAAATTGGTTGATTTTTTTTACCCTGTAGTAACCTGCAATTTACCATTATGTAAGATAAATTACACAGTAAACAAGGACCATTACCTCCAACCAAATGAATTAAAATGATAATTTAGTCAAAGTAATTTTTTCTACTTTGAAGATAAACATCTCTAATTAAGTTGATTTATTATTATTTTATATATTGATTTTATTGATTTTTTTAAATTGGGAGGTGGGGGGTCCTGCGCAGTTGTAAATCAAACAAAAGAATGTGTAAGCATCAAACATTTTTTCAAATGTAAATTATTTCAGAAGAAATAGTGAATCATGCAAGAGTGCGAACATACATCTATTTGACCGCATCTGTACACTGCCTGATTAAACCTCACTGCTCTGTGCCTCCTGCCTTTTCCCTGGAGGAGCTCAGTGATACAGCAACAATCTCAGTGTTGTTCTCGCTCTCACCACGTTGTTTTCATTATCATCTGAACAGGTCCTCCTCTGAGAGAGGTGCAACCTGGGACATCTTGTTATGACCCTACTTACCAAGCAGAGGTAGTCTCAGGGAGATATTAGAGGTCAGGAGGGGAAACTGTTACCTCGAGCACAACAACACACCTCTACACCTTTCCATCACACACCTCCCTCTCGCTCCATCCTCCCCTCTCTTTCTCACAAAGGGAGGGTATTAGTTAAGAGGAGCCAAACTATAGCCTGAGGCGACATAACACTCATTCTATCTGGTTACATCTTTCTCTCTCTGGCCTCCTCTCTGTCTCACATAGCCTGCAGCACTAGTCTTAATGATCTGTTCCCAAACACCAGAGCACATTATTACACAAAGCGGGCCTTAATGAGTCATTACTCCACAGGTTTACAGCAGAGATTTGTATTTAGAGAGTTCGGACATTGAGGTTTTTCGCGTTATAATGCCGTTTACATGACACTACATCATTCTATGGCAAGACATGTTATCGCCCTATTGACATGACACAGGGAATATTTAAACACTGCAATGTAACGGAATATCTAGATTTAGAACAATATTTAAACACTGCAATGTAACGGAATATCTAGATTTAGAACAATATTTAAACACTGCAATGTAACGGAATATCTAGATTTAGAACAATATTTAAACACTGCAATGTAACGGAATATCTAGATTTAGAACAATATTTAAACACTGCAATGTAACTGAATATCTAGATTTAGAACAATATTTGCAATTCTAAAAGTTGTGCCAACTCTCTAAATACTATGTATTTACTCCACTAAGAGACTCAGAGCTGGTATGAAAGCAAAGAGCAACACTGTGTCCTGAATGGGCGGCAGCGTAGCCTAGTGGTTAGAGCGTTGGACTAGTAACCGGAAGGTTGCGTTTTCAAACCCCCGAGCTGACAAGGTACAATCTGTCGTTCTGCCCCTGAACAGGCAGTTAACCCACTGTTCCCAGGCCGTCATTGAAAATAAGAATGTGTTCTTAACTGACTTGCCTGGTTAAATAAAGGTTAAATAAAAAATTAAAAAAATGAATCACCTACACAAGTACAATGCATTAGGAAAGTACTCAGATCCCTTGACTTTTTCCACATTTTGTTAAATTACAGCCTTATTCTAAAATGGATTGAACAAAAAAATGTCTGCATCAATCTACACACAATACCCCTCGATGACAAGCGAAAACAGGGTTTTAGACATTTTTGCTAATTAAAAAATTAAATAAGGAATACCTTATTTACATAAGAATTCAGACTCTTTGCTATGAGAATCGAAACTGAGCTCAGGTGCATCCTTTTTCCATTGATCATCCTTGAGATGTTTCCACAACTTAATTCGAGTCCACCTGTAGTAAATTCAATTGAATGGACATGATTTGAAAAGGCACACACCAGTCTATATAAGGATCCACATTTGGACCAGCCAGAGCCCGATCAAGTCTGATCGGGTTCAAGTCCGGGCTCTGGCTGGTCCACTCAAGGACATTCAGAGACTTGTCCCAAAACCACTTCTGCATTGTCTTGGCTGTGTACTTAGGGTTCAAGTCCGGGCTCTGGCTGGTCCACTCAAGGACATTCAGAGACTTGTCCCAAAACCACTTCTGCATTGTCTTGGCTGTGTACTTAGGGTCGTTGTCCTGTTGGAAGGTGAACCTTCTCTCAAGTCTGAGTTCCTGAGCGCAACATCTCTGGAGAGACTAGAAAATAGCTGTGCAGCGATGCTCCCCATCCAACCTGACAGAGTTTGAGAGGATCTGCAGAGAAGAATGGGACAAACTCCCTAAATACAGGTGTGACACGCTTATAGCATTATACCCAAGAAGACACAAGGATGTAATCGTTGCCAAAGGTGCTTCAACAAAGTACTGAGTAAAGTGTCTGAATTCTTAAGTAAATGTAATATTTCCGTTTTTTTTTTAAATATACATTTACAAAATATATATATTTTGTTTGCATTGTCATTATGGGGTAATGTGTGTAGATTGATGAGGGGAAAATAATTATTGAATCCATTTTAGAATAAGGCTGTAACGTAACAACATGTGGAAAAAGTCTAAAGGTCTGAATACTTTTCAAATGCCCTGTATACAGTACCAGTCAAAAAGAACAGTGAAGACATCACAACTATGAAATAACACATATGGAATCATGTAGTAACCAAAAAAGTGTTTAAAAGTAGCCACCCTTTGCCTTGATAACAGCTCTTGGCACTAGCTTCAAGAGGTAGTCACCTGGAAATATTTCCCAACAGTCTTGAAGGAGTTCCCACATATGCTGAGCACTTGTTGGCTGCTTTTCCTTCACTCTGCAGTACAACTCATCCCGAGCTATCTCAATTGGGTTGAGGTTGGGTGATTGTGAAGGCCAGGTCATCTGATGCAGCACTCATCACTCTCCTTCTTGGTCAAATAGCCCTTACACAGCCTGGACATGTATTTTGGGTCATTGTCCTGTTGAAAAACAGGACAATGCGTTTAGTCCCACTAAGCGCAAACCAGATGGGATGGCTAATCGCTGCAGAATGCTGTGGTAGCCATGCTGGTTAAGTGTACCTTGAAATGTAAAAAAAAAAACACAGACAGTCTCGCCAGCAAAGCACACCCACACCATCACATTGAAGCAAGTGATTATAAATATTCTGTAAACACCAGCCTGAGAGGCTTGTAGGAAGTGAAAACAAATATTCTGTACACACCAGCCTGCGAGGCTTGAAGCAAGTGATTATAAATATTCTGTAAACACCAGCCTGAGAGGCTTGTAGGAAGTGAAAACAAATATTCTGTACACACCAGCCTGCGAGGCTTGAAGCAAGTGATTATAAATATTCTGTAAACACCAGCCTGGGAGCCTTGTAGGTAGTGAAAACAAATATTCTGTAAACACCTGCCTGGGAGCCTTGTAGGAAGTGAAAACAAATATTCTGTAAACACCGGCCCGAGAGGCTGGTAGGAAGTGAAAACAGATGTTCTGTAAACACGAGCCCGAGACTATTGGAGGAAGTGGAAACAAATGTTCTGTAAACACCAGCCTGGGAGCCTTGTAGGAAGTGAAAGCAAGTATTCTGTAAACACCAGCCTGGGACACTTGTAGGAAGTGAAAACAAATATTCTGTAAACACCGGCCCGAGTGGCTGATAGGAAGTGAAAACAGATGTTTTGTAAACACCAGTCTGAGAGGCTTGTGGGAAGTGAAAAACAAATATTCTGTAAACACCAGCCTGCGAGGCTTGAAGCAAGTGAAAATAAATATTCTGTAAACACCAGCCTGGTAGCCTTGTAGGAAGTGAAAACAAATATTCTGTAAACACCAGCCTGTGAGGCTTGAATGAAGTGAAAATAAATATTCTGGAAACACCAGCCTGGGAGGCTTGTAGGAAGTGAAAACAAATATTCTGTAAACACTGGCCCGAGAGGCTGGTAGGTAGTGAAAACAAATGTTTTGTAAACACCAGTCTGAGAGGCTTGTAGGAAGTCAAGGCAAATGTTGTGTAAACACCAGTCTGAGAGACTTGTATTAAGTGAAAACAAATATTCTGTAAACACCAGCCTGCGAGGCTTGAAGCAAGTTAAAAAGAATATTCTGTAAACACCAGCCTTGTAGCCTTGTAGGAAGTGAAAACGGATGTTCTGTAAACACCAGCCTGAGACTCTTGAAGGAAGTGGAAACAAATGTTCTGTAAATACCAGCCTGGGTGCCTTGTAGGATGTGAAAACAAATATTCTGTAAACACCAGCCTGGGAGGATTGTAGGAAGTGAAAACAAATATTCCGTAAACACTGGCCCGAGTGGCTGGTAGGAAGTGAATACCGATGTTTTGTAAACACCAGCCTGGGAGTCTTGTAGGAAGTGAAAACAAATATTCTGTAAACACCAGCCTGGGAGGCTTGTAGGAAGTGAAAACAAATATTCTGTAAACACCAGCCTGCGAGGCTTGAAGCAAGTGAAAATAAATATTCTGTAAACACCAGCCTGGGAGTCTTGTAGGAAGTGAAAACAAATATTCTGTAAACACCAGCCTGGGACACTTGTAGGAAGTGAAAACAAATATTCTGTAAACACCGGCCCGAGTGGCTGATAGGAAGTGAAAACAGATGTTTTGTAAACACCAGTCTGAGAGGCTTGTAAGAAGTTAAGGCAAATGTTCTGTAAAAGCCAGCTTGTGAGGCTTGTTGGAAGTGAAAACAAATATTCTGTAAACACCAGCCTGAGAGGCGTGTAGGATGTCAAAACAAATATTCTCTTAACACCAGCCTGAGAGGCTTGTGGGAAGTGAAAACAAATATTCTGTAAACACAAGCCTGGGACACTTTTAGGAAGTGAAAACAAATATTCCGTAAACACTGGCCCGAGTGGGCTGGTAGGAAGTGAAACAGATGTTCTGTAAACACCAGCCTGGGTGTCTTGTAGGAAGTGAAAACAAATATTCTGTAAACACCAGCCTGGGAGTCTTGTAGGAAGTGAAAACAAATATTCTGTAAACACCAGCCTGGGAGGCTTGTAGGAAGTGAAAACAAATATTCTGTAAACACCAGCCTGCGAGGCTTGAAGCAAGTTAAGGCAAATGTTTTGTAAACACCTGCCTGGGAGCTTTGTAGGAAGTGAAAACAAATATTCTGTAAACACCAGCCTGGGAGGCTTGTAGGAAGTGAAAACAAATATTCTGTAAACACCGGCCCGAGAGGCTGGTAGGAAGTGAAAACAGATGTTCTGTAAACACGAGCCCGAGACTATTGCAGGAAGTGGAAACAAATGTTCTGTAAACACCAGCCTGGGAGCCTTGTAGGAAGTGAAAACAAATATTCCGTAAACACTGGCCCGAGTGGGCTGGTAGGAAGTGAAACAGATGTTCTGTAAACACCAGCCTGGGAGCCTTGTAGGAAATGAAAGCAAATATTCTGTAAACACCAGCCTGGGACACCTGTAGGAAGTGAAAACAAATATTCTGTAAACACCGGCCCGAGTGGCTGATAGGAAGTGAAAACAGATGTTTTGTAAACACC